>NC_079297.1:2478620-2788448 GCF_023638135.1 Falco biarmicus
AATGCATTCGCTACATCGACCTGGGCTCATATCAGCAGCTCAGATCCCATTTCTGAAGGGTTCTTAAAAGAAGAAGAGAGCATTGGTTGCAGATTAATACTTATCTCATGACTAGTAGATTTTAATTATCCATAATTTATGGTGGTGTATTGGCAAGGTAGTTTTTGTCAATTTATCAGCCTAAAAGGCAAGGCACAGGGCATGTTCGGGGATGCAAAGCCACGGAGCCCTGTTAGAAAGATCCAGGACAAGGTTTGATGGTGCTGTTGAATCCTACCAAAGTGCTACAGGGTTAGCAGAGCTCCCCAGCACGTATCTCCCAGTAACTGCTGGAGGTCCCCAAGGACCACAGGCACTCCCAGTGTCACAGCAGCGCGCTTGCTCTGCAAGGGTTAGGTATTCCCAGGCTGGGTCCTCCTCCTCCTCCCCGTCAGTCATTGCCCTAACTGGAAATCAGGCATCGTACTAACCAAGCCTGATCATCTTAACACCAGAAGCAACTAAGAAGAATTTATATTTAAATTTATTTCTGCAGGAAGAATAGAGAGATGTTAATTCACTCCCTAAAGATGCCCCTGGAGTGCAGAGAGCAGGATCACTCCTCGCACAGCACAGCATCGCTGCATACGCTGCATGGAAGAGCACACAGTACCGTGCTCGGGCAGGATTCCTGCCATACGCCTCCCTTGCAAAAACAATGTTGCCTGGGCTAAGAAGAAAAACTGCCTCCCATACTCTGTGGACCCACACAATTCAAGATCCAGAAAAATCCTTCCATGCTGGTGAATCAGCTAATGTACCAGACCCTGTTGCTAAAGCTCTGCTAAGAGCAGAACGAGCCCCTGCGTTACTAACCTGTGTTTTTTTCCATGGTTTACTTATTGTGAAATACATATGCAAAGAGTTCCCCCGGAGTTTAAGAAGGAAAAATCCCCCAAATTTTCCACAGAGCAACTGGAGGGATGTGAACATACCCACTGAGCAGCACACCCCTCCCGCAGTGCAGGAGCATGCTGCCTCTCCCCCAGACACCATCACAACAGCGAGACGCCATGAAAGCTCAGCTGCCCCAGCAAGGGAGCAGGAGGGGGGGTCTACAGCAGGTACCAATGCCGCAGGGAAAAGGCCAGAGGGGACAGAAGAAGGGGCTTTAGACCCAGGTTTAAAAGAGGAATCCGAAATGGAGGTAGGTGCTCCCTTCAGCAGGGCTCAGGTGGCCGATGACAGAGACGAGTGTCACAGTTTGGACAAGGGCTCCTTGCAGAGATGGAACCCTTCCAGCTGAACCTTGCCAGTCCCCTGTGGGTGCTGTGCAGACACAACCTAATGCACAAGCAGCTCTGTGCAGTCCCAAGGATGGAGCAGGTCCTGGATCCAGCCCACAGGAAGGAGACGAGGGGCCAGCACATGGGAAATGCTTGTGGCAGCTTGCCCTAGGGAGGCTTTGGGGTGGCTCCGGGAAGGCGGTGCTTCTTATCGCCCCTACACATTGGGCCAAGCCCACTGCAACCCCAAAAACCCTGCCAAGGAACATCAGTCCTCCAAGGTGTGAGCAGCAGCTCCCTGGGCACTGGGAAGTTTGGGGTTTGCTCTGCTTCCAGCTGCCACAGCAAGCTGCTCCACACGGGACCACCCGTGATGGGGGCTGGTTTATCTGGGGAGCCCTTTTTCCCCTCTCCGGTGTCACCAGCGTGCCCAGTGCATAAAGACTCTGTCAAACACAGTCAGCAGAAGGGAAGATTCATCCTCACCCTGTCTGCTGGGGCACGAGAGACCCTGTTCTCCACCCATGGGTGTCCAGCTCCTCACTCCCCCCCCCCCCCGTCCCCGTCCCCTCTTGGTGGCCAGCCCTTAGAGGAGGAACAGGAATGCTCTGAAAGAAGTTAAAGGAATGGTGCAAATGCCCCCCTTCTGGGGAGGCCTCGGCTGAACATACACTCCTGTTTCATTACCCCTCTAAACATCCCTTGTCCATTTAAAAATGGAAATGCTGATAGGCAATAGGCACCTCTTTAGCTGCAAAGAGAAAATGTGGCTTACAGCAGCATGCAGACGAGATCGGAGACCTCAAGGTAATGATACCATGTTTGGTAAGCACACAAACTATTACACTGACATTTCAGCATGCTTTGGGCTAGAGCACATCTACCTGGCAAGCTCGCTGGTGATGGGTGTGCAGGCAGAGAGCTGTGCTGTGCTCTCGGCAAGTTAGTTTTATCCAGTGACACCGCACACCCTTTCCCCGGCTTCTCTGCGCGCCCCCCCCCCCCCCCAATAAATAAAATTAAGCAGCCCTTTGGGGGGGGGGGGGGGGGGAAGCAGAACTGAAGAAAATAAACCCTTTAAATCAAAGGGCTTTAAAGCCCCTCCATAAACTTGGCAAAGCAGAAAAGCAAAGAGCCTGTAAGCGCACCTTGCCCAGGTCCTTCCTAGAGACTGACTTCACCTGGGATACCTGCATACCATAGAGAGAGAACTGCTGATTTTTCCAGTCCACCCTACCCTCCTCTGCAGCTTTTTAAACTGGCCATGTTTTGAGGCAGACGCTGCCCTAGCCTGACTCTGGGCTGAGCCGCCAGCACCAGGCAGGAGCGATAGGTCTGGGACTGGTGTCAGGTTTTGGAGTTTCCCAGAGGGTCCCGTGTGGCTCTGAGAAGTGCAGGATACCAGCACTGGTGGCGACCCGCAGCCACCCCACACGTCCAGGGAGGCTCAGCGCAGCAAAGGCAACAGGCGACACTGGGCCACGGTTTGATGCTGAAGTTACAACCGTTATACCAGTGTTCGGCTGGGAAAACAAAGTCAACCCATTTCATCTCTGGCTTCCTTCCAGCGGCCTCATCCCACAGACAAACATGCACTGCTGTGCATAAGCAAATGGCATTCGATAAATCGGAAAAGAAAAGAAGAAAGAAAAAAAAAGAAAGAAAAAAGAAAGAGCCCTGAATATCAGAATAGGGTAAGTCACTTCCTTTCTTCTTCCCGCTCCCCCGTAGCAGCGACAACAGCAGCATCTGGTGGCAGTGGTCAGTACCTGGGTGCTCCTCTCCAGTGTCCCATCCAGCCCGGCCAGCACCAGCGCCTTCTCCCGGGCCGGGCTCACTGGGGCCGCAGAAGCAGCGATCTCCTCCAGCCTCCCCATCCGCAGTGCCGTGCGACAGCAAGGACCCGCGGATCAGTTGCGACTGCCTAATCCGGGACTAATCTCAGGGATTCAGGCCACGGATGAGCTGACGACGTGGGGCCCCACGCGCCCCAACGCTGGGTGGGCGCTGCTGGGGGGACGCGGGGTCCGGGCACCCCACAGCAAGGGCCTGCGGCATGGCAGCACCACCGCCTGCCTGGAAAACTGGAAGGCAAACTAAATGGTGTTCGCATCTAACAACTTCTTGGTAACATCGAGTTCCTAAAGCCCGCAGGATCTGGGGGTTGCTGCAGTTCCCAGCAGCACACGCTCACACAGTCCCAGACTTCCAGCTTTTGCACACTTCATCGGCTGACGTTTCGGCAGCACGGATGACCTGCTCCCAGGTGACCCGGCTCTTGTTAGTATTTTAAGAGCATATTTAGCATTTGAAGAGCAACGGCAACAATAATAAAACAATTTGAAACTAGCAGTAGGTGGATACAGAAGAAATCAATTCAAGTTGCTTCCTTTCGGCACGATCAGGCATCTCCAAACAAATGAGAACCATTTGGTTTGCTACAACTTAATAAAAAGAGATAAATAACCCAAATGGCAGAGAACAGTTAGATTCATACACTGATATGTAACGATTAATTTGCTGCACCTGGGAAGCCACACCGGTTTCCCGCTGCTTGTTTCTAAAGAGTTTGATACCGAAGTACCACAACAGCAAGATGAGCCGGGGGCACCCCGAGCTGCAGTCCCAACGCAGGGGAGTGGTTCTTCCCTTTATTAACTTTTTTCAACGCAATTACCCGAATTTGGCCCGGGAGGACGCAGCCAGGGTTATGTCTCGGAGCTTATCGTGGCGATGCTCCCTCCCTGCAAGCGGGTCTGCTTCCTACGGCTTTGTGCTGGGGGATCGGGGGTATTTACCCGCTGGCCAGGCAGGCGAGCCCCGCAGAGAGCTCCTCACCCCGGAGCACAGCACCCCGCACCCGGCACCCCGCACCCCGCCCCTTCGCTCCTTCTCCAGGGTGAAGGAAATTGTCTACAGCACTTCGGGCGCTCTCAGATATCCCGCTGCGATCCCTCTCCCGTTACAAGAACGGGGTGCTCCGCCTTGCAGCTGCGGCGAGCGGGGGAAATGTGGGTTAGGGGGCTCTCCCGCCGCGCCGGGGGCTGGGGGCGGGCGCCCCGCGAGCGTGGCTGGCGGCCGCGCGGGAGCACCAGCGCCGGGGCCGGAGCCGCAGCCCCCCGCCCGGGACGTGCCGGCGGCGCCGCAGCTTTGCGAACACGGTGCAAAACAACCGCAAACAGCCCCAGCAAAGTGCGCGACACCAGCCACAGCAGCACCCCCCACCCCCCCGAACAGCGCTCCGGCCCAAACGCTCCCGTAGGGAAAACATGAAATAAACCCAGGGCTCGAAAGGGAGCACAGGAACAGCCAGGCCCCCCCGAGCCGCGACCCCTCCGAGCCGCGTTCCCCCCCGAGCCCCGCTGCCGCTACAGCCCGCCCCGCCGGGCAGCGCCCCCCCCCTCCCCGGCCAGCGCAGCCGGCCGGCCGGCCCGGCGCCCCGACGGCTCTCCCCGCTCCGCTTCCAGGCCACTTTCAAAATTCCCTCCCGCAGAAGCCCGGCGCTGCCAGCGCTGCCGCCCCCCACCCCAACACCGCGAAGTTGCGGGACGCGCCGAGCAGAACCCCCCCGGGCAGCCCCCCCCCAGCCCCAGGCACCGCCGCCCCCCCCCGTACCTTGTTGCAGTGATAATAATCCAGCGGCCCGAGGCAAGTGGGGTCGGCGCCGGGCAGGGACCCCACGGCGGTGGGGGCGGAGGGGTAAAACCTAACGTCCATGCCGGGGCTGCGGGCGGCGGCAGGCGGGGGCTCCAGCGGGCATGGACCCGGCTGCGGCGGCGGCGGTGCCTCTGGCGCGGGGGGCGGGGAGAGGGCGGGCGGCGGCGGCGGGGGGGCGGGCGGCGGCCCCCGGCCCGCCCCGCTCCGCACCGCCCCGCGCCGGGGCCGCTATTGTTTGCGGCGGGGCCGGGCGGCTCCCCCCGGTGGCCGGGCCGTCCCCCCGTCCCGCTGCCCCGTCGCCGGGACCGGTGGGCGCTGGGGGAGCCCCCCCCCGGGGGCGGCTGGGGAGGGGGGAGAGCGGGACGCCCCCCTGTCCTCCGTCCCCAGCCGGCCCGGAGGGGAAAGCATCAGCAGCCGCCGGGGGACCGGCAGCTCGGGTGTGACGGCGGGTCCCGCTGGGGACCCTGTTACATCTTTGCCGCCTACACCGAAACACCGTGCCCGGTTTTGCCCTCCTCTGGACACAGGACGGTGCCAGGCAGCCGCCTTTTGCCCCCACACAGTGCCTGGTCCCCACCCCTGAAGAAAGATGCTCTCTGTCGCCCTGATCCCCCCACCCCGAAAAAGGATGTTCTCCATCGCCCTGACCCCCCCACCCCTGAAGAAGGATGCTCTCCATCACCCTGACCCTCCCACCCCTGAAGAAGGATGCTCTCCATCGCCCTGACCCTCCCACCTCTGAAGAAGGATGGTCTCCATCACCCTGATCCACCCTAAATCCAACCCTGGCACAGAGACCCCGCTGCTGCAAGGCCTGCACATCCCCACGCACTCTTCCACCCAGGAGAGAAAAGCCGGTCTCTGGTGTTGGCCCCCACTCCCCAAGGCATGGGGCCCTACAGCCCACCACCACCCCAGGCTGCCCGGCTCTCTGTACCTCTCCACCCTTACAGACCCTCCCATCGGGGAGGCAGCACCCACTCATGGCCAGCCAGCAGCCCCTCTGCTGCTGTCCCCCTCTGACTCCCCACGGCCGGGGTTTGCAGGGCCGAGCAGGCACAGAAAGCCCAAATCCAGCCGTGGGAGGGAGGATGCCCTGAGGTGGCTCTGGGGTGCACAGGTTTACCCCCTTTCTGCCACGCCACCACGGGCTCCGAGCTGTCCTGCTCCCCTCTGCGCACCTCCAACAGGCCCCTTAGGAAACCAGCCCGGGGAAGGATAAGATTATATATGGAGCGTTTTTGCAGTATGTTATTCCATTCCCAGATCCAGTGAGTTACCACAACCGGTCCATATGCTTGCAGACAACTAGGACAGGGCTGATAGAGTCAGTTTGCTGGCAAACCTGTGATGGAAACGGCCTTTGTTTTTTTTAATATAAACCATCATGACTACGAAGACACATTCGCAACATGCACCCTACAGGACTCTCTGTAGCTGGAAAACTGAGCTAAATAAATGCTGAGTTCTTCCACAAGCATCTTTCATTGCAAGAGTGTGGCCAACTCCTGCCAAATTCAGGAGGGGGGAGGCAGGCTGGGGTTTCGAGGCAATGCCAGCTCTGGGAATCAAGCGATTATGTAAAAATCGTAGCTCTCATTTAAATTAAAAACAATCTTTTAGCCCTCGTGATAGTAGAAAAAATTTATTTGAGGATAAAAATTGATTTGGGCACAAAAACTACTTCACATTTATTATTATTTTTCAAACCATACAATTTTTCTGGAGAATTGGCATCAATCCTTCTGTGTTCGGCAGCGAAGCAGACTGGCTTGCAGGAGTGCTCCGAGGGCTCCCGGTCAAAGGCATTATGGAGACTTATAATGTTTTGCATCACAACTTTGAAGATCTGCGTTCAATTGATCTCTGCTCTTCCTGATTTGCAGACATCCAGAAAGGGCTGGTTTTCTTCCTTCCTTGTTTCAGCAAATACAGAACTGGCCCGTCAAATTATTAGAGCTTCATTATTTTTGTAAAACCCTCCCAAGTAGAGTGACTAGTATATTATTAAGTATAAATAATTAAAACTAAACGAGAATTGTCAAAATAATGGAACAAAGTGTATTTTATGATGCATTATTCTGGCTTGTTTATCCACAAAATTCAGTAATTAGTAAGCAGCCTCTGAGTCATTAGTATGAATTAGCAAGGTTTTACTGTATTATTATCTTTATTAATTATCATAATAATTATATTTCATATATTGTGCAGTCATTGCTAGCAGCTTTACAGTTAAGGCTGAATGGGCTTTTTCACTTAAAACAGGATTTAATTCTGTTGTTTCCTACAAAAATTAACACATTTTGTCACTGAACGTGCAGCGTCTCCCCGGCAGATACAACCCAATTTCTTTTCAGTGCCTGAGACGCCACAACGGTCCCATTCAAACCATTTTAAAAGCTCATCTTTCCCAAACGAAGCACCGCTTTCTTAATGCCGCCTCAGATCCCCAGAGCACGAGATTTACAACAATCAGCCCCGTCAAACTTTGCACATTCATCTGCCTTTGTTAGACCTCAAACAGAGACTGATCTGAAAAACCCGTCGTCACAAAGTGTTATTGCTATTAATATCCATAAATGCTTTTCTTTTTTTTTTTTTTCCTTGTATATGCCAAGGGAAGCTAGCAGAGGAAACGCTCTTCATCAAACAAATGTTCTCGCGGCTCACCTCGTGCCTTCAGTGTTTCTACTCACTAGTCTGTCAGAAGAAGACAACCCGGGGGAGCCGAACGTCGGTCAGCTTCCCGGCACCATCCCGACGGGGCCTGGGGGCTGCCATGTCACAAGGTGCCTCCAGCCTCTGCGGCTCTGCCCCTGCTGCCTGGGGGACCTGCCCACGCTCGCCAACTCTTCAGGAACCCTCCAGCTTGTACCTGCTGTTACATCCTTCCTCAGCCTGTTTTTCCTCGTGTTTCAAGGCACCCTGTCCCTCGTGGTGGTCTGGTGTCCACCCTGCGGAGCAATAGCGGGTGTCTGTACCAGGAGATGCAGTTTTGGCTGGACTCCTGCTTTCCTCCAGCACTTTGGTGTCCCTCCCTGCATAGGACCAACATTTTACAGCCCTGCCCAGGCAGCGGCACCACTGGGGCAAAGCTTCTCCCCCGGCAGGCGCAGGGCTCACGGTGCATCCCACCCGAGCAGCAAGGGACTTGCCCAGCTGCCCTGAGGGGACCACGAAGGTGCAGCCAGAGCTGGCCAAGGCTGCGATGGGGGTGGCTGCAGCTCCTGAGCCCCACAGCGTGCGCAGGCTGCAGGTGTCCTCCTGCCGTGTCACCCGCATCTGGACTGCAGCAGAGCTTAGGAAGGAGCAAGGTGCCCTCATGGCCCTGGAAGGTCTCTCTTTGGGATCTCTGTTGTCCACATGGAAGGAACTGAATGAATTCAGGCACCCACTAGGTTTTTCCCAAGTAGGGGAATGTCCCATGCATGGGTTTGAATGCAGGTATCTAAATCACACCCAGATCCCGTTTTTTGGTATCCTGTTTCTGAGCCTTTCCCAGCAGGTCAGAAAGCAGCCTCTCCTTTTTTTCATAGCTGGTGATCTCAGAAAGAAGGCCGGAAAAGACCAGCTCCGTGGGAGCTGTTTCAGCAGACGGATGCTGAGCCACATGATGATGATAACAAGCTTCTTCTCCCTTAGTGATGTCCACGTCAGACAGCCCTTACCTGCCCGCTGTGGAGACTCAGCTCACTTTTCATTAGATATCACCAGCTGGGCAAGGAGCACCCCAACAGTGCAAAGGATTGCAGGGAGCAGCCCCAGCCCACGCAGCCCTTATCAGCACCAACGTAACCTGCAGAAATAACTCAGGTCAGTTGGACCTCAAAGGACCACCCTTGGGGAATTGCTCACTGCAAGGGCCAAACCTCCAGGCAGGCAGAATGAACTCACCCCGCAACAGTGCATATGCCTGCTGCAGGCACAGCTCTGCCCGTGGGGCTGGGGCAGAGGCTTTTCCCATCCATGACATGCCGTGGCCCTTCCTCTGGGGCTAGTGCAGCTCCAGCAGAGCTGGGCAGTGTCCTCCATGAGGGAGAGCCAGGTGCCAAAAGGGACAGGGAGAGGTGGTGAAGGCCCTCGGCAGAGGAGCAGCTTCCACTTGGCTCAATGGGTTAGCCATCCATCAGCAAAACACCCCCTGGGTCCACAAGTAAAGAACCCAGAAAAAAATGAGTCAAGACCTTGTGTTTCGGCCAAGCATCAAAGAGTGAAAGGAGTGGTCCAGGACAGCCGAAGGGGCAGCAAAGCCAGGAATGCCACCCAAGCTGCAGCGTTCACAGCAGAGCAGGTAAACGCAGCAATGAAAAGATGCTGGTTGTTTTGGTCTTTTCACAACTGACTCCTCACAGACCCCAGACTGTTTGTAGTTGCTTTGGCCGCGTCACTGAAAGAGTTGCTCCAAACATGACAACTCACATTTCATGCCTAACATTAGCCCTGGAACAGAAACAGCAGAGTGTGATTATCTCAGCAATCCCATTCAAGCCACACGGACTCCTCACAAAGAAAAGAAAACTCCACAGTGAGTATTTCTAAATATTAGACTAAACCTGAACAGTCATAATTTCAAAGGCATCTTTCAGAAGCAGAAAAAAGTGACTGAATCTGTCAGTTTCATTATTTGTTTCAAAGTGGTCTTCCTCCTCTCAGCATACCATCTAAAATGCCTGCTGAAATGATTTTTAGAATAATTTAGCACAATGCATTTTATTACCTTAAAATACTGGTATCATTCTTCCACTGTATTATGCAGCTATATTTTGACATTTTAGCCTTATTCCCAGTTTATGGCTCAAAACTATTTAATTCAGAGTTACACTCCTCATTCCTGCTAGGAAGTATATAGATCTCTAAATATTCAGTAGTTTCATTGGTCATAAAAAAGATGAGCAAATGGATAAAACCAATTGCCAATAAACACAATGAAAATGTGTACATTAAAATGCAATGAAATTGGATTAATTAAATCCACATTGCATCTGGATTTACATGTAATACAAAACAAAATTAAATGCAGCACGAGAGCTTCCTATTACTTTAAAATTTTGAAAGCATGTTCGTTTACCTGTGTGGGCTCTGGGTCAGGAACTGTGCTAGTAAATAAAACCATCCACAATCTAGATAAGCTAGATTTGACCCACAAATCAAGGTTATGAATTTGGTGTTTCATGTAATTTAAAATCTAATGTAAAAATGTACCTCTCCTAACAAAACAGATGGTATTAGGCCTTCTTTTTGGCATTGGGTTTTGGTACCTGTCCAAAAAATCTTCTTGACATCCTTTAAATGCAGCTATTTAGCCACCTGTCACTTTGCTTTAGATGCCCATTGAATTTCTGACAGGAAAAACATTATTTTGTCTACACATTATTTCCTGACACAAGAAACGTAGCACATATACAGCAAAGTTTACACATTGTGTGAAAATCTATTTAAAAAAAGAGGAGAGTTGTTACATGCTACTAAGGCAATTACTCCATAATTAATGTCACTGATAGGATAAAACATTCCAGAAGCCCAAATATAACAAAACAAAACAAGCTTAAACATCACAGGGAAGCATTAAGGATGCTCACACATCAACTTACACTGTTCTTCTGCCCAAGTGAAAATATCTGCTCCTTTTTCATCAAATATCAAACCAGCTGATGCTTGTAAGCAAATCATTTCCCCCTCAAAATCTCCATAAATATGAATATGTTGAAGAGCAAATGTGCCAATACTGTAAAATATATTAGTTTCTTCTCATGTTCGAGGTGATGCTTGGACACCTTGATGTATCAAACCCAGGCTCTGTGCTTCCTCCTAACCTTTAGGGTGTTAGCCAAAGTCGCGGGTAGGTGGAACCCATAAAATCCTCATCTGGCTTCCTTTTTACTAAATTGAATGATAAGAAATCTCAAGTTTAGCACATTCCACAGAGGCTAGACGTAGCAAACGGAGCTGCCCCAGTTACCCAGTCGTTTAACTCTATGAAGAGATTTGGCAGCGCACGTGAACAACCTTGGGAGTAGCTGCTCAGGTCTCCACCAGGCGAAGGTGACAAAACCCTCGGAGGAGCTGCCCAGGTCCCCACCAGGCGAAGGTGACAAAACCCTCGGAGGAGCAGCCCGGGCTCCCGCCAGGCGAAGGCAATCCGCGGGGGCAGCAGGGCCAGGTGCCCACGCAGCATCGCGGGGAGGCGGCAGCAGCGTGCGGAGGCACGAGCGTTTGCACGGGACCCCTCTCTCTGAGCTTTCCCCTAAAGCTGTTCTTTGGGGCAACATCAACACATTGGCTTGAAAATGACAGCTGATGGTTTGCAGAGCCAGCTCAGGACTGCGTTGATGGCGTCGGAGTGCCAAGGCAAGTTGTTCTTAGTTTAGGAAATACGTGATGGAGCAGAAGGAGGATATTTTATGGTTTATTAGCAGACCTGTCCTCTCAAAGATTATATGTATTGTTTCTGCAGGCCAGAAGTTTCAACACACGAGGTGAAATCCTTTCACTAATAAAGGCAGAGAGAACCTTGTCCTTCACCTCACCTCCTTAAACCCATACCCAAATTCATTCCTGATTGTTCAAAGGATGACCCAAGAGCTTGAGGAGATGACACAACCCTGACAGTGACACACTGATCAAGGGCAACCAGCCTATAACCCAGCCCACAAATTCATAGACAGCGAAGTTTACACATTGTGTGAAAATCTATTAAAAAAAAAGAGGAGAGTTGTTACATGCTTATGTTACATACAAGACCTGTCCCTTCACCAAGGCAGCCACGCCAAGGTCCATGTTCCTTCCGTGATCACCCATCACCTGGTGGAGGTATTTTTTCTACATGAAAAATCAGCAAATTTTAGTGACTTGCCACCTTTCATCCACGTGAACAGGGCGGGAGTCACCCCGTGGGCTGCGATGAGCCCAGCATCCCTCCTCGGCGAGGTGGAGCCACTCAATTTTGCACGTGTGGGACATGGTGAATAAGGTTTCTGTAACTAAGTGTTACAAAAAACATTTAAAACAATTTGTCAGGGTCTTGTGCCACTTGTATAATAGAGGAAATTAATCCCAAGCGCCTTCCCGGCCACTGGCAGGAGTATTACACCAGAGATGAATTTGGCTTCGTATCTTTAATTTTACTGTGCAGTCGCTGAGAAGAAGTATTGCTTTTGATTTCAAGGATGTCACATACTGTGACCAAGTTTAACAGTTTCTTCAGTGTTCTTCCTCCTAAAGTAAAGGAGTCATTTCTTATAACTAAGCTTTGAATGAATGTCTCAGGCTCACGCTCTGAAAGTGATGCAATTGAATCATCTCACCGGTTCATTTTGAGGGGTGAAGCCAACGCTCCCCTCGTCTACCCAGAAAATTAATCTTTCTGAGAGCAGCTTTCGGGCTCTTCAGTGCTGAGGAGAGTGATTTTTGTTTTATAAATGATCTCCTGAGCTTACAATAGTTGTCTTCTTTCTCTAAACTTAGGCAATATTTTGGTGGTGTGAGGGGTCTCCCGGCTCACCTTCAGCCCACTGAGAAGATTGGTGGCTGATCTTAGAAACTAATTATATTTAAAAAAACCCAAACCAACCAGTTTCTTATGGCTCTGCTTTGCCAGGGTGTCAAGAAAAAAATATCTATTGTGAGATTTGCCAATTGATCTAGGATTAAATGTCAAAATTCATTTTAGCTCAGCTTTAGTGCTGCAGTTTTTCCTAATGTTTCTAAGCCTCTCCTTTTGCTTTTACCCAACATACTATTGCTGGGCATTCTGTGGCCGGGTGGGAATTCCCCAGGGTAGCCTCTGGTCTGAAGTTAGGTACAGGTACTACACTTAAGAAATGTTTTTTGCATGTATTCCCACACATGAAGACATGCTGCACCCCTACTTGACAACCCAAAATATTATCACCTTAGAGAATCAAGGTTAAAATTAGATCCCAGCTTCCTCTTGGCATACCTATTATACTTTCCTAGTGACAGAAAGTTACCTTTTTAAAAACAAAACTGTTAACAAACCTGGAGATTATCAGTGGTTCCTAGCTCTTTCAGCCTGACCTGGGATGACTCCTGCTTCTTCAGATGGTTCATCATCGTCCTTGCAGGGCTAATGGAGTGAGGGAGAAGCGAGGTTTGACACAAGCCTAACATTAGGCAAATGTAATGGCATTGCTAAAGCATCTGAGAGTCTGAAGCTTTGAACATGAAGAGGAACTCTGACTCCCCGGGCTTTTGGCAGCCTTCCTCCAGGGTTTCTGCTGCCCATGGAAATGCCGGTCAGTGTTATTAGCTGAGCGGGACAAATAATGGATTTTCATTTCAATGGCAGAACTAAAGACTCCAGCAATGCCAGGGTGGGTGCGGGGAATTATCACGGCTTAACCCCCAACATGTCCTCTGTCTGAAACAAAACTTCCAGCTAAGTCTCAGGTTACTTCCTGTCCTCTGTATTTTAAGATAATTATGTTAGTTGGGAAACAGAAACCTTCTTTCCAAATGAAAACTGAAAATGTCTCATTTTTGAAAACATTGTAATGAGATATTTTGAATATTTTCAACCAGTTCCCCCCTCCTCTCTTTCTCTTGCAGAAAGAAGTTGCAAAATTAATGCAAATCACAAACTGTTTAACGCTGATAATTTCAGTTTTCACCAAAAAGGTACCTCCTGCCACCAATGCCCAGTGACAAGCCCTGTCTGCTTCAGGCCCAGATGCAGAGAGACCTTGGCTCTCAGCTCTGGGCACCTGGTAAATACCCCAAACCACACTCTGCCTCCTTTTAGTCTCTGCCCCTGTTCTTCCACCCGTACCCCCTGTCACCACCGCGGTAGCACCCCAGTGCCCTTCTGTCCATCGTGCCTTTTGCTCCTGCCTCCTCTCTTTGGTCTTCAGGCTTGAGTTTCACCTTGGCCAGCTGCCTTCCACGGCTATACACGACCTCTGCCCCCCCAGATAAAAGCAGCAAGTATCACAAGACTTGGCAAAGGGGTTTTTTTTGGTAATTTCCTAAGTTCTGTGGGCTTGTACAACATGGATTTCATACAGCTTCTTCCATGCTGACTTTTTGCTTTGACTCTTAATAAGCTTCATCCCAGATTCTGCCATTTTACCACTATTTTCCTCTACAGTTAAAACCTGCAGAAACTCGGTCCCTGAGCAAGGCAAAGAACATGAAATCAGTGTGGGCTACACGGGCTGCGCCACTCAGCACACGCTTGGGATCAAACAAAAAAACAACTTTCAAAAAACCAAACCCACCACTACACAGCTCATGTTCTGGCCATGGCAGCTACAGAAAAACCTGCTCTGAGACATGGCATGGGAAATGTCCAGAGAGATATCTGGAGGAATTTAGACTGTGGATGATGAAAAATTCAGACTCCTAGAGGGAAGAGAAGGTAAATATAAATGAGAATTGTTCCGGTTCAGCAGCACCTGTGTGCTCGTTGGCATACGGGCACGCTCCCCAACTCAAACCACACTGAGGGTCTGAAACACCCAGCCACTGCACGTCCCACGCTGCTGGAGGACTTTGCACCTGAATGGAGCAAGGGAAAAGAGAGGTTTACCCCACCCTGATATTCCAGAGGAGGCCACGTTACACTGACAGGACTGCCGTTCAGCATCCCGTGGGGCAGGGGAGCAGGGTTCCAGGGTTTGCTGCCGGGAGAAGTACCCTGGGGGCACAGGCTGTGCCAGGCACTGCTCCCTCCCTGCATCCAAGGAGTCTTTGGAGAAAAGCAGAATTTTTGCCACATAGGACCACCTTAATAAAATACCAGTGAAACACAGCACTTCATTATCGTCATGAGCTGGGGAGAGGGATTCTCTATAAAGGAAGTTTTAATGGTTAAGTATGTTTTTTAAAGCAGATAAATTAGTTTCTGCAAGTTAAATACAAAGAAATCAAAAACCCCAACCCTGAGCATGTTTTCCCTGTGGATGCATTGCTGCCTTCGCCGGTGGGCCAGGGGCTGGCTGAGCCCCCCAGCTGGCTGGCCTGCCATGGCATGTCCCAGGCCCCGGCAGCCCCAGCACCATGATGCAGAACAGAGCCCACACCTCCCGGAAAGTCATGTTTTCCCCTGAAAGGGGAGAGTCTCGAGATTTCAAGCAAACCTTTGCCAGCTGACTGTGCAACTAAAGAAAACACTGATGTAATTCAATGAACAATGAGGAACCCAAACTTAGCACAATGATCATTCTGGCTTTGTTTTCGATTTCAGCAGCTCTGCACAACATTGATTACATTCACAGGGGTCACGTTTGCAGAAACCAAAGTCTGCAAGGGAGTGCATTCTTCGCCTGTGTTAAGAATACCGCCCTGCTCCATGCGAACGCAGGCACGAGCAGACCTTAACCTGGTGAAACCCACTTCCACAGCACAGTTAAATCACATCTGAGTGTGTGCCACAGCTCTCTTTAGTCCCGTTACCCCTTTGCTCACAAGCACAGCCCCAAATGATGTTCAAGGGTGCTTGGTTTCAAGGCAGGGCAGCAACGCCTGAGGTCTGTGGGAGCTGGAAAGTGTGGAGAAACCTGCTCCATCCACTGCTGGAGAATGAGATTACAGTAGTGAAATCATTCACAGCCTGGGTTTCCAGAGCACCCACTTCATCCAGCTCTGGGCTTCTCTCAGTCTGGTTAATAACATGTATTTCAGAATTTCTGCAAGCAGCACCCTTCAGCATAAAGGTCCTTGCATTCCTCAAAGGCAGGGAGCGAACAGCTCTGTGCAAGAGCCAGCGCATCACTCTGGCATTCGTAGGTGTAATCTGCTTTGTTTCAACGCTGCTGAGCGTGGCTGCAAACACCGGCCACCAAACCCATACTAAAAACAAGTAAACCAAGAAAATCCAGCAAACTCAGTCATGCGTCTTTGACTTTAGCACACATACAGTTGGGTTTTGGTGTTGGTTTTTTTGTTCAAGGAAATGTTTATCCCTCTCAGATTTTAAATGGGGGGGGGGGGGGGGGGGGGGCGAGGGGGGGAGTAAAATGAGCTGATAGCATATCTTTAAATAACAATGTAATCCCTGTGTGAGTTTCTTTTCCCTGGCTGGCAAGACAGGGCTCCCAGTCTGACCAACTATTAAGTGTGCTATTTCAGGTGCTTGGATCAGTACCAGCCTTTCAGCATACTGAAGACATGGCAAAAGATGATGTGAGAATAACAGAAAAAAACATCTATAATTGTTTAAATATTTAATTCTGTTTCTGAGATCCCTGGGAGAGGCAAACACACACTGGCACTGCGGGCTGCTAGCCAGTGCCCTGGGCTGAAAGAAGGTTGCCTTGCAGAGCTGGATAGTTCCGAGATGGGAAACCAAGCACAGGAACAAAGGGATGGCCTCACCTGGGCAGGGGGGTTGCTAGTGGAGCTACCTCAGGGGCATGGGCTGTTCAGCATGCTCCTCAGCAATCAACACAATGAAGACGTCTGCAGACAGTGCAGGGTGCTCTCGGACTGCACGAGGCCAGCTTTGCTGCTGGGGGGAAGGTAGTGTGGAACAGCCACCCAAACAACTGGGCAAGATGCAATGCAGGGGGAATTCAGCAGCAAGAAATGCCAGCTACTGCAAGCTGGAGCAGCAACACCAGCCTTGTGTTAGAGCTGTGGCTGTGTACATTGCGTATGCTGCTCAGTAAAGATCTCAGAGCCATATAGGCAGTTCTTCAAAAACATCATCAGCTCAGCAATCAGGGACGGTCAAAAACGTAACAAGGATGCCAGCGACCGTCAGATGAGACACCGAACAGAAAAAGTCACTTTGCCAGTGCATAAATTCTTGCTGTACCATCTTCTTAAATACTGCAAGTAGCCCTAATATTCCTCTTTCAGAAAGGATGTTGGAGAACTGGAAAAATCTATAAAGACAAGTTTAAAGCAACAGAATTGTGAGACGTTTCTGTAAGAGCAGCTACTTACAGGATAGGTAAATACATAAGAACTGTAGCTTGGAGAAGAGAACACAGAGAGTTCCGATACAGGCTCCTAAAGTCATGAGCAGGAAAGAGAAAGATGGGACAACCATTTATTATCTCTTTTTCCATTATAAGAGAGAATAATTTCCTTCACAAAACAGTAGGACCTGTATTAAGTTATCCAAGAGTAAGCAGTTGTCCATCCCACTGGAAATGAAATTGTGGAACTCTTTGCCATAGGGTGCTGTGGGACCAAATGCACAGGTGGGTTTATCCCTTTATAAGTCCTTGAAAGTAATTAGTTGTGGTGACCTCAATATGTAACATCAGGAACTCCTTACATTCACGTATTCCTAAATCTGAGATAATACCCTAGGGAAGCATCATTCAATACAAGCTTTGTCTCTTTTACACTTCCCTTAAGCAGTCACTGTTGGAGATAGGATATTAGGCTATATGAATATTTAGGAAACTTTTATGGCTTTAAAATCATGGAACCAATAGGAACAATTTTGCTCATATGGGCCCTGACCTCAGAAAATGAACATGAGGCAATCAACTTCAGCAAGTTCTGGCTCCAATCTGACAAGAAAACAGGAGGCGAGCATTGAATATGGGAAGTACTGCAAAAACTACAAATACTGTTGTTATTGGTGAGTGTGGTGGTGGTTTGTCAACACTGGAGGAATGTTTGCATTAGCCTAGTGACAGAGCTGACCCAGGAACATACAATAATTACTTATGCTCCGATGTATTCACTAAGCAGCAAGAAGACCATGAAGCAACCTTCCAGCCACTGGGCTCGGGCAAAGCCCTAGGAATGGCACTTTCCCTGCACAAACCACTTCTGCAAAGACTGGGCCAAAGGTCTCTCCTGCACAGGAGTTTGTATATCCCGGTTAGCTGGGAGCAGCTGCAATGCTTTGCAAAGCCATGCCTCCACGCCTCTCCTGCCGAGCGTCCCCAACAGAGGGTCTTGGCCAGGGACAAAGACCAACAGGTTTTACCAAAGTTCAGGTGATGTCCTGAGCTAAGCACCACTGCTGCAGGAAACCTCTTTCCCCTACATCAACGTACTTGGTACATCTGTTGTTCTAATATATAAAAAATGTCTTAATTAAAACCTATAGACAAGATCATTCCCCCTTATTTATTGAGTGACAACTTAAACGTTTGTGTTGAAAGTGTGGA
This sequence comes from Falco biarmicus, assembly GCF_023638135.1. NCBI lineage: Eukaryota > Metazoa > Chordata > Aves > Falconiformes > Falconidae > Falco > Falco biarmicus. The sequence continues at coordinate 2,496,637 of NC_079297.1, forward strand.
AGCAGGCATGGCTCACTGTGTAAATTCTTTGTTCAGATCTGTGCAGCATTTACTCTGTGTTAATCCCGACGTGCCATCCTGAGCGATAGCTGCTTGCCATAGCAGAGAAGTGCTTGGAAAGCGCAGGCAAGGCAAGACCTCAGAAAGTTAAACCATTAATAAATCTACAGGTAATTTCCTGACTGAGAGAGTTCACCATCACAGGAAAAACCCAAAAACAAAAACCCCACACATCTAAATTACACCTCTGGTATTAAGAGCAGTTCAGCATTGCTTATGGTCTTTGAGTCACAGAATAAACAAGGAGTCAAGCAGGAGCCGCGCGAACCTCGCCAGGTTTGCCTTTGCAGAGCTGCAGATCTGAGATGAGACTTAAGCTGGGCATGTGGAGGGATGCAGAAATCTTTAGATTTGCATATACAATATTGAGATCATGAGAATGTCACATTTAAATGCAAAACTCACGTGTCTCATGAATAAAACATGAATGGTGGCAAGATTGATTTATTCCTTCTTTTTTTCTCCCCTCCCTCCAATTGTCACCCCCCACCCCACCCGCTGAAGAGACACTGATCTGCAAAGCAGACAATTCCTCCTTCTCTTCCCAGGGAAATGCATTGATAGATGAGAGACTCGATAAGAAGCCGAAAGCTCTTCCAAAACAAAAACATGTGCGTGTGTTTTTTGTTTATACTTGGCTAGGAAGTAAAGAAGCATCATTTCCTTTCGCTCTCTCTCCCCTGCTTTCTCAAGAGATACCTTAATACCATGGCAACAGCCTTCAACCCTTTTCTTGTATGACACAACCAGATTTGGAAAAGGTTAGCCGTGTGTTGTAATCAAATCCAGGCAGGTCAATCATGTAAAGAGATGACTTCCCATGCGCAGTGGAATAATGAATGAACAGATCACACAGGTCCTCCTTCCTTCCCCTCCTTCTCCCCTCACCATTTGAAGTGCCAGGGTATTAGCATTTTGTCTCTGGTGAATAAAATTGAAGTGAACAATTTCCAGAGGTTACTAGAAAATGTAGAGTGCTGCAGAAATGGAGAACCTGTGGTTATAGCCGCTAAGAACAATAACAAAAAAAAAAAAAAAAAAAAGTCTCCAATGTGGACATGCACCTCCTTGTGCCATTAATGAGTGGAGAGGTTTTAGGTGTAAAACAAGATAAGACACGTTAGTGCTGTGAAACATGCCCTCTCACAAACTAAATAGGTCCCACTTCCTTTTGCTGCATGTGTATAATTTTCAGGCTTAACATATCACTGCCAATTTCGTGCTTTGAGAACAGCGATTCGGATCTCATTAATATCAGGCTGCGATTGGTTTTGGTTTGTTTGATGACACTTTCTAAAAAAAACCACAGACACTTAGGATTTATCCAAATGTTGGGAATGTATTGATTCTGACAACATTTGCTTGAGAAAAATGTCTCTGGTCAGCAATGAAATTTCAGATCAAAGCTGGGAAAATACAGCACAAACTATCCTGAATGAAGAGACTTGGGACATAGGAGCTCCTGATGTACGGTTCTCCCCATATCTCCTGGTAAAGCATCTCCACATGGTAAATATAAAGCCTTCCTTGACTTGGTGGCTAGACAGTCAGCCTGACCCGACTCCTGACATTCAAGCCCCACCAATGCACCTCTACTGAATATTAAGCTTCACGGGAAACACCACACCAGCAGAGACAGCCAGCAGCCCTCGGTCCATCACACCCATCACAGAGCTGCTCTGTGCATCACTTGGGTCCAAGTTCCTGGCCAGCTGGTCGGAAACATAGTTGACCTAAGGTGTCACATAGCTTATAAGCAAATACATGCTTTCTGAGGGATAGTCTCTACCTTCTTCAGCGTTACAAATACTAAACCCAATAGTGTTAGTAAAGCTCTATTACTTGTCTCATTGCAAGAACATTTTGGGGAAGCGGGAAGGCTTTGTGGGACAGGGACGTTCCTCACTGAGCTGCACAATATTCTTACTGCCCAGTATTCACCAGAGCAGCTTTTAGCAACACAGGACATCGCAGGCTTCCTATACACCTGGCATTTGTCGCAGCTGTACTTTGATTTAAAAAGAGGCTTCATTCTGGGTGTTAGCTTCCAGGACTATTTACTGCTTGTATCTGCAACACAGTGTTGCTAACATGCTGCGATTTGCAGCTGGAGACTGGTTGATGGAAATGTTTTCATGGCTGTAGCCACGAAGGGCACAGCAAGCGGGCAGGATCCCACAGCAGTGACCCACAGTGGCACTGATGGGCAGGCAGAGGTTTGGCACAGTCCTGCTGCCATCTGAATAGGGACAAGGAGGACTCCAGCTGCTACCACAGCTATTTCTCTATTGAGCAAGAAACAAGCAGGCCAAAAGCAGTGGGTTTGTCCACTGGCTACTTGCAGACACTAATCCCAGATTAGTGTCCAGCAGGGAATGGAGGAACAGGGTGACGGAAAGCTGAACCCCCAGAACACCCCCTGAACCATCACTCTGTCCTTGGGTTAACACTCCCCTGGTGATATGAAAGATGCAGTGAATTCAGTATTTTGTATTAATCAATATATCCTTCTCTGCATGCACAGCTCATGGGTGTGTGTGTGTGCACACCATCACGGATGCTTTGTTTCACCCCAGAAAGGAGCTAAAGCAGCCAGTGCATGAACAGAGCAGACCTTCCTCCCTCTGGCCCCCTTCAAAACACACGTATTTTACTGAATCTGTGTTATGCACATAGTTTCCTACTATTTTGATTCAGGAATCTCCAGCTGGTGATGCTGACCCAGCTATTGACTCTAGGGAAACTATTCCAGTTCATACCCACCAGAAAATTACACTGGGCCAATTCATTCCATTACACAAGACCGTTTCTTCCAAACCCTTGGACAGATCTATTCAGATCGTAACTGTAAACATACAGATCCCATTACTCCAATGCAAATGGCACTGAAGTCTGCTGCTGAATTCACAAAGGCAAGTGTCCAAGGCCACTCGTGCATCCTCACTCAGTCTTCCTGTAAGCGTGCCTGACAGCCTCCGAACGTGAGTTGTTAAACCAGGGAAACTTTAGGCATCTTAAAACAGTCTTACAATTAAACCAGAAATCAATCTTAAACCTAAGCTCACCTACAGCTTTCACACCTACTAGAAGTTTCCGAGACCTCATTTTGACTGAACTTTAATTATAAAGATAATTTTGATCTCTGGATGTTAGCTACTATAGAAAGACAATACTGAAAACTAGAAACTTAGAATGAAGGAGCCTTGGAAAAGTATGAGCTGCTGTTTCAGGAGAAGGCCTTTTAGCTAATATGCTTTATTCAATCTGCAGTAGGAAAATATCTATAAAAATTGCAATATTAACCAATGCTTGAAATTGAAATTCATCATTTTATTTTGAAACAGCTTATCTTTCAGCATGGGATCCAAGTTCTGTGTCGGAAAAATTTTTATCATTTCCCCCAGCAAAGGATAAGAATGGAGAGTGTAAGAGGGATTAGGATGAAACCATTGCAGGCTTGATAATGGCAGAGAGGTTTTTAAAGATTGACTTTGAAGTGAAAAATTAAGCAAACCTTTAGAAAAAGACTTCTTCTTAATCAGAAAAAGTGTATTTATAAAAGCCATCAATGTAAACAACAGAAATAGAAGACAGTCATTCAGCCTGGCATTTAGCTGTCCTCAGTAACCTGGAAGCTGGGTTCATTTTTCTTAATTTACATCCTGAAATGAATGGAGGCAAAACAGAATTGCTTTGTACCGAGCAAAGCCAGGCACTAAATGATCTAGTACCTGTGCTCCTGTCCCATCCCGCCACTGTCCCCTCTCTAGCAGCCAGCTGCAGCTTCTCCCAAGCACACTTCTCAAAGCAGTTACTGTGGAAAAAACTGATTTTAGTCCAATTGCCACAGGATGTCCTGAGTATCAATCAAAGACAGGCCATGGGATGAAGAGTTTTCCACCACTGAGCAGTGCTTCAAACCTGGGTGGCATCAGGTGGGCACCATGACTGCATGGGGCTGGGGTCATCCCCGTTAATGTGGCAGGACCCAGCCCAGGAACCGTCTGGCCAGCCAGGCTGTCAGGTCCACGACCCACGGATGGCCGGCCAGCCTCAGGAGGGAGTGCATGTCAGAATATTTTTTAAATCCTTATGACTGGACAGCTCAATCACATGGAATTTGTTTTAGTCTTTAATTAGATGGCCAAAATGCCTTGATGAGGAAAACTTTGTCCCTTCTTAAATTACCTGCAGACAGTCCTAATTTTTTAGTATTAGTCCATTGCATGACTCATAGTAGTAACAGAGAGCTTTGCATACTGGCTGAGGAAATTCTTCCAATCCAGACACTTAGGGAATAAATATTCCTAGTATTCTTCAGAGACCTCTTCCCTTCCATGAGGTCTGGCATACTAAAACCTCCCCTCAGTTCTCCATTCCTGAACTTACTGTTCCAGCCCCCTTCCTTCATTTTTTTTTTTTGAAACTAAATACGCTCATCTGACTTTTCCCTTCTCTCCACTAGGCATCATCATCTGATCTTGAACTCAGCAGTTGTAAAGCCCCAGGACTACAGAAAGTCAACAGCTTGCACCTACCTGGTATCCGAGAGAAATCATACACATCTGACAAAGCTAGAGAACGAGCCCCTTTAACATTGCATACTCCCCTCCAACCCCTTTCTTGTAGGTGGTGGAGCACTTTCAAAACACTGTTCAATAAAACACCTTACCCTGCCACATGGGCTCAACACTGTAACCATCATTTACAGGATCTCTTTGGTGCTCACAACACTACCCAGGGCTGCCTGCCCAGGGCTGTTAAATAGCAGCCTGGTGATCCCCAGCAGCAGGTGAGCCAGGGCTCACAGGTGAAAGTTTTGGGTAATACAGTAATAAAAGCTACTAAAAAGCCATTCTTGCTGTTTGCATCCTATTCTTTCCTGTGCTTAATCATCCATTACCTTTTCACTTCAGTTTGGTGCTTTTAGGAACTACTCTATGTGAGTGACAGTTTAGTCCCTTGCACCTAATTAAAAAAACTTTGTCATTTCAGCTGTATTGCTTTCTCCTTTTTATCCCCACTTGGCACCTGCAGTTGCTCCCTTTTGCTGGAGGGAGTAGTACTGGGCAACAGCAAAGTTAGTAGGCATAGGAAAGCACTTGGGCACATTTAATTTTAAGGCTGTGTTTAAATTGTGCTGATTTCGAGAAGCTATCATGAAAATTAGTTTCCATCTAGGACTGTTATCTTGAATATGAGGTCTAATAGGTAAGATACGGGAGAAGCTGATCCTTTGTTTCTAGCAATATTCTAAGAATGAACATCACCCGCATCTAAATACCAGATACCTCTTGAGTTGATCTGGCTATGGTCTTAGGCATGGTGTAGGAGTCCTTTCCCATTGCTGTTCGGCCTTTCCCATAGCTAAGCTAGTTTTAATTTATTTTCCTGAATTTTAACATACCAAATCCCTATTCAGCTTTAGAAGTAATTATTATGTCAAAGCATTAGGTATTTTGAGAACTACTAACAGATGCTCTGCTGTTATTTCATATCCACCTACGGCACTGAAGCCTCTTAGGCATTAATGACTATCGTCTCTGAAGGGGACTTACAAGCAGCCATGTGGGAAGGAAACAATTTCCTAGGCTTGATCTCTCAATAAATGCAAAAATCATCCCTGATATCTGCTCCTCCCTTTGGGCTGGCTTCATTCCCCTCTCATTTCCAAAGGATCACTACATCAAAGATGTAACTGAAGATCCACACTAGAAGTACTCATTTCAAATCCAAGTCTAGGAGAAATGAGCGGGATTTCCAGCAAAGTTAATGACAGCAGTAACCACAGACACCAGCGGTGGTGCTGAGCCTCATGTTCCACTGAGTTCTGAGCCTCTTTGTATCCACCGCAGTGGGGTGGGTGGAGATATTTATGTGACTGTGTTTGCGCTCTTCCCTGGTTCTTTGATTTGTTTAGCAAACTCTGGTTTTCCCATGGTCCTTCCAACCAAAGATATCCGCTGATTGCAAGGTGCCCTTGTGGGACCAGCACTGATGTCATGACTTGTGGGTGCTGGAGGGTTAGACCATCTTTACTCGGAGCTGAGATCATAAAATGGTGTAATTCCCTGCTGTGGTCACTTCAGTGCAAGTCTCTGTGCAGTCACTGGCGAGGAATCTGGGTCCCTTCTCAGGATACAACAACTGCATTTTAATTGAATTAAGCTATATCAAAGTAATGCAGCCATCACATAATCACACTCCAGTCCTGCCCTGAAATAGCTCATGGAGTGATTTACAGCTCATGCTCCCAAGTAGAAAGGACAGAAATTAATTTCTCCTTCATTTACAGCCTGAGAAATTTTGATACTTGAATTTTTCAGATTCAAAATTTGCCGCATTCATAAACGGCTGACAGTGAAGAGTCAGGTGAAGAGTGGGACATGGAAATTTGCACTGATCACAGACCCTCTTAACCGCCTTCAACACTTCTTGCTTCCTGATGCTTTGAGAAGGTCACAGCTCAAGCTTATTTTTTCCTTTCATTTGCACCTTTTACATTGATCTTCTTAATTTTCCTTGTGCCTGCGATCGCAGAGTGATGCTTTGCTGTGCTCCTGCAAATGCAGATCATTTCGCCTAAAGGCCACATGGCCGGCGCTAATTTGTCTGGCAGCTGAGGGAAAACCAAGGCAGATGAAGTGTCCTTGTTTGCTCGGTGTCTCTTTTGATTGCTTTCAAAGCATCTGCTGGATCCTCTGGCGCGGCACATCTCCCTTCCCTTCTGAAGGATGCAGATTTGTGCCCCTTACAATTAACTCCCCTGACCCGCTGCGCGCGGTGCTCTCCGAGATGCGCTCCTTCAGGGCACAGCACTGGTGCTGTAATCTGGCAGCCAGCTCCTCTTGGTAAGCAGGGTCACGGAGCAGGAGAGGGGCCAGGATGCTTCTGACCTGACTTCTCAGTGTCTCCCTTTTTCCCAATGCTACCTGAACCCCGAGCGTGTTGTTCCCTGCACTCGCCTGGCAAAAGGCTGAGAGGGCTGAGCAGGAGCTGCGCTGAATCCGGGGGGGACACAGGGCCAGCTCCCCCAGGTTCTGAGCAATTGCATGGCGGGTGTCAGGTAGGACTGGGAGCTGTTAAGTTTATGTGCAAATCCTGTTTCCTATCAAATTAAAACCGCACCTCTGGGTTTCATTTCCACGTGTGCTTTTATGAGAGAAGCTCATTCCAGAAGTAACGAAATCCCTGTGCACCAAACACCGCCCCGTGAACGGCACTGCCCTAAAATCTCACCCAAAGCAAACCAGGGTCACTCTACTCCTCTTCCCTGAGTGTTTCCTTACCAGTGAATGATTGTCACCCTGGGCAGGTACCAGAAGGCCTTTTTGGATGACCCCACCATGGGGAGGTGTTCTGGCACCCTGAAAACATCGTCCCCTCTGCTGTGGCTGAGCGCAGGGGATCCCTGCTGCCTCGAGACCCCGTAGCATCCGTGCTGGGTCACCCTCCTCGGCCTCAACAGCCAAAACAGCTCTGTCAGACCTTGTGGTTCAATGGGATTGATAAAGCAAATGACATCAGGCTACATTTTTCTTCCAGCTGGAGGAAGTGCCTGGATTCAGCTCCCTTCTGCATGCCCACAGAAATCAGGCAATTGTGATTTATCTCATTTTTAATGTACTTTCTGCCGAGGATTTCAATCTGATTATCCCAGAGCTTTGGCCAACCACTTCTAGCCTAGATCCTTGGCCTTCTTCTTTCATGAAAGGCTGCTTTTAGCTCTTTGGCCTAGTTTTAACCCTCAAAGATAATCTCTCTGCAGCACTTGGCAAGTTGCCAGCAGGATTAAAAGCTGCTGGGGTTATTTACTCTTTTAATGAAATGCAATATACCCAAGTATATCAGCCCTAATTAACACCCCATCCACAACATCTCTCCTTAGCTCTGATGAAAAAAAATCCACACACTCGCAGTCACCCTGGCCATTAGAGAGTAGATGAATTTTGGTAGTTTTTGTCTCTATTACTGCAAATAGAGCTCTGCCTAAACTTCATGCATGCTGGCTCACTACTCCTTCTCTAAGCTGAATGGTTGCCAGGAGTTGTCTGACACTTTTTACTTTTATTTCAGTTTGGATGAAATGGGAGGTGGATGAGGACTGGAGACTCTGTGTACCCTTCAGCTGCGAGCAGCAGGGTGGCAGGGGCCAGGCAGGTCCTGGTGGGCACTGCCGGGGGCAGCTCCTGGAGGGCAGCTGCTGGCGTGTGGGAAGTGGGATGCAGGGCTGCACGCGGGTATCCATCCTGTCGGTTATAGCATTTCCCTGGTGAAGTCCTCCGGGGAGTTGTTTTCATAGCCTCCCTCCTAGATCTGCATTTTTTGGTGGTTTTTTTGGAAGGACCACCAGGAGCTGAGCTTGTGCCCCTGCTACCTGCTCTGCGAGGCTGCGCTTGTGCCCAGGGGAGCCCTGGGGGGAGCACAGCAGGCACGTCTCAGCCTCTCGGGGGACAGAATCTGGGACACCCCTCCCCAAATGTGCTCTGCCACACACATCCACCAGCCTGTGCTCCGAATGTGACTGAGCCCATTTCACCCAGCCCGCACATCCCTCCTGCTGAGGAATCCACCTGGCAGGGAAGCAGTGATGCCAGAGTGGGGCACTGAATCCAGAAGAAAGGAAATCCCTGCTATTTGAGGAAGAAAGCAGGTTTGAGGAGGTCTGCCTGATCAGATCTGATTTTGTTTTCCAGTGTATCTTAGCAGTCCTTGCTGCAGGGTTGTTGTGGGAGAAACAAGTCTGACACAAGAATCCTAGAAAAGGACTCCAAGGATGCTTTGACAAAGTCTGGAAAGCCTGTCTTAACTTTTCACTGTCACAGCTGCCAATGGAACACTAATATATTCGTAATTCGGAAGAGAATAACTCCAAATAAGCACTGCAGCCTCTCAGAAGCCCTCATCTGTGCTAGATTACGTCAAGGGCTCTTGAATTAAACAAATCTGAAGTTTCTAGGCCAAGCCATTTTCGAGATATGACATGAAAAAGCATTAGGAGATGCTTCAAACACTCTGAATTACACTTATTTTCCCTAAGACCCATGTCTCAGAAATGGATTGTCTGATACGCCTCAGGTTTTGCCAAAAACATCCCTCCCTTGGCTATACACCACATCTGTGCAGTCTGAAGATGCACCCAGGCTTTTTTATGTGACTGCAGCAGCAGGGCCAGTCCCAGCGATTCAAAAGCTCCTTGTAACCTTCATCGTGGGGAATAGGGAGAATTGGGAGAGTTGGTCTCTGTTGAAACCCTGAGCCTTTGAAGCCCTGCCTGTCCCCCCAGAAACCCTGTCCCCGCTGAGCCAGGACAGAGCCAGCAGCGTCTCACTCATCATCTGCACTGTCAGCTTTTCACCCCGTATTTTGATAAACGGTAACTGCATTGTGCATGCAGTGGGGTTTTCTCCTTCGTACCTCAACCCACTACCGCCAGATTAAATAGAGGTTAATAATAATAGCTGGGTAGAGATGTAGGGAGAGGTGCATGGACCCAACCCTGCCTGCCAGAAAAGGTCACATCATTAAGAGGGAGATGCATGTAAATCATGGGTCATGGAGAATAATTTGTCTATACATGCAGGCAGCTCCTTCACTCTGCGATCCCTGAAGCCAAGGATGGGGTATAGATTTGAGCAGGGCTGCATGTAGGAGGATGGAGAGTAGAATTCAACATGTGTCTCTAAGGTCTCCCCACCTCTACCAGACACAGGTGGAACTGGGCAAACTGCTTGTGCAAAACTTGTTTGATAACACTCGGCTCTCTTGTTGAAAAAAAATGGAGACAAGGTGATGACGTGCATCTGACTTCATGCAGGGCCCTATCTCAAGCAGCAGAAGCAGATCTCCATCCTGCCTGGTTGCAGGAGGAATTGGGGCTTCTTGGCATTTCGCAACAGCAGACACCCCTGTCATTACAGAAGAAGAGGATGTTGCTGTTAAGATGCCTGAAAAAGAAGCTGCACCTCCCATTTCTGACGACGTCCCTCCCAGGAGGGGTTTAGAGAGGTAGGTGAAAGCAGAGACATTAGCAAAGTACTCATGTTCCCTCGCACTTATTTCTTCTCCACTAGTGAACTGCTGGCAGAGCCCCAAAATCTCCTTTCACAAAGCAAACCAGTGGCATACAGAGAAAAAGTCTTATTGTCAATGGACCACTCAGCATGAGGAAGGGCACACTCCAGATTTACCCCTCATGCTGGGAGTACTCTGTGCCTTAGCACCGGCAGTGATGGAGCTAGATCAATCCCTTGAGAAAATCAGTTATTGAAGGCTGAGAAAGAGGAGAAATGACGCTATGGGCTCCAAAATAGCATTAATTTTCTTCTCTGCTACTGTCTAATCTAGAACATGTAGAAAACAGGAGGGAAAGCAGATGGTCAAAGAGGACCTGGAAGAGGTGAAGATCATGGCTGAGGTAGAGCAACTCAGTTGCTTGAGGGTTTTCAGTAGAACTTGACATTGTTTGGGCCGAAAAACGAGGGAAGGATGAAGAGTCCCCTGCAGTGGCCCTGGGCTTGTTTCTGAGTGATCCTTCCTGAGGGTGCCTGGTGGCCACCTGCCAGTGGCCTCCACACTGGGACATGGAGGTGGCATCGCAAAGTGCCCCAGAGCCCCACCAGTCCTGGGGGCACTAGCAGGTCCCTTGGAAGCCAGTGCAATGTGTGCTGGGGCTGGGACTGAGGCAGCCCGGGAGGAGGGAAGTTGTAACTGCATTGGAAAAGGGCTCTTATGGGCAAGGTCTCGCTGTGCATTTCTACCTGGGCCCACTGCAGACGAATTCATTGCAAAGGACCTTATGGAAAAAAGGTTTTGGCATCTGCGTGGGAGATGGCCTTTGCTGAGCCACTAGAGAAGAGGTAACAAAGTGCCTGCAGAGCCCCATGGACCGAGCCCTTGGCAAGTGCCTGCCAGTGCACTCATCTTCAAGGTAATATCCTCCTGTGTGTGCCGAGCAGCCTCTTCCTCCTGCCCTGAAGCACGGCAACTCAACCTTGGGGTCCTTTCATGACACTTGCCTGCATTTCATCACCTCCCTGGAGACCCTGGTGCACCACAGCCTCAGTCAGGATAACTGAGCTGAGGGATAACGGCCTCTGGTTTCAATGCATGTTGAAATGCAGTCTCTCTGGTAACTTGGGATCTGCAGCTCCACATCTCCTCTCCTACCCAATCACATTTGTATTGGAGTGCTGCAGGAGGTCCAGGCAGGTCTCCCAAAGCACCTTCTGGGGCAAGTGCACACCCAGGCTGAGCCTGTGCAAAGGGCACCACAAAGAAGAGGTACTGGGGGGCCAAGGTGGCCAGAGGGACCGAGGGAAAGCTGCAGATACCCCAGCACAACCATGCTGCACTTGTCCCAAGGTGACAAGCACATGCCATGTTTCTGGCAGGGGCCACACGGTCAGATGCCATGATCATTTAATGGAACTTCAGCCTGGCTATTTATGGACAGAAATCATATCCAGAATCCAGGCTACTAAAGTGTTTAAGTGCCCTTTGGGAATCTTCCAGGAAATGTCAGAAAATTCTGATTAGACAAAATCAAAATTTTTGGTGGGGCATACCAGGCTGTTCAGCAGCGGCATGTAAGGAATTCCTGATCGAAAGCAGAGCCAGGTAGTGGCAGGGCTGGCAGCTGCCTGCAGGAGAGAAGCTCTTCCAGGCCAGGGAGCACCCCAGCTTTGGAGCAGTGGGCTTTTTCCTCCCTGGGGACAGCCTCCACTGGTTTCCATTGATGTTTAACCCCAGCCCTGAGAAAAGTTTGCCATAAAACCTCCGTCAGAGAGGTGTGTTTGAGGATCATGTCCTTGGACAGCTGCTCCCCCCTCACATCAGAGCTGCTGGAGAAGGCTAGGTGGAGAAAATGAAATACGAAAATGAAATATTAAATTCAGATGCACTGAGAATGTTAGCGAAGACAGCCCTCCATTGCAGCCCTAAGGAGTCAAAACCTGTGAGTCATACATCCCAGACTGGGTCTCTGCCTCACAGAAACCATCTACGTGTATTTATGTATATGGCTGGGTGATTAAGGGATGGGGACATGTTTTTAAGTGTAAGGCCATACTGAGGTAGGGTTTTATTTCTTTTTGTTGGTGGTGGGGGTGGCTGAGACTGCTGGGCAGTTCCCAGCTCCAGGAGCCACGGCTTCCAAGGGACACCTGTAACGAGGGTCCCAGCAGTGCCATTGGAGATCATTAGCAATCACATAACCACCGTGGGATTTCACTTGAGGTGGAGCCTCCAGACGTATTCCAAGTCAGGTGTATAAATAAGGTGTCTGTGAAAAAACTTGTGGAGGGAAAGGACTGAATTTCTCTTTTGCCTGTTAGATACTTTCCTCAAATTCAGCTTCTCTGACATCAGGCAGCTGGGCAGTGGGGGCTTGAATGGGCTGGGACCTCGGTCCAGGTGGGATGCTTGGGCCAAGTGAGGGACTTGCACCATCCCAGCAGTCAGTAGAGAGGAGGAGCTGTAAGGGGCAACATCTCTGGGGTGTGGTATCTTCCACCATAAGGGAATCCGAGGCACCTATTTTAAGTTAGAATCTAATCTTATGGTTAAAGTTTTATGTAGAATGATCAAAGCCTTAGATCTTTGCATTACTGAGATATCTCCTGGAGGCAGGCTCGCCAGATCTGCTCTCATTGCAGCTTCAGCTGGGTCCAGCAAAAGAAAAGAGGCCAACAGGGAACACTATCTCCAGCCATCACTATATGGGTGCCAAATCTTGCAAACGCCCTGAGCCTCAGGCAGGCAGATGTGAAGTCGTTCAATCAACTGGCATATGCTCACTTGCCTATATGTTCACTTAATCCTGCTGAAATCACTGCGAATGCTCCTCTGCAAAGTTAGACCTTGAAAGAGTATTTTGCAATCAAGTGTTCTAGCAAGGCGCGCCATGCTGGAGCACAGCCTTATAACCCCCAGGGCTGCCAGTGCCCTGAACCATACATACACCTGAGCTACTCGCTTCCCTGCTCCTCAGGTACGGATAATTACCTTATCCTAATTGCCATTTCCTGGTCATTAGTTATGTGAGATGTTTACCCAAAAAAACAAAAACAGGGTAGGAGTACTTCATCCTAGGAGAGGGTTAATCTCCCTCTGGATGCAGGATGCCCTCATGGGAATGGAATGTGTAGTGTTGGTAAGTGGTTGTGCCCCAGAAGCCTTTGAGAGCCCACTGACTACTGCATGCTAGCGATTGGTATTATTAAAGAACAATTGATGGCCTGTAACCAAACAACAGAAACTAATTACTGGAAAACTTTTATTGTCCTGTAATTACTGGGCCTCTTTGTCAATTAGCAGAAGGGGGGGGGGGGGAGAGAGAGAGAGAGAGAGAGGGAGAGAGAGACTCGTTTTATAGCAACAATAAATTTTCCAAAACTACAGTCATCAGTAGCTGAAAAAGCGAGTCTATTAACACACAATATTAAGGCATGATATTTACTCTGGCTGCTAAATGTAGGTGCTTTTCTTCTGAAAAAGTGCAGAGCTCTAGGAATACTAATCAGGGTTTTCTTCCTCTGGCTCTGCTGCTGCCTGGCATGACGGCTTTCATTTTCCAAGTAATTCTACCCTTTGACCAAGGGTTTCTTTCTGCAAGGCTCCTCCAGCAAACTGGCCCTGTGCCCATCATATAGTGCTGAAGCTGAGGGGGGCTGAGGGGCAGGGAGGGGGGGCAGAGCCGGGTGCCCCCATGCTGGCCAGATGTCCCCGGACCTGGGACAGGAGCTGAGGGGGCCAGCACACGGCTTGGCCCCAGGTCACTTGTAGGTGCAGGTGCATGTGGGACCCGGTGCCTGCTCGGGGCTTGGCTGTGCGGACCCGTCTCAATACGTTCTGCTCCTTCGTCCTGGCTCGCTAGCACTTTCCAAAAATAGTTTATTCAACTTCTTTTTTTTTTTTTTTTCCTTTTCTCATCCACTGCCAAATAAATTATTTCTGGGCATATTGTCACAAGTCATTAACCTTCTCTGAGGATGTTTGAACTACAGTTACCCCCAAAAATGAATCACAATTTTTTTTCTGTCACTTGGCAAATAGTGTTCACCGATATAATTTTCTCCTATTTGACTTTCTCAGATTAACTAGTTAGTGCCTTCTCCCAAAGAGCTGCTGTGGCACTGCTGCTCCTTGGGTAGGATGTGAATCCCAAGGGAGCCAGTCCCACTGGCACTGCCATGCATGGGGCTGGGCTCCGCATCCCGGGTGGTCCTTCCAGGTCCCCTCGCCCACCAGCGAGCTGCGAGAGCGGAGAAGGCCACCAGACCTGATGACACTTCTGTCGGGGATGAGATGCTTTGTATTACACAATAATTGCTGGACTCCTAAAAGCTTCAACAATAATCATTTTCATTTGGGAAGTATCTTTTCTCCCTCCGCAAGGGGATCTGGATATCTTTGAGTATTCAGGAGCTTCATGAAGTTTTATGTCAGCTCCTACGCGCACATTGGCAGAAGCAGGGACAGAGGTTATTGGAAGGAGTTAAATTACTCCCCAGAGTAAGTGCCTTTGAAAGTAACTTGTGAAAGAGCAAAGTACCAGCCTTTTATCAGAAAACAAATATCATTTCAATTCACGACGGCAAATACTGGAGACGCCTGGTTTTCCCGTATGTTGGCCAGCGAACCTGTGCCTGCGCTGCCAGCCCTTGCTCTGCGTGCTCGATGCACTGACAACGGGAATCCGTGGCTATGGCAGGATGAGCAGTGGGGAAGTAGCTTAGAAATTTGTCACAGCCTGTCTTATTTTATGTTACTTGAATGGGCTAGGGTTTTGTGCTATCAGAGAGAATCCGGAATAGCTCCGGCAGGTGCCCTCAATAGCGGCAGTAATCTCTGGTTGTTTGACACATCTATCCCTACGTGACGATGCAGAGGAATAGCTAATCCTATAAAAAGCGAGCCAAGTTACACAGGATTTCTGGAGTTTACTTGTGGGGCATTTTTATTTCAGCATTGAGGGTGGGCGCAGAAACCCCTCTCCCAAATTCCCCTCCCCTCTTCAAAGGGGACAGGGCAGGATTTAGCTAAGACAAAGCGGTGAAGCCAGCCCCAGCAGAGGAGCGCAATGCACAACCTCTCTCATCACAGGTGGTTTGCAAGCAACGTGTCCCTGGGGCTGCGCACCCAAAGATCCTCCAGAGACGGGAAGAAACAATAAACCCAGGGGGATGAGGCCGGTTTTCTTGGCAAAGGTCCCGTGGGCGGTTATCTGCAGAGCAGGGCAGGATGCGGGGACCAGCAACACCTGGCTGCACCGTCGGGAAGGGAGCGCAGATCCCTGCCCACAGTGCCAGGTGGCTTTGGCTTTCCCACACACACCTTTATCACTTTTTTTCCTTCTCCTTGCACGTCATCTATCTCCTTCCACATTTTCTTTTATCTTTCCAGCTATTATTTTTCCTTCTTCTTTCAACTACTCACTCAACACCCTTTCTCTTCCTGTTTTGCAACTTTTTTTCTTGCTCTGAAAAAAGGGAAGGTGTATCATCTCCCTTTTTCCTGATTTCCTGGTACGGCTGATTTCAGAGACTCTGTTTCTGAGAATTTCTGTCTGCGTTACACCTGCTGGTACTGACAGAGATGCACAACCTCTGCAGGGTGGGTGACCTTATGCAAGTAGGAAAGTCCTTACAGTACTGTATTTCCTTAGGAAATTGTGCAAGTAATGGTGTCCAAAGTAAGGTTTCTGCCAGGATAGGTACTTCAGTGGAAAACTGTTGCGGCAGATTCTAGAAAGCTGGGAGGAAGAGTAAGAAAAAGCACATACAGAGATAGCCAAGATTACACAGACACTGAAACTGTTTCGCCTTGACCCACCTTGTAGCCTTTTGCTCCCTGGCTCCTCCTTTGAGGCCTGTGTCTTGCTTAGTGATAAAAGGTGTCTCCACTGGGGAAAAAGACCTTGCTGCTCCAGACAGATGCTGAAGCAGCCTGACAGAAAGAGTTGTAATGGTAAAGCGGGTCCTGAGGCCAAAGCATCCTGTCCCCAGGGCCGTCCCTGTCCACATCTGAGAGCTGTCTGCAGATCCTGGCGCTGAGCAACTTTGGGCTTGCTCTGTCCCTCTCTGGTTTGCTGCTCCTGCCTTTCACCCAGCATTTAGCAGTAATGCATGTCAAAACACTCTGCCTACAGAAGTGGCACCCGCATCTCTGTTTTACAGATGGGGAAACTGAGGCACAGAGGTCCAGCTTCTTCCACAGCAGAGTGGGGCATCCATTCCATCACCCTCATCACTGTGAGTGTGGCACTGCCTGTCTCAGGCCCTGAAGGTTTCATTTCCAATTCATGCCTCCACCAGGTATTCAGTGTCCCAGACGTGGCCATGCCTCATGCAGAAGTTACTTCTAGAGATGTTCAGCACCAGCGTAGGATTTGGAAGACCTGGGACCTGTTTCCCACATTTCTTGAGAAAAGGGACATGAGTCAGGGCTTGTTTCCCTGGTAGGGGGCTGTAACACTTGCTCCTGTGCCCCAGCTGGTGGGTCTGTGGATACACAAACCTCTGACCATGCTGCAGTGCCTCCAGCTCAGCTGAGAGCCCGAGAGCTGTGGGTTGAGCGCCGTACATCAGCACAGGAAGAAACACAGGCTCAAACCCGGTCTAGAAAGGCAGTGGTTGGATGGTGTTTGCTTTTAGTACCCCTAAAACAGGGTAGTCACTGCCAGGAGTGGGGTGCACACGTGAGGGACCATCACTGCTAAGTAACAAACAATTCTAAAAACTAGTCTCCTTCCTCTGGGGCTCTTCCTGCTGTTCTTTCTAGCAATTCTGGCAGTGAGCACCAGCAGCAATCATGTACCCTGTCCCAGCCACCGCTGCCCTGGTCCCTGCGGCTGCCAGTGAGGCTCAGCACCAAAGGTGACAGCCCCACCCTCCCTGCAGCGTGTCCTTTGCTCTCACCGCAGGGACGTGTGAACTTCACAGCTTGCTTTGACCCATTTAAATGCAGGTGGTTTTCTCAAAGAGCAGGAGGAGGATTTCCTCCCACAGAGCTCACTGCCCCGGCTCTCCCTGGGAAAGGACAAAGCTGAGTTTCGGGGGCCACGCTCCCTGCGGGGAGCAGCCGGCAGCGGGGGCAGAAGGGCCAGAAGCAGCGTGAGGCACGCACGGGCGCACGCCACCATGGTCAGATGGTAGGAAAAAGGCACCTGCTCAACTCTGGTGCCATTGTCATGACGCTCCCCTCTCTTTGACATTTTACAGAAGCCCCATCTCCTAGAGACACGTGATTGTGAGAAAGTTCAGGTTTCGCTTGTGAAAACCAGACAGTTTGTGCTTCATCGTGACTTTTCTCTGTGAATAAGGACATGACCCAATGGCTCAAAACCAGAAGGAAAATAAGAAAGAACTCCAATTAAAAATGAAAATCTTGTGACAGTTTGGCTGGTTCTGTGGTTTGGGAACCTCAGAAAATTTTAGCATTTGGGGTTGGCGGTACTCTCAAATTAGAGGGAATAACTTGCCTTTTCACAGAGTCTTTCATGTGCAGGATCCCAGCCTCCCTCACCAGCTAAACCCAGAAATATCGGCAGCTTATCACAGCAGCCCGTCTGCCCTGGCCGCTTGAAAGTGCGAGGTGAGGCGAGGCTGGCAGAGCATCGCCGCCTGCTGCCCCTCCGGCCAGCGGCTCCCAGACTGCAAAGACTGATGGGACCCTCACTGCCCACACCGACCAAGCCTTGCTTTCAGAATTGTTGCAAAAGGTGGAAAAAGCAACACAGATATGGGAGGCAGAGACACTGGGGTGACATGCAGGGACTTAGCGGCATGGGTCCCCCTTCCTTCCTGCTCCCTGTGGTCCTCACTGAAACAGCTGTTTCCAAACCGGCCCATTGACGTTTTGCTGGGACTAAGGATATTGTATGTTTTCACAGGCAGGCAGCAGGCTTCTGGCAGCAGACTTGATTTTTGGACAAGTCTGTCCCATGCTTTCACAGTCACTGAGTCGGAGTGTGAAAGCTGAGGGACGGTCCGTGCACACAGATATGGATGCTGCATGATACGGAGCTCATGTTAGATGCAAGCTTCGTATAATAATGAACATGATTTATTGGACTTATTTATATACTATTAGATCATTAACTAATTAGACTACAATTTAATCTTAATTTTCACCAGAGTTTATAACTACAGGAAATTGCCAGAAACACACAAAGTTCATCATTTTACACAGTTAAATGATTCAGAGCCTGGGTGGCTCCCCCCATCACAGCTTGAGGTCCGGAGGTCTGTGATGCATGCTTTCTACCACATCCAAGGACACGAGAAATCCCTCCAGAAAGTGGGAAAGCATAGATGCTAACCACTTCACACAAGAAACGGGTTTCAGGTCAGCCACTAAAGGACTCTTTAAAGAAATATGTCAGACCTGGGCAAGGAAGAGCTACCTAGTACCAAATCCAGCACTCCACACTGAAGGCCCCTGGACCCCAGGGTCCAGAGCGTTTTGGGATGCCGATGATGCTAACCCATCCAACAGCATGGTTCTTCTTTTTAGCCAGGATGGTTTACTCCTGGCTTTTATAATGGTTGTGGTAGGTGCTGGAGCAGGACTCCCATACAGAGTACAATAATACAATAGACCTTCAGTATATAATTATCACACTGTATCTGCTTTCATATCATACGTATTTTCAGATGTGTCAGTTTGAAATCTAGGATTTAGTGCACAGAGTCTAATGGATTGTTCTTTCTTTCTCTCTCTTTTAATGTCAACTCTCAATATGCATGAAGCAGACATGAAAGCACTTTTGTGCAGGTGCTGTGAATCTCTTAGCACAGATGACAAGGGGAGATGGTTTTCTAGATTCATTGAGCTTCAGAGTAGACAGGACTCGATGATCCAGCCTGAGCTCCTGCATAGCAATAGCTCAGATATCACCCCCAGCCCCCTCCACGAGCCAAGCAGCTCTGCACATCCTGGGAAGGGCACAAAGGATCTCCCTTCTGCAGAGGTGGCTTGTTCCTTCTGCATGGGGCCAGCTCACGGCTTGCACAGCCTAGGAAGGAGAAGATCCCATAACAGTCCAGTTGTCTGAATTATGCAGAGGCTGCATTCTGTCTTTCATGCTCCTGATCCCCTATTGTATCTGGCCGGTGCACACAGGCTTCAGAGAGACCTGCAGGGGTATATAAGCACAGGTTCCCTTGGCTCACAAAGATGTCCAAAACGTATTAACATGTCATGCAGCTTAAGTTAATATACCTTCCCTGTGCCCAGCATGCACTCAGCAAACATCCCCCCAGAGCAGGTCCATCCTGGCGGGCCGGGGAGACTCTGTACAGCACGCGACCAGGAGCCTTACCCGGACCTACTCCTGATCAAACCAAAGATTGCCACCAGGCAGACTCCTTATTTTCTGCTGGTTTACTGTGTTTCACAGTTCAAACTCAAGTAGCAATCAGACATATCAGACATGTTTTTGTGTTGTGGGGTTTTTTTTAAACCGACTCAGTATCAACACAGCATCACAGTAAATGAAGGGGCAGCTCTAACTGGCAATTGCAGTACCTGGCACAATGGCAGTTTTTGATTGTGTGAATGATGCTCCGGGATTGTAGTGAAGGCATCACTGAGACAAAAAGAAAATCTTTCCAAGAAATTTCTGCTTATTTAAGCTGTCACTACCATATAACAGAAGCCTTTGTGGAAACCAGTAATTCATGGCAGCAAATTTTCAAAGTCCCCCTATTCATGTGTTTCAGCCCAAGGTAAACAACTTTGTTCTGATAGTTAACCCCACCCTGCTTGAGGTTGAAGTGAAGCATTTTTTTCCCAGTATGTGGTATTTACTTAATAGCAGTTATCAAGCTATTATGAGATCTCCCTTCCACCACCCACAGCTGTGTGCTGGATGTGTCCCCACCGGTCCCACAGCAGAACAAGAAACCCGCCTCACAGAGGAGTCACTGAGCAAACAAGAACAAGGCAATCAAAGATAAGGTGGAGATGAGGGAGGGAAAAAAGTTGTATTTTCATGAAAACACCAAATGGAAGGAAAACAACTTCATCTGGAGTGTGCTTTGTGTGTACAGGTAGGCTGCACTGAAGTTCAGTTGGATTTGGCACTTTCCAGCTTTGACCTGGCAAGCACTCGGGTGGATTTGTGCTCCAGCACACCAGGAAGAAGCTTATCTGAGAGCTGCTAGAGCTTAGGCGAGTGCGACAGCCCCATGAGGTCCTCCTGTGCTGTCCTTCACACCAGCAGGCTGGCCAGGCGGGGACCATCTCTGGGAGAGCACAGAGCCCAGAGCAATGGACTTGGCAGGATGAAGCTGGTGTTGTTCAGCTGCAACGGGGAACAGAAGACAGGTCCAAAACCCACCACCTTGCCCCTGGGGTCTGGACTCAGCTCCTGACCTGACTACTTACAGCCACACCAGGCTAGTGCTTGGGGTCCCGAGATTCAGAGATGTACCACCAGATGTACCGTGTAATGTATGATGCCAAGTGCATTCTTTTGGGGAGATAACAATACCAGTTGGTCTATTTTTAATTCAGTTCCTTGACAGAACATTTAGCCATTCCTCTTAGAGAAGAATTTTGTAATGGGTTCCTATCATGTCAATTTGGAAAGTGTTCCAGCCTCCCACTACTGAGAAGTGTAAAACTATTGGCAACATATGGCATCCCCGCGGAGCTATTTAATTGTAGAAAGGGCTGCCAAAAGATAAAAAGGGACTCAGAAAAAAAAAATACTACAGCTCCGTTCTTCCCCTTTCAGCATCTAACAGCAAAACAGCTTGCTAGATTTCCTAAATCCTCTCTCAAACAAAGCTGGGCTGCTGCTCCGGTGGTTAATAAGCTGGGGACTCTCATGGTGCAACTGGGGTTTTGACTCCAACCCAAGTTCTTGACAGGTGAATTTTGCTACTATTTGGTGGTGGCCGCTGCCTGGTGTGGGACTCATGTTCCTCCTGGCCCTGTGGCCCAAGGACTTGCTGAGGCACTCAGCCTTGGGGGTGGGGAGCTGGTGGGGTAGGATGAACCATGGGGCAGGCTGGAGTGGGCATGGAGCCTGGGGGTGCAGGGGGAGGTCCAGGGCAGCTGTCCAGGGCTGCAGGGGCCGGGGGTGCCCTGATACATCTGCATCTCAAACTAAACCCCAAGGGAAACTTTGCAAAAGCCATTTCTCAGGGCCTTTGGATGTGTTTTTATTTAACAGTGTTGTCACACAAAGAGACACATCTCAAAGGTCTCAAGAAGCTATATCAAATGTATGGTAGATTTTACAACAGCTTGAAGGGTTTTCTTCAAAGCAACTAGCTTTGCAGGAGGAAAACCAGCTTCTGAATGTTTGAGTGATCTTCAGACACTGTCTCCCTAGCTGGGGCCAGGGCCCCACTGTACCCCCTGCACCCCCTGCTGCCCCAGGCTCAGCCTTGCTGGCCCTCACTGTATGTGCTGGACCGCTCCCAGCTCGAGTCTGGGTAATCCAGCTTGTTCCCCTGGCCACCAGGGTGTGACGAGGGGCTCAGGCACTGCCCAGGCAAAGCAGGACATCAGGGTGACACTGGTTTGAGGATCTCTGCCCAAGAAAGCCCACCGACACCATCCCTGGGAGCCTCATCCCTTCAGCTGCAGCAGCACATCCCTGCACCATCCTCTCCAGGATGAATGCAAAGTGGGGGGTGCATCATGTGGCCCAGGGCCATTTTCAGGAAAAGCAGCATGACAACAACAACAAAGAATTTCAAAGTACGTAAATCCTTAAACTTCTCATGGAAAAAAGCAGGAAAGAAACAGGGGAGGAAGCAAACACCAAGCCCCATTTGGCTTAGTGAGATAATTCACAAAGTTATTAAACCACATCCATTCTGCTGGAAATGGAAATCCAACTTTAATTAATCCTATAAAAGGGAGCACGGAGGATGGCAGGCAACAGGTATGTTTGAAACTCAGGTTAAGAGGGAAGCGGGGCTTGAGGCCAAAACAGATACCCACAAAAAACAGGCAGCAAGAGATCTTATTATGTCAGACACTGGAAGGCTGCAAGAAAATTTGCAGCACCATTGAAATGCCAGTAAAGGGAAGAGAAGAAAACTGCGGGGAAGCTACATTATTCCTCGTGAACAGTATGAGCCCCACACAGCCGTGGCCTGTTCGTGGGCAGAAGGGCCAAAGCTCCATCAGGGTTTTGTAAATGGACACAAGAGGGAGTTAACTGAAGAAATAAGGAGCAAAAAAAAAAAAACCCACACAAGGCAGGGAAGGTGTCAGCCAAGATCTCTTAAGATCCTTCAGAAAGAAGAGGTGGAACAGAAACCAAAAATATCCAGTCTGTCACTAAAACCGCCCCCTGTACTGCAAACCTGGAGAGTCACCAGCTGCACAGCTCCGCGGGAGAAGCTCTAGGTTTTGCCCGGACTACACAGGCAGTGCAATACCAGGCGGTCGGGATGGCCTGGATACTCCTCTTAGATGAGGAAAAACACCTTCAAATTTATTTTCAGAAAATCTTTTTGACTGCATTTCTCAAAATCAATTTTGCCTAATGACTTTCTCCTCTTCCAGGGCTCAGGCACAGGTCAGGATGAGTCCTCCTCCCCATCCCTGCCAGGAGCAGCCTGTTGCTGCTTCTGGGGGTCTCTCAGACCACCCTCTCCAGCAGCACTAGGGACGGTGCAGCTGAGGCCGTTCTCGTCTCCCCCTCCACTGCCAGGACCTGCTGGCCATCACTGGAGTGACTGGAAAACCCTGCAGGGAATCCACGTCTCATCCCCATGGAAAAGCCCATTAGATCTTTTGCCTGCTTTCTGCTTTTTAGCCAGCGTTTCCTGCCAATAAGGGAAGAAATAGCCTGGTGGAGATATAAATATCTTGACTGAGATAAGAGATGCCTAAATTCCAGTGACTTTCCTATAATGATCCTAAGTCACCAAGGTGGTTTTGAAAAAGTTCTCCTGCGGTACCAGCACAGATGTGAGGTTTGGCCTCTGTGGGAGGAAGAGAGCCTGAGTGCATTACTCCACTAAGGGCCATTGCAGCTCCCCATTGGCATGCATTATTTATAGCAAGACTAGCAGTAAATTAGTATCTGATGAGCTCTCAGATTGAGCCTTTGTGTTGGCTCAGTCCTGCTAATGCAGCCTATGGAAAATCCTGCTGCACAGAAGTGACTTCGCAGGCTCTATTGACAGCACTCACCGAAACTTCCCTGCACTGTGAAGGTGGTTCTCTGCTGCTGTTTGCATGAATCTGAACAAAAGGTGTCATTGCCAATATCAGGCTGGTCTTTATTAATTCACATTGGATTTCATTAGAAAAAGCTTTTTTGCATGCTAAATATTTAGATCTGAGAGATCAGGTAGAAAACTCCCACTGCCTAGAAATCATGATTTTATTTAATCAGAGGAGTAACAGAGACACATCTGCTGAATGAACTCACTTTCTTTTCCTAAGTTGGGCTGGATCTCATTAGTAAAGGTATTTTACTATGAAAAAAGTCAACAGTCTGAACAAAAAATAGAACCCTTTACTTGACCAAATGCATTTTTAAAAATTGCCTTTCTCATCCTTCCCTTTTGCATTAGAGCTGACTTGTCATTCTGAGGAAAAAGATTTATGTTGTTACTGTAACAGCATCTTGCTTTATGTCATGGGTTGGATTCAGCATTTGGTAATGCCGTAAATGAGATCCGCAGCACATACACTAGCAGGAAAAAACAGGAGGAGATCCCTCTTCTACAGCCCTGATTGACATCAGGATTGCTGTGGCTGGACTGCCACACACACACACACCCCCCCCCGCCCCGAATGGTTCATCAGTAAGGAACCCCAAATACAATATCAATAGCTGGAAATTCTGGGCACCAGAGAATTTCCTTACCTATACCGTGCTCCCCTGCTTTTCAGCAGCCCATTTGCAGGGACCAAATTCCTGATGGCGTCCCCTTTCCCCTGAGGTGCCTGCTCCCATCCTCCCAGTCCCACCCTCACTGGTGTTCACTCAACCCCCACCTCCGCTCCCCTGGCTCTCTGAAAGATGAGGAGACCCCATCCCTTCTCAGCACGTTGTGTAAATGCTGGGGGCAGCGAGGCGTGAGCAAGCCCTGCGCCCCCCGGCAAACGGGGCTTGGCTTGGGCACGAGCTGCAGGGTTAGCTCAGGCTGAAGCCAGGGCTGGGTCCAGGTTTGGTGTCTCACAGGACATCCCCCCTAAACACAGGGAGGTGTTGCCTTGTTCTTTTTAAAAGAAGCTCTTGGTTTCATCTCAGAATAAACCCGGAAAGTCTTTAACATCTCGACATTTTCCAGTGAGACGGGAAATGCTTCCTGCTGGACTCTAACAAACAGTGGAGCTTGTTGTCTCTCCCTAGTCGTAAGATTTCAGTGAAATGATGAACCTCATTAACAACCCCCCCTAAAAACACATGAAAAAATGCAATGTTCCAACTCCACCATGTACCCGTTTACAGAAGATGAGGATGCTGATGAAGGATGCCCTATTTTACTGCAGAATACATCAGTGTGGAACAAGACTCTCCAGGGTCTCTTCTCAAACACTGTCCTACCTTAAAACTGCTTTTACTTTGTTTGGTTGGTTTTGGTCATTTGAAATCCATCTAGAGACACTTGCACTTGCAGATGCATGAGAAATCTTCAAGTAGAAGAAATGCAGATGAGAAACCTCAGCTCTCTGCAGAGGAGCCTTGCTTTAATCCGATCCAAATTGCAATATCAGTAACATGAGCCCTTTTAAACATTAACCAAACCGCAGGAACCCTGTGTGCAGGGGAAAGGTTGCAGATTTCTTAGAAAAGTTTCTTGTTTCCTTTTTGATTTTATTGTTGCCTTAAGACTTTGCTGTATGCTGAGCAGACCAATGAGGTTGTTCTTGTTGTTACAAAATAAGAACAGAAGAAAAGCATCTGGCTTCTTTTTGTTCAAATACCCAGTGATGTCAAAAGTAGGGATGCTCAGAGTATTCCCAGAGGGAGAGGGAACAGGCTGACCTGCAGACACTACGAACAGTGGCTTCTGCAGCTCGGATTCCCACCTCCTGTCCTGGCCACGCATGGTCCTCAGGTGGGACCACGAGCTGACAAGGAACCTGGACTGTCCCATCAGCTTTATGGCAGATGCTCCTGATGCTGGCCAAGCTGCAAGCTCCAGGCCAAGACCCCTGACCCCTCAGCTGGAGCCACAGCTCTCCAGCCTCCAGCCGAGCTCCGAAGGGTGGGTAGGTCTGCAGGGGAAGCCCTTTCACAGGTGACTTTGGAAGACCAGCAGGGATATTACAGAAAAGCTGGATGCAGAGAAGAGCTGGGATGGGATGATCACAGATTGGTTCAACTTAAACAGCAGGATGGACCAAACCTGATCTTGATTTGGGAAGGGCAGACTGAGAAACAGAGCAAACCCATGCAGCCGGCCCTACTCGTGCTCTCTACAGGAGAGCACTGGGGCCTGGGTGCTGGGGGGACCTTGGGAAGTCAAAAGTGCCAAACTGATCTGGAAGGCACATTCCAGGCAAAGGGGGTAAATATACAGCTGGTCTCTTAGAAGAGAGATTGCAAGAAAGCAGAGAGCCTGAAAGGGACAGACAAGATTGATCAACAAACTCTGCCAGAGTGCAGAACCTGCAAGTCTTAAAACGAGATTCACCAAAACTTAAGCTGAGTTACAACTTGCAGATTTTTATTATTTTTTTTAAACACAAAAAACCTTAGGTCACTTAGACAAAAAAGAAAGTGAGACGGATAAAATAAAAAATAAATGTAGTTACAGCAAAAAACCTAAATGAGTACTTTGCTTCAGTTTTCAATGAAGATGATGCTTCAGGACACAAGGGCACAGGGATGATAGCTAATGGGCATAAGATTTATAAAAATGGAAATTGCGGCATCCAAGGTGAAAGCAGACTGAAAGAGCTTTAATGCACTGAAGCCAGGGGGAACAAATAATCCAACCCAGACTCCTAAAAGAACTGGCACATGAAATCACAAGTCCACTCTTAAGGATTTTTAATACATGAGTCGAGCAGAAGAAAATGGCAAGCCTAGTTCTCCTTTTTTAAAAAAAGAAATAAAGGATCCAGGCAACTAGAGACATCAACAGTATGCAAAGCTTAGAATAAATTTGCAAGGAAAGAATAATTAAAGACCTGAAGGTAAATGGAAAATCGGATCAAATATAACAAATAAAACACTTGGATGATCCTGACAAGGGAAGTAATAGAAACAGAATGAAATGTAATAGTACAAAGTGCAGAGCTGTGCACGCTGGGACTAATAACGTGAAGCTTGAAGCTTGGGCCTCATCACTTGGAAATGACAGAACAGGAGAGAAAGTTGTTTCCAGTCATCTGTCACAGGGGTCCGTGAGCTGCCAGCATGGCGCAGATCTGAATAAGGCAAATGTGCTTATCCCAGGCAATGTTTTCCCATTAGGAATGAGTGAATACACGTATTGCGTCTCTGCCCAGGTACGGTGGCGTCCAGGACCGCAGCTCATTTCTCATCACCCCTGCTGAAGGACAGGGAGTGGGAAGGAGCAGAGAAAGGCTGCAGGAGGGGCTGCCCAGGCTGGGACCTCGTCTGCCCGGGGAGGGGAAGGGCTCGGCTGATGTAATAGGAAAAAGTGATGCCCAAGGGAGACATGACTGCGATGAGAGAAGGAGGAATAAACAGCAAGGAGGAAGAAAGCTGTTTAAGCTAAAGAACCATTTGGAACAAGAATAAATGCAACATACTGGCCATGAAAGCATTTAGGAAGTTAGAAGACAATTCTTAATAGAAGAGTTGTAATGATCTGGAACAGTCCCCTGAAGATTAGGGGAAGGAGGAAAAGAAACCTAGGCTTGAGGAGCAGGAGACACTCCTGGTGGGTTACGTGGTGTGGATGCTGGAGGTCTTGTCTCATCCTCTGCTCTTACAGCTAGGGGGAAGAATGTGAAACCAGCGGCTGGGCAGAAGGTGGAAGGTGGGGGTCACAGCTCCGGCAGCACCACCAGAGTTGCCTGGCTGCTTCACCTGAAGGTGCAGCAACAATGGTCAACCACCCAAGTGCCTCTGGTGTCCCTGCATGTTCAACCTTTCACACAACCCCCCCCCGTGATTCTGTTATTAAAATCTCCTGGTTTGGGGTAACTTAATTTCTTTGCCACTGGAGTCGTGTTCTGGGTGTTAGTGTTGGTGCTTCTGCAGACCAAATAAAGGTAAAAGTAAGAAAAGGGGGGTGAGTGGGGGGGGTGGGGGGTGGGAGGTAGAACTGCCAGTAGATTTTCACCCAGGAGAGATGAGGTTTGAGGGAGAGAAAGCCAGACCTGAGTGATACTCACCTGGAAGGGACAAGACTGGCAGCATCACGGGCTGGGCACGTCTCTGCAGGGCCCTTGGCGGATGGTGGTGTTGAGAGGGTTGCTAGTGCAGGAAGGAGCTGAGAAACAGATTCAGCTTTCACTTGCACTAGCCTTACCCTTTCTGGCTTTCACAGCAGTCCTCCTCGTTCAAAATCCGTAGGCGAGACATGAGCAAGATTCGCTGATCCTGCTGCTGAAGGAGGCAGAGCGGAGCCTCGGTTTTTAAGTAGCAGTTGTGTCGCTGCTCAGCTGAGGTGGGGACACCATGGCTGGACACACGGGGTGGACACCCTGGGTACTCCCATAGACTGAAGGCACATCAACATTTCACCTGTGAGGAGCGGGTCTGTGAAATTAAAGTGCCGCTCTTCATCATTACTGGAGCCACTATTCAAATTCTCTTGGATAACAGAGTAATTTTTCCACTCTGTTAAAGGTTTCTTTTGCAAGTGCCACTCCATGTCTCTTGATTTTATTTCCTTGTACCTTTTAAATCCAATTTTAATAGGCTTCCAGATTTTTAATAGCTTTAGAGATTTCTTTTCTCCTTCATGTCTATGTTGTTGATTGTAAGACTGGCTTTTGGATGTCTCCTTTCTTTGATACCCTGCTTGCCTGGGTTGTCTTTGCACTTATCCTTTAAACATATTCTCAATGTACTTGGTTTACTTCATTGAGCATTTTTGAAAGCATTGCCTTTGCTTTTCCTCTCAACTCTGTTATCTGAATACATCTTAGGTAATTAATCAGCTCCCATTGATCTGAACATAAATTTCCAGATTTTTCAGACATTCATTACATGTGCTGAATAGAAGTGAGAGTGGCTGGATGAGAGAATTCATACCTGACAAACAGCCCATCCAGATCTGAGCTGTTCCTTCTCCTCATGCTTTTCTCCTCACTGAGTAGCTGGGTGGGGGAGCAATGTTTTTCAGACAGCTGTGAGTGAGAAGTAAAAGCTCAGAATATAAATTCACTCTCTTAAGGACCCTTCTTCCCAGTTCCTCTAGGTTAGCAGCCATTTCTGAACTGACAGTGGCCAGGATTAGCTGGTCCTACTGGCTGCTGTTTCCGTCCTAAACCTATCTTCAGTGATAGCACACTTGGATCCCAAAGCACCACAGCGTGGCGGTGGGAAGCTGGTGACCTCGAGCTCCCACTGCTCCCATCACCAGACACCCATCTTGCATCAGGCACCCCCCTGCGCCCTGAAACCCAGCCTGCAGCTCTTCGTCTGCGCCTTCGGGAGAACTGAGGGCAGGTAACAAAAGATAATGTTAGGTCCAAATTAGAGGACACATATGGAGATGCAGGGAGTCATCATACTGTACCTTTGTCTTTATTGTCCACCGTCATGGGAGAGCAGGCTGCAAATGAAGAAAAAACCCGTTACGATTTACTGTCTCATGGGAGAAACAGTGCGCAGCCACACAAAACCACAGCAATCACAGAGCATTAACATAAGGGGCTGGATGACCCTCTGCATAATCTCCAGGGTCCCCAGTGTAGGTTTTTCATTGAGTTATAACTTACATCAAGCTACATAATATTATCCTCTTTTCCACTATCTTCGGTACTCGTGGAGGTAGAGAAGTTCCTGAGAACGGGACTGAACAGCAGCCCCAGCTCTCACACGCCTTGGCCAGCTGCTGCCTCTGCCCTGAGCACGCTCTGGCCCCAGGTCACACTAAGCCTGCTGAAGCCACTCCTGTGTCACTGGCACTTCTCAGTGCAGCTCCAAAGTACTGAAGGCTCTTCGTTAGAAGAACATTTCCTGCATATTTAAAGAGCTTTAAGTCCTATATGCATGTACCTCATTGTGCCTCATTGCCAAAAATGCAATTAATGGGTTTTCTACTGCAGCGCAGGGCAGAAATAGCGCTGCCTCACTTTTTATGCTTTATGTACTCTCATGCTGCAAATAATGAGGAAAGTATTATCAAAGGGGAATGAGAAAAGCATATGAATTGCACATCTTACTGAGTGGACGTGAATGACGGAGGCCATAGATAGGGTATGGATCAGATAAACTGTGTGCAACATCTCATCCTTCTCTCCCTAGCAAATCACAAGGGAAAGTGTTTGTAAGGCAAAGAGCTCAATTTAATCAGCTCTCTCCCTCTCTCTGTGTATATATCTATGTGGTCACTAGTTAGTTTATCCCTCCACTTTGGTTTCAGCAGGGATATTTTCAGAGTAAGCTACAAACCAGTATGAAACTGTGTTCTTGAAACTGGCTCTGAATTAAAAAAAAAAAAAAATTACTTCTGTTAGGAAAATGCAGTTTAGTAACAAGGGGAACAATGCCATAGCAGATCAGTCCAGGGTGGCAGTACCATGTTTCAGAAGGACCATGTTTTTCAATGCTTAGATATTATGAACTATATCTTGTATTCATCCTGTCTCTTGATCCTTTTTCCCTAAGCATTGAATTTGCTCATGCAGTACAACTGTCTATCAGAAATCACTGTTGCAAACTGATTTCCAGTTGCCAGGTCCAAAGATATTTTTATTTTAGTCAAATATTCTGTTCCACTAATTCAGTCAGCTCACCCACAAAGTTTAACAACTACTCCAAAGAATGTGCATGTGAATATGATTTGCCAGTATTCCCGCAGCTCTATGCGCTGCTTTTTGAAATGAGCTATGCCTGGTGTCTGCATGAGAATGATTTAATATTTAAAAGGAGTGAAGAGGATTTGAAGAATCCTTATAGCTGAGGAAGTTTGTGAAAAAACTCTTTTCTGGCTTAAAATGGATCAGAAATATGGATCCTGTTTATTGCTGTGGACTCAGTTTTCCCGGTAGTCAGACTTGGTGACAGCCTAGGAAGAAGCCTCATTTCATTATGCGGCATGGATCTGATCCTGCAAGATCTTAAATAACCCAAAAGAAGCCATTGACGATAATGGGATAGTGCACATGCGTGGCAACAAGCATGGGTTTACATGCACTGGGGTGCAGACACCAGACTGTTCGACACGCAGATTCAAACCATAGGTACAAGCCAGGGGAAGATGATATTCGGGACTGAAAAGCAGGTTGTGGGTGGCTCTTGCTTCATGTCCATCTCCAGCTGAGCCTCACCCGGAGGAGCCCTTCCTGCCTTCTGCAGAAAGTGGTGCTGAGGGTGGAAGGTGAGGAGCACCCTGCTCAGCCACACTGGGCTCCCCTCACCCATCCCTCAGGAGCTCAGTTCTGCTCCGGCTCGGCAGACATGCAGAGTCTTATTCCCTGGTCTCCATGTCCTCTAATCAGCTTAGCAAAAGCCCTCCACTGCATATGGTCAGATTGCAATTTTTGAATACTTCTAGCATGGGCAAATCAAACCCAATTTCCTGCAGTACAAAGCCCTGCACTGCTCCCCAATGAAGGCTATTTTCCTGCCAAATTGCATCTTTCAAACCACAGCCAATTCAGCTGTAGAGCTGCCAAGAAAAAAAGGTCAGAAAGATTTTAAAAAAATAATTTTCTCCTCTTTACTGTATTCAAAAGCAGCTCTCCTAATTCTGCTCAAACTTTCAAAACAAGGGAGAAATCGCTGTGGGATAGGTGCTGATTATAGGCAATTTCAGCCCAAAGGACAACATTCTGCAAGCCTGTTAGACATATCTGAAAATAACAATTTCTAATGCGGCCAGTGCTGGAAACACTTTTCATCTACCCCGGTTTGTACGAAGGGTTGCTCCAGCGAAGCCAGTGGAATTATGCAGAACTGGGACCTTCCTTACTGCAGTATTCTCTGCTACCTCTACGATATTTCACATGCATCAGTTTTATTTGAAAGACTATACCGCGAGTACCTGCTTAGCAACATACTTTATGAGCTAAGTATGCAGTAAAAGGGAAGATGGGAAAAGCTTTTCCCCTTTTCTATATGGGAGAAAAAGACTGGACTGGAAGGTGATTTGAACAAACAATAAAGTATGTAGAAAGAGCAGAGTAATGGAAGATTTTAAGTACCCAAGCAGAGAGTAGAGGACATTAGGGAGAGAATGCTCTCTGGAAGCTTTTTTATGGAATTGGCATAAGATTGCATTTTAACTTACTATGTGTATCATCTGAAAGGGAAGAGAGCTACGTGACTTGTATTAAGTGCTGCACCACATGGAAGGTGACTGAAGACAAGCTGTAGTCCAAAGGAAAATATTCTGCCAAACATCCATGTCCACAGAGGTAGGCTTAGGATAAGGGAAGGTTTTGGAGCAGGAAACTTGAAGAACTTGCAAGTGTCTGCTGACAGGTGCTCTAACAGCCGGTGTGGAAAACCAGCACCAAAGTGCAGCATCTGATGAAATCACACAAAAAATTTTGTAATCTGAATCACCTAAATAGCTGCAGACACCTAATTCAGACGGATCGTACAGGTGTGAAGGCAACTCTAGGGCATTCAGGGTTCAGGGCAGGTGAGGTAAGAGCATCTTTTTGTAAGGAAAAGGTGAAGTTTATTGTTGGCTGAGCTGGGGGGGAAAGAGACTTGTGAAAACCACTGAAGTCCCAGCCCAGACAGCTCTGCAGGCAACGCAGGCAGAGATGACAAGCAGAAAGGGTGATGGAGGAATCCATGTGGAAAGGGGGGAGAGGCGAGACTGGTGCTGCTGCTTGGGATTTGCTGCCACATGGCGAGGGGGGGTCGTGCAAGAACTAGAGACTCACCTCCCTGCAACGGGTATTTGCTTTGCAAAGGAAGGAACCTGGGGAAGTGGAGATTCAAACATTAAAATGCTCCTCCACAGCACCCGAGCAGATAATTAGGTAATTAGTACTATTAAAGGATGACAAAGCACCTGGCTTGTTGAAGGACATTGCTAGGTCCCAAGGCCAACAGCAAGGGTGAGGGAGGAGCTGCCACCCCTGGAAGAGCTCCCTGTACCTTGGCTGTTATTTGGGCTGCAGCAGTGCACGGGGCTGGTGCCTGCCCCTTTGAGTTGATCTGATGGGGGATCAAGGTGAGAAAGACCAGGGGTGGGGCTGAATCACCTTCCCTGCACACGAGGACATCTGACCTTATGGCAGAGATACAAGTACTGGCGTCAAGGCTGGAAAACAAGGACTTCTCCCAGCCGTTGGTGGGCTGAGGTCTGGAAAGCCTTCTCTTGGGGCTAATCTGTTCTCCACACCCCCGATGTCACGAGCCAGGGGAGGCGGCAACAGTGGTTTTGCAGCACAGTGCTGTGAGAGCTGGGCATGGCCCCCAAGCCCTGAGGTCTCTGGCAGTGTGACCCTTCAAGACCACGTTGGGTTTTATTTCTTTCTTGCTCCCTTTCTCAGCTCACAATTTTTGTTTACATTTTGACAGCTTCTACACACCAAGCAGATGCTCTCATTGCATTTCCACATTGACGACGAGCTTTTATTGAGCAGTTACAGTCAATTTAGAACCCATTAATGGACATAAATAGTTCAGATTGTCCCTTCCAATTCCCATTACTTTGCCTTTTATGCACCAAATTTGTTCAGCCGCCGTACTGCCCCATCATGGAACTTGTGGAATTTCCTAACTGAGCTTTCAAGACTTGACCATTACATGTCATTTCATATTTATCCACAGATTTTCTTTTCACTGCTCATGCATTGAAATGAATGCTCAGGCATCCGGGCTATTAATAAATACACTTGATAACAATGGTCCTCGTGTGAACCATTAAGACATTGCAGTATTAATAGCCTTTCCTTTTGGAGAAGGACTATTTATTCTTACCCTTTTCCTTTCTTCAGGCTGGATCTGATGGAATTGTTCATTGTGAGTAATCTCCTTTGAGAATATAGTTCTTATTTCTCTATGAAAATCATTCATTAATTCATCCTGTGAACTTTATGCTAAGACATTCAGCATTTTGCTTCCACTGTTTGCCTAATATTGCTCACTAATTATCTTGGTTCACCTCTATGCTATAGCACAGCTCCTCCTACATAACTGGATGATGAAACGATTAAGTAAAGGAGCGACTGGCAGCCAGTATTTTGTTTCTTCTGTGACTAAACCAGCCTTTAGCAAAGACATAAAACTTGAGAAGCCTGTGAGCTTTTCTCTGAATTACCAATAGCTGTCTGCTTGTCATGAAAAGCCACCCCAGTGACTCCAGTGGCAAATCTGTGGGTGCTTTCAGCCCAGCACAGAAAAAGCCTTTCCTATTTCCAAACCACAGCATCTATGTTCTCTCTGGAGCCTGGAAGCCTTTTGGGCAACTTTCTCTTACTTGCAAGCACTGTGTAAAGCACATTCCTGAGTGAGATTGACCATTATGCAAGAGGCCAGTGGTGCTGGTGATCTTTGGAACAAATTTTCCCATTTTTGCCCCCACTTCTTTACACTATTGCTACTTCCCACAGCCTGGGTAGAACCAGGAGCACCTTGACACCTCTGAGCGTTCAAACCCTGGGGCCAAAATGCAGGAGTGACCATTCAAAAGTCAGTATCTCATTCTACACATTTCCATGATGCTCAACACCCACCCTTCCTAACATCAGTCACACTGTCTACTCACTGGTAAAGTCCACATACTACTCCTAATGTTATCTCTGCTGGTTATTGAGCATATTTTATGAGAAGGGCCTGTATAAACAATCTACACCCAGCATGCAAGAGGAATTGAGAGCTCTGTATCTGTTACCATTTGTTCCTCTCCACGTTGTAACTCAGAGCACCAGTTGGTACGGAATTTATTTGCAATCAATAAGCTATAATTTCCCAAACTGCCAAGAAAAGAAAGGTTAAATATTCACTTGGATTGTTGCTGTCTGAGACCCCACAAGGGAAAAGACAAATAAAGAGATAACTTTAATTAACTGCAGAGTAAGTGCTGGGCTTACAGGCTCAAATTCCTGCAGCTTTTCATCTCACATTCGTATAAATTGTTATACATCTTTGCACATAGATGGCAGTTTAAGATGATCAGGATCTTGAGTTAAAGTGCCTTCAGGCTCACAAACCTGACCCTATTGACC
Organism: Falco biarmicus; assembly: GCF_023638135.1. Taxonomy (NCBI): domain Eukaryota; kingdom Metazoa; phylum Chordata; class Aves; order Falconiformes; family Falconidae; genus Falco; species Falco biarmicus. The sequence goes on from NC_079297.1 coordinate 2,530,966, forward strand.
ATAGTTCCCACAAAAGCCAATAGGCATGTCAGTGTTATTCACCCATAACAGGGCTTGCACTTGTGTCCCCAAATTATGTTACAAGACAAGCCAGCACCCGTGAAAAACAAAGGAAAATCTCCTAGTGATTCCAGTAGTAAGTAATCTAACCACTTATTAGCCAGCATTCTCCTGTGTACATTCACCAATCCAAAACCTGTCACAACTAATTGGAAATGTGTATCATCAACATCATTGTTATTATTATTATTTTGATTACATCTAGGAATTTGATTAGAAGACAGCACCTCCGAAACTTACAGTGTAACCATAGAACAGTGGAAAATAAAACAGGGAGTACAGGCAGAGGAGGGAGCAAAGCAAACAGCCTGACTTTATTTTTGGTGGGTTTAATGCACCCAGGACCTGCGGGTTGCTGCCAGGGGAAAGGAAAGTCTTCAGAGTGGATTTGCAGAATGATATTGAGGTGGTTTTGGGGTTATTTATGAAGACAACTACCTAAAGCAGACAGGTCAGGTTAATTTGGCTCAGCAATATCTTCCTTTCTCTTGCCAGCCAAGGATGCTAACAGCGGCTTGCTGCTTGTCCATGTCCAAGCTGCACATCCCCCCCCAAACGAGACAAATATCAGGCGAGATCATCTGGGTAGAGAGGTGGATGTGCGGAGTGTGAAAAGAGGGGAAGGCTGTACTGCTCGCTGTGGGCAAGGGACATCCCCATGGAAATCCTGGGTGAGAAGGCCAGTTTTCTGACCAACATCATCATGAAAGAGCAATTCTGGAGCCAAGAGAAAAATCAGGAGAAAAAGGAAACAAGGAAATGCAAGGAGATAAGATTTCAAGGAGGAGAGCTTGTTCCACCCTGTCAGCCAGGGGGCTGGATTCATCCAGAAGCAAAAAGATGGTGTCCAGCGTCAGAGGGAGGAGGTTTTCGGGGTAGTGACAGAGGTTTTACTGACCAGAAAGGTTTCCAGCAATATCTTTATCATTCCTAACCTACAGCTTCCCCTTCTTTTCAAACCCTAGCTTCTGGCACAGCCATCAGTAACCCTCAGTCCCACTCTGCCCTAGACCTCTCTGCAGAAGAGGTTGTCATTCAGACCCCAGAGTCACGTGAAACAGTAATTTTTGAGAGATTAAAGATGTAGAATCTACTTTTCTCTAGGTTTGAAAATCTCCCTTCTTGTAATAAAAAGACTTTATATAGTCTTTCTAACCTTGCTCTTTCAGGGGCACCAAGTGCAACTGGATCATTTTAGAACAAAAAAAAGCAAAGACAGGAGTGAACAGGAGCTGACTTATTTAAATAATTTAATTTTCATTTTGAGGTAAGTGTAAGTCTAAATTTGCTGTTATGTAACAAACTGCATTTAAAAGCAATTGCTTTTGAAAATAAACTATTGAACTTTGAAATTACTGTGATAACACAGCTTTAGTCTGTGAATGCTCCAGTCTGGGAGGAAGCACAACAGCAGCCTTTGATGAGGACATGAATTTGTTATGACAGGCTAATTTTACAAATCCATGGCTGCCTTATGGCAGAATCATAAAGATATATATTAAAAAAAAAAAAAAAAAAAAAAAAGAAAGCCGAAGAACCAAAAAATGTATCATGTTACTGCTGAGAAAATGTTCTCACAGAGTCAGCTCCCACAGGTCAGTTGAAGGTAGCACCCAGCCGCCTTTGATAGCTCAGGGAGCAAAACATTGTGTACGTTGTGCGTGTTTAGACTGACCGGTGACTTCGGTTGTTTGATACGTGTGTGCATCTCTCTGCATGTGCTGTGATACGAACTGCTTCACATAAATAGCAAAAGGCAGATCTTTGGGGAAAGAGCAATGAGGAAAAAATAAATCAATCTACCAGACCCCTCCCCCAAATAAAGTCTTAAACAATAGAAATCATGCCTGGAACCTTCCCGCAGCCTGGCTGTGCCTGAGCGGAGCTGACATTGCAAGTTAGCATCAGGATGGCGTAAGTGGTCTCCTAGAAATAATCTCATTGCAGATATCCTCACTAATCCTCTAGTGGGAAGGGGCAGGAAGGTTTTTCTGGATGGGGCTGGGAGAAATGGCTGCTGTGGAGCCTGCAGGTGAGGTAAACGAGGAGGTGGGGGAGGGCTTTCCAATCTGCAGCTTGGAGATGCAGGACGGAGACTGGCTGCCTGGAGAAAGGGAGAACAGGAACGTGACCTGAGAGCTCTAAGCAGGAATGGAGGTGACAACCTGATGGCAGAGCTGTGGGTACAGGCAAGCCAGGACCCTTGGAGTGACCGCCTTAGCCGGAGTCACCTGGAAATAGGGACAAGAAAAGGGGGGAAGTGCACAGGAGAGAGGAGAAATCATGTGGCAGTGACCTTACTGATAGCTTCTTGCTCCCGTGAAGATCTTGTGACCAATGGCTCATCCAAACACCTCCTACAAGGTTTGACAAAAAGGCAAGCAGAACTTCGGGGTTTAAAGAAATCCGCTATGGATGGATGTCAAGATCCGCTCAACTTTTTGCCACTAATCTTGTGTAGTACCGTAACATCCAGTGGCCAAAGCAGCCCAGTTTGTGCTTCTGACAAATGCTGTAAGGCTCAAAGGCTCTGCCAGTGACCAAGGGAGCTATTACAGCAAGCTCACATCTCAGTGTCACTGTGTAAATCTCTTCAGCCTGTCACTGATGGAAGGGTCTATGTGACAGGTGTCACCCATAAATCCCATTTAAATACATCCATTACCACACAGTGTATCACTCACAACCACCCATGAAATGTCTCTTTGGAGTCAAGAATCAGACAGGGATGATTTAGGGCTATTTCACTTGTGCGATGGGATTAGCTGGATCTCGTAGCTATTAGGATGCCGGGCCCAACGCTGGCCCAGAAGGGACGAGGGGGAGCAGTCAGCAAACAGCTCCATTAGCTGGTTTCTAGCAGCCTTTCCCACACACGGCTGGAACTGCTTCTAAACGAGACTTTAAAACTGACCCCAGAGACTTCAAACCCCAGTTCGCACAGGAATACACATGAGAATACTGCAGGTGCCTGATGCTGTACACCCAACGAGACCTGTTCTCTCACTTTCTGTCATTATTTCCACCTTGGCAAGCAGGGTGCAAACAGCTTCACACACACACGCGCGCCCAGGCACGCATGCAGCCAGACTTTCGTGTGGGTGTGAAAGACAAGACATGGACAGAGTGAAGACTTTTGTCACTCAGCAAGTGTGGTTTCTAGTTTCTTCTCCAAAAGGAGCAGGCAGTGTGAGACATGGGCTTGCTCCAAAGAGAAAATTGGTAAGGGTGGCTCATTTAATTCAGAATAACATGAGAACATTTGCCAACTACGGCAGGGCAATTTAGACAGGCAAAATACTCATTGGGAGACATCAGTGATAGCTGTTATTTAAGCCTGTGCTAGACAGGAACCATGCTGATATAAGAAGCTGGGAGACATCCCAGATGAGCAACTTTTTTAGATACTGCTAAGTAAAAGCAGAAGAGGAGAGGTGGCCACATACCGTGTCTCTGAGTACTGTCTGGCAGGAGCAGGCTCAAAGGGAGAGGCTGCTGCAAGCATCCCAGCACACCGGAGGCAGCCAGCATCCTCCTGGCCCTGGTAAGGAGATTCTGCTCTGAGCACTGCTGGTGCTCCAGCCTGAACACCAGGAGAACTTCATTCCCCTGTAGCGACTTTTCTCGTTATCCACTGAAACATCCAGTCCTCTTTACCATGATGGCCTTGATAACATCTCTGGCACTGAGATGAAATGAGGAATGTTCTTATACAGAGAGCAATAGGGTCTGAATTAGGATCATGGGTTCAAGCAGCACCAAAAGGCAGCCAGCACTGATCTGAGGTTCATGGATTCAGCTCTGCCTTAATTCACCAGAAAGGGTACGCAGAAGGGAGAGCCACCACCACCTCTTTTTGTCCGTGGTGCTCAGGATGATCTGCTGGAAAGGGATCAGGTGGCTCAGTCAGAAAGAGGAGGAGATGAGAGGGCAAGTCAAGGAAGCACAGGAAGAGGGGGTGTGGGTGAAGCTAAGAGCAGCAGCATTGTCCCTTTTAATGAGGAGGGTGATTACGCACTGGCAGCTGTTTGCAGATTAGAGACTGAGGACTTGGTCAATCAGGGATAATTATCTCTCTCTGGAATGAGGAGATTTTCTCTTTCCTGGCAGTGAAAGAAATGCCGGGCAGCTCTGTGCCCTGTGTCCAGATCTGCTGCCCCAGGAGGGGAAGCCAGCAGTATCTCTCTCCCCCACCCCAGTGGAGGAGGAGACCTGTCCTCAAATCAGCTCAGAAGGATTGGATTACAATCCATGGATTAAGCCGGTGTCCTAGGTCATCCTTAGCTCCTTAGCCTAGTGTAGAGCCGTTCTGGCTTCCAGGCAGCTCCCTGTAGGGTCCCATGTTGGGTATTTTCCAGCCTAATAAAATGCTCTGAAGATGATGTATCAGGATGATCTGCTTTGTAGGTCGCCCATCTGCAGGAGCCAGCAAAGGGTGAGGGTGAATGTCAAGGATTTCTGAAACTGCACCCAAAGGCTATTGCTTCATTTCCCTTGGCGTATTAAATATGGAAAAATAAGCCCTCTCTCCCCAGCTAATAAAAAACTAGTATCAGCAACGGTGGCTTTGTCAAATGATTTACTTTTGGAAAGGAAATATTTAGCTGCAAAAAAATGTTTCTCAAAATGCCATTCCCTTCAGTTTCCCCAGCAATGCAAAGCGACACAGCAATCATGCCATACTGAGAGCATTTGAACCAGCTTTTATCAGAACCCTAACCCGACTCCATAGGTAGCATGTAACTGTGGAATATGATCTTCCCAGTTTAAAAGCTGTAAGTACATCAGCACATCTATTGCCAAAAAAGTGAACAGAAGGGATTTTTTAAATATGCTTCCCAAGCAAGTTATGGGTGCTAGATGACTGGTCTTCTTCTGCTTTAATTAAAGGAGGCTTACTTGATTAACAGGGAACACCTGGGGTGGTTAGCAATTGCTTTCCAGTGCTGAGCTGGACCCAGCCCCACAGGCTGCAGTGCCAGCGTGGCAGCGGTGCTGGTGGGAATGTTACCTGAAAGTGACCTCTTCCACGCAGCTCCTCCTGGTATGGATACACGGACTATAACAAGGTTATAACGGTGATCTCACCCACAGAGTGGGGAACAGCCTAGGCTAATATTAATGTCTTCATAGGAAATAAAATTCCTGTAATATGTATTATCCCAGGAAACTGAAAATCTTCCTCAGGTTGGCTTGTAAAGCTTGTGGTGAATCCAGGCTTTCTCCAGGTGGCCTCGTTCTTGGCACAGGATGAACAGGAGAACAAGACAGTGCCTATGGAGCGTCATTATGGAAATGCTCCGCTTCCACTGTGCTGAAAGGCAAAGTCCTCAGCGGCTTTACGTGAGAGCTGGACAGGATGGTCAGAAAGCCCAGAGTGGTACCACCAGAGCTTCTGTGTGTGGGGCCAAGTGACAGTGACCAGTACAGTGACCTCTCTTCTCTCTCTCTCTTCTATCAGGCACCAGAGGTTAATAGAAATTTCTTCCTATTATGGATTTTTTTTTCCTCTAAAAGCATAGGAGATGCTTGGAATGGAGACCCTGAGGGGATGGCAGTAAGGAATTAATCAGGCAGAACAGAGGTGAGCAGGTGGCTTGGGACAAAGATGATCTAGTGGGAGCTTGTCCTTGTGTCCTCGTGCCCCCACCTCACACACATGCAAACTGTTCCCAGGGGCAGCATGCTCCATGGGCACCAGTATCATTCTAATCTGACCAGGTTAAAAGTTACTCTGGGGCCAAAAAAAATAATGTCTTGGAAAAATAAACTGGATTTTCTGAAGTGAGTGGGATAATCATAAATTAGACCCAAATGGCAAGTGTTTCTCTGAGCACTGCATGACACTGAGCCAGCCCTCAGGGATTTCTCCCTTCTGTATGCAGTGTACGGCTGCTTGCTGCTCGCTGCCTTTGCTGCACGCTTGCCGGCGCACTCCCAAACCTGCAAGGGAGATGCCAGACTTGCCAGATGCAATTCCCTTGCATTTTGAAGATGAAGGACTGGACTTCGTAGGTTGTGGAATCTCCTGTGCATTGGAAAGCTAAAGGATTCAGCAGATTTAATTGCCCTGGAATCGAGATCTTGCCAAAGGAGTGAGTTGAAGGTATGAGATGAGCAGTCACCTCTATGAGCTTACCCTGAATGAAGCACCTGAGACATGGTCACACAAGTTAGTTTGGCACCTTAAAAGTTTGCCATTAGCATAAAGTATGATGTATGACAAAAAGCCTAAAGATCAGGGCTAAAGGAACCTCACAAAGTTGATCCCAAACAGAATCACCTTCATGTCTGTTCTTTCTGACAGTAGCCTTTCTAGGAGCCTACATTTCTAGGAGCCTAGCGAACCTATTTTAAATTTCGGTAATAGACGCTCCCAGCTACATCTGCTCCCTCACCCCTGAGTCCCACTTCACTTCTCTCCGTCAAAAGCCATTTTTCCTTATACCTTGTCTGCTTCACTGAGCCTTACCAGCATAAGAGAAGTCCATTGACTTCTATCCTCTCCACCAGAGATGTGGGGAATACATGGTTATGTTCCTCTTTACAACTCTTTTCTTCTTTGAGGGCATTTCCCCTGTTTTTTCTCCCCGCAGATAGCTTTACTGCAGGTTTGTGGCTCACCAACAGTCCAGAGAACTGTAGAAAACGATCTAAAAAATAATAATAGGGAAAAAAGCCCTTGCAGAGTCCTTTTCCTTCTTTGCAATACATTCCCATGCAGCTGACAGGACTTGTAGGCGTAATTGGCAATGCCTAATTAAAGTGCTTTTAATTACAACACTTGAATTATGATTTTATAAAACAATAACTGAAAGCTAAGTATTTATTATTCTCGGGCTGCCAAATATTAGTCAAGTACAAGCACACCCCTTGGATTTCTCTCAGAAAGCTTGGGTGAATCCTCTGCTAGCAGCAGGCTAAGAGATACAGGTGCAGAGTAAATAATCTCCGTTGTTACATCTTTTCCGGAGCATTTTTTTCTCCTCTGCCCATTTCAGATTCTCTCATTTGTGCTCTCTCTCAGGTCCCTTCTTTCCTGGACTTTTCTGGACAGCAAAGGACACCTGGAGATCCACCAGTGCTGAGTCAAGCTGAGGAATTGCTCTTGCTGCTTCCCAGGTACACTTCTGCTGTTGATCCCAGTGTGGCATCTGCCTGCTACGTTCCCCTCCTTTGCACCGGCACCAGACCTCACCTCCCTTGCAATCCGCTGTTGCTTGAGGTCTTTCCAGTTGCTTCTCATTTGGTATAAAATAGGTGGCTAAGGGGCACTGGGAAAGCAAAAGCATGCTTTTGACAGCCTGCTGCAGGGACTTTTTGCCTCTCCTCCACCCTAAAAGGCCGGTATGTCAGCTGGTATTGTCACTGGTCTTTCAGAACTGATTGACTGGGAAGAGAAACAGCCTCCGAACATTGACAGGCGGGTGAACAGCAGTGCTGAGCCTGTGTTACCATGAACAGCGAGGGCCAGGGCCCACGTTGCAGCCTTAGGTTGTTTAAATCCTGTTTTTTTCCTTCCCTGGTGCACACCCCCCCCACCTGCAGACCTCGAGGTGGCCTTTCCATACAGGGCAGGAACATTTTGGGGCTGATATGAAACAAGCAACCGGCTTGTACATGGGAGATGTTTTCTGACTGTCCCAGCTCCGTGGGCTGGCCAGCCATGCTGGGACACTCGGGGCAATGGCTGGGCCAGCCAAGAAAGCCAAGTGCAATTCCAGTCCTTAACTGGAGAAGCTGACTTATTTTCCTTTTTTGAGTACTTAAGTCAGATCCTTGATGACCCAGAAACATAGCAAGAGACAGTACAATTGCTACCACTTAGAAGAGAGCTTTGTCTCTCCTGCAAATATATGTCTTGTGCTGGAAAATATTTTGAGAGGAGAAAAATTAGCACACAATGTATGACAGTGTCTGATTTCAGAGAGGGAAGGGATTGGGAGAAAGAAGAGTTTACATTTGTGAGACTGCTGTGTGTGGAGGGGGTAAAAACACACGCTTTGCAAATTTCTCTTAATATGTTCAGTTAAATAAACTCCTGGCCTTTTTGGTGCCTGACAAGAAATGGTCTGTCAGGAAACCACGGATATATTTTCTGCCTCTAACACAGACACATATGTACACATGGACATGAAGGAGCTGCTTGTTTGCAGCATTTTCTCTGCATTTTGTTGTATAACTTGTGTGTTTTGGAGTAGTAGTACATTATCTTTTTTCTTCTATCTTTTAGCTACCAGGAGAGCAACCAAGTCTGGGAGATTAGATCTACAGCCAGGATATATTGAGAAGACATTAACCTCTTGCAAAAGTGACCTAAATTACTATTAATTGTAGTGGCAGGACTAAATAGCTGTCCTCAGTGTGTTTACAACTGTAGAAACAAACAGTTTGTTCTCAAGATAATGACAAACCGCTTATATTTGGTCTACAAAAGGACTGTTTGTTCCCTAAATACCTGCACCAGGAACTGGTTTGTGAAAGAAAAACAAAATGTTTTCATGAGCAATCCCCTGCCTGTAGCTGCACTCCCTGGGATGCTGGCTCTGCACACCTGGCCCTGGCCAAAGCAAAAAAAACAGTTTCAGTTTTCTGCCAGGGAATGGGGACTCAGGAGCAAGCCCTGGCCAGCTCAGAGATGTAAATATAAAGCCGCCTGGCTTCTTAGTGGTTTCCAGCATTGCCACAAATTTCTCCAGGGCTGTTAACCATCAATGCCAGCCTGATCCCAGGGTTCAGCCTCCGCTGAGAGGTTGGCATCCCTGCAACAGAAGCTAGGTAGAAACTACAGCCATCCTGAGCGATGCTTTTCAACTGTCAGCACTGTTTTCACCTCTGATGGCTTCTGAAAAATCTTGCAAATAGGTGCCCATTGAATCGAGAACCCCGTGAAGCCAAATGAAAGAAAGGCTGAGGCCCCGCAATCTAACCTTGACCCACATCTGATCTGGAAACGCAAGCTCTACCCTGTAGTCAAGGTGTGAATAAAATTAAATGGGTGTGTTATGGGGTTTTTTTTTCGGACCATTCCTAAAGTGGTCTTTTTCAGAAGCCATCAGCCATTCCTTGGTTTTGAAGGCAGTATGTGGCCCAAATGCCGATACATCCTGCCCTTGGCGAGAACTCCAGTGTGTGTCCATGTCTCACCTTTCCTGGACTGTTATTGAACAGAAGAAAACCGTCTTAGAGAAAGAATGATTTTCTAGACTGGAGTCCCTTAGGCCTGTAATTCTTAACACAGACTCAAAACTGAATTCAGTCAGACATCTATGTGTATCTCTCAGACATGTATCAGAGACAGGGCAATTTATTGCAGCAGCAAAAATACATCTGCTCTGATTAGGTGGAATAAAATAATGCCACAGAGATGGAAGTGAGTACTGAAAATCTTTAGCAATGTGGTTTTCAATCTCCTGCTCCCTGTATGAATACACATGCAGTATGAACTCCACTGCATTGTGCATGCAGATGAATCCACCTTCATCTCTCCCAACCTGTGAGACCCTACACAGGGTCATGTTTTAAATTCTTGCCTGTGCCTGGGGCCATCTGAACAGGTGAGCATCTACAGCAGAGCTCAGGGCTGCCAGCTGCCAAATATCCTGGCAGTGCTTTTCCCCATACTGAATGGCTTTGTCATGCTTAGCTGGCTGGGTCCTCGTTGGCAGATCCCCAGGTCTACAACACATTGAGTCTACAAAATGCTGGAAGCTGTTCCTCCAGGCTTGGGACTTGGCAATGAGCTGAACTGCCACTTCTAGGATGATGGGGAAGTCACAGGGCATGGCATGCTTCAAGTGCTAAGATGCACGTGGTGTGGTGGTAGCTGCTTCTTGGGCAGCTGCTGGTCTCCAGCATTCCTGCAATGCCAGAGAGCTGGTCCCGGAACATGCGCAGGGCAAAGGACTGGCGAGCAGGACATATCACAAGCTGGGACATGGGAGAACAGGGCCCTGGCGTGTGCCAGCACAGGCAGCAGGAAGGTGTGTGAGATAAACGGCCCCTTTTCCCTGGATCTCACCGCCTCCAGCTAGGCTCTGCGAGTCTCCTGCTAAACCCAGAAACAGGACTAGATTCTTCACACAGATTCAGACATGGGGTGATACACGAAGACGAGCACTAGCGATATTGTAAATCATCGGGCAAAGTTGCTGAACTCTATAAATAAACAGCTTCCTTGCAGCTCTCCAGCTTACTACAGCAGGCTTCTGGAGATTATTGCTGCCAAAGGTCTCCAGTGCTTCCTTATATTAATTCTCTTTTGAGAGTGATTCACCTTGAACAAGGAATATTTTCTTGAGTATCTCGTTCTGATCAGAGTGTTCCCTCCGACCTTATAATCTGCGGCTCTGCTAATGCCTTAATGGCACCTGGTTATCCCGACACAGCAGGACAGAGCTGGAACAGCCTGCCACCCAGGATTATGAGCTCTTCAGGGCTTTCTGGAAAACCCTTGCTGCTGTTTGTAGAGCAGTATTATTTCTTTCTTCCTTACTGCAAAGTACAGGCTTACAGACCCCTCACAATCTCCTTTTAAAAATATACCACTTTCTCATTCTGATCCAGCTATTCAGACCTTCGTGCGCGCATGTGCGTGTGTTCATCCCCGTCCTTTTGCAGAAGAGAGCTTTCGTTTGCTCTGTTCCACAGGGCTGTCTATATTCACCCTTCATCAGACTGTCCATGTGCATTCCTTCAAAAGTACCAAAAATGTAGTACAAATAGCCACCTTTTGCATCCCTGCCGACACCTCCTCTACTCACCTGTTCCCAGGCTGAACCTGTTCCTGGTGCTTGGGACTGACTTTGCAAAGCAGACTGCAATAGCCCAGATCACTGTCATTTCCCAGCAGAGCTACTGCAGCATTTAAGTCCCCAGCACATGATCCTCTAACGAGCAGCCAATATGTATTTAAGACCCATCCTTTAATTTCTTGGCTTCTACAAGAATTTTGGGTGCCTTGAATATGAATGTGGAAACCTTACAGTAATCCTTACTGTGAGGGAGCACACAGCAATGAGTAGGACTGGTTGAGTTTATCAGTTCTCTCTCTGAGTTTATAATTTGTTTCCTGAGCCCTGTATCACTGCGATCAAAGGAAACCCTTGGACTAGTTTTTTAACATCAGGGACCTGCTTGCCCTGCAGACCCACACTGATCTTGCAGACCCAATTCTTGCAGAATTTGACCGGTTTTGCCCTCTGTGATTGTAGCTGTTAACTTTCCTGACACTCAGCGGTGAGAGCCAGAAGCATTTTGTAGGTACCAAAGCAAGCAGGGGAGAGCAGAAGGCATCAGTCCTGGGGCTGGGCTGGTGGCGTGGTGGGGGTGGATGGCTCACCAGGGCTTGGCTGGAAGCGTTACACAAGTCCCTGGGAAACTGCAGTTGTGTATATTCAACAGACCAATGTGGTTCTCCTTGGGATTTTATAACAGTTTTTTTTTTTTTTTTTATTGCAGCATTTACACGTACAGTGTAACTGTGACTATCTGTAACATTCAGATGCAGACACATGGAAAAGTGCAAATGAGCATTATAAGGAGAATCTGTAACACTAGACTTTTTTTGCAGTGTTGCAAGAGGAGTGAAGTGCTATGCGGGCAAAGACACCAGTTGTATGCTGTCACTCCCACTGAAAACATGAAGGCTTTCCATGCATCTTCCACAGTACATAAAGCCAGCATGCATGGCTCCACCCAGCCCTCTCTCTGCTCAATCAGGGATTTCTAATGGTGCTTCACCCTGAAGAAAGCAGGTGGGATTAAATCTGAAATTTACAGTCAGTCATATAATGAAACGGGTACTTCTGTGGAGGAGAGAGCACAGGCCATTCTACTCTCACTGCCTCCCAAGCATCTTCAGCTTGAAATTTCCAGTCACTGCCGCATTCTCTGGCAGGCCAGACAGAAGTACCGATAACAGAATATGGCACAGTGCATCGTCTACTGGTCAGGAGTAGGAGGAATTGATTTCTGACTAATAAAGAAAATTCATTACCCAGACTGAATGAGTCACAAGGAAATGAAGGCTGCTGTAAAGAGCGAGGATGGACTCATGCACCCTGTTATTTTGGGCTTGCTTGGTTGCAGAAAAGGTCTGCCTATGCAGCATCGCAATCTGCTCAGCCTTGGCCCATGTCCTACAGCATGCTTGCAGCTCGATAACTGCAGCTGCTTTTCAGGAGGGAGAGGTCTTTGGTGTAGCTAGGACTTCAGCACGATTTGTTCTCCCTTCAGCAAACTAGCACCCTTTTCACATCCCCATCCCTCCATGAGGGCTGGAAGAAGGGCATTGCTGCTGCCAAGCAGAGGCAGAACGCATGCAGAGGGCAGGTGAAAGAATGTGAATCCTCAGGAGCAGAGAAATGCTGGAGAAAAAATTCCCACTGCTCCTCCACTCCAGAGAGCGCTAGACTTTTAGCAATGCAGACCTCAGATGTGCACTCAGGTAAGTGAGATCGGATCCAGATCCAAAGGGTTGCCATCAGGCCTGGATTTGGCCCCTGGTGAGGTTTTACTTCCCCAACAACCATGCTTGGCTCAGGTCTTGGGCTTGAGGACAAGACCAGACTGCCCAGCTGGAGGGAGCACAGACCAGTGCAGGGCAAGGCTGGGAGTGTCCAGGAACAAGAGGAACCCTGGGATTTGGCCTGCTCAGCACCTCAGGCTCTCTGCAGCCCTGCAACAGAGCAAAGGGCTCTGCCCCCACCAGGCAGCCTTGCAGGGAGGCGAGAGGAGCACAGGGGACACGTTGGAGGGGAGAAGATGCTGCAGCATGGAAATTTCTGCATTTTCCAGGACAAACTGCTGCTGTCTGTGGGGCTGGCGCGGGTCAGGGGTTTCTTCCATGCCCACAGCTCTGCAAGTGTCCCAGGGCTAGCCACGGCAGAGGACAGGCAGCACGGGGAAGGACCACACTGGAGAACATCTGCTCCAGCCTGCCTGGGCCGGTGGAGTTTGGCTGCTGGAGGCAGGGGAACATGGCGTGCTGGTGGGGCATGTGTGTTGTCACCCCTCGTACAGGCAGGAGAGGCTAAGTGATGTCAGGAGGCTGTGGGATTTCTGACCAGAAACCTCCTTCCCATCGTACTGAGGTCTCTCTCCTTGAAGACACGTTCCCTGTCCCTCACTGCTCTTTGCATTTGGACTGATAGCATCTTCTGTGGCAGGGAATGGTATCTTCTCAGTTAGAAGCCTCCTTGTTTAGTCTTACAGCTGTCAATTAATCCCACATTTTTGCTATTCAGACTAGCTGGTGGGTAGCAACATTTCCTGCTGCAATGAAAATGTGTTGTGAATAAGAGCTGGAAGGGGAACAGCATTAATATTTGACAGCAGTTAGTGCTGAGGGAGTCTTTGCACTTCACAACCTGAGACCCGCAGGGGTCTCTCAAACTAGCAGTAGTTTAACAGCATTTAAACAGGCTTTTGCCACACACAGCCCAGCTGGGGCTGCTGCTGGTCCAGGCATGCTTGTGGCATCCACAGCTCAGCTGCGCTTCCCAGCTCAGGCTTGTCCTTTAGATCAGAGTGTTTGGGACACAGGAAAAAAAGCAGCTGATGAAATATAGCCGCTTCCTTTTCACTCCTCTAAAGTTGTCTGATACTGGCCACGTCATATCTAGCATCTGCTGATATTTCTCCAGTTTGGAGGAGAGATCTGCCCCTTCCCACCCTAGACTTCTGGATTTGTGGAGTTCAGGACTGACGCAATGGCATTTCTGCTGCCAGCAAAGAGATATTCAGGGTTTCATTCCAAAGTGGGTTGTGAATGGGCAGGAATGTCTGTTTTGTCTTTCTGCAGATTAAATTTTTCACGTCTCTGCTTGAAATTTCTGTGTAATTTTCTGCATTTTAAATACTAAGTCTCTGAAACTTGGTTGTGTCTGAAATTTTCCCTGTTCAGCCTGATCATTTTTCAGTAACAGGTATAATTATCAAATCCTTGTGCATATAAAATCTGCAGGATTTTATAGCAAGACCTGTCCTAGCGGGTTTTGCAGAAACCTGTAGTGTGAATGTTCATTTTACCAGCTTTCGCACCACTTGGGATTGTTATTAGAAGTGGAAATGTACATGGAAACTGTTGGGGATGTAAACTCTTTGCTGCCTTCATACACTTTGTATAGTGCAACGAAGAAACCCTGCACAGCACAGGGCAGGATTTTATGTGCAGCTGTTGACATACAGCAGGCGATGCCCAGCTTTGGGTACTGGTGCCCCAGATACCACAGCCATGGGTACACGGGCTTTGTCTTTCTGCAGCTGCATTAGGACCCACCATGCAGATCCACCCCCTACCCCCACCCCCCAACATCCTAAACAGCCAGAAAGGCTACATGCCAACAGACCTTACTACACAGCAGCTGGGATCCATGACCTAAGTCACCTAGTGGTGGTTCAACCAGCAAATATAGAAAGAAAACCGAATGCTTCATTTGAACCAAAATAAAGTTGTTCATGTTGATTTTTTTTTTCTCTTTTTCTTTACAATGTTCTCAATAAAACTGCATTAACTTCAAATCATGAAAGGGATATGTTTCATATTTTTCAAAAGCTGAAAAAGCTTCAAAACCATGATGAGTCTGAATGCATTTTGTGTTTTTAGATGCCTGCAATTTTTTCACCCAAATAAGGCTTTTTCTGAAACCACTCCCCAGTGGTGCTGCTGACACAGTAGTATTAACGTTGAAAGAAAACACACAAAATGCCCCTGCCAGCTACACAAACAGGGTAGTTACATCCAGAACACCCAGAAGAATGAAGAAAAAGCAGTACCGAACCTACATCTAGCAGGTGCTCAAGGCAGCAAGGATCTGTGTAGGGCGATGTTTGTTCCAAGTCCCTCTACCCCAGCAGTCTCCTCTGACTTGTTTTGCAAACACTTAAAACTCCCTCCCCAAGACTCCTGTGGCGGTTAAAGAGGAGCAGAGCCTCGTGCTAACTCCTCAGCCCTCGCCAGGCATTTATACCATCCTCACACCCATGGCTCAGACAGCCTGGGGTTCAGACGGCGCATCCAAGGCAACAGCGTGCGCACCCACTGCCCTCCCATATCTCTGCTCCTCTTGGCAGAGATAAGAGCACCAGAGGAAAGACCTTGGGAGACAAGCCACGGATTTATTTGGTCTTTAAGCTGCAATAGGCTGTTGGCTGCTGTGTGATCTTTGATAAACTCAGGGATGCAGAGAGCCGCAAGTTTGCAAAAGTCACTGCCAGCAGCTGACACAGATGCTTTCTGGCATGACACCAGGGAGCTGTGACACTCATTTGATCATATGTTTATCCACATGTCCTGCACATACTGATAGTCACAGCGATAGCCTCAGGGTCTACCCTCACAAATGATGAGCATCTGAATTTCTGTGCCTGCACACAAGGTTTATGAATGATGGCACACCATTTTTCAAAGGCCTCTCTATATGGTGTAGGAACCTTCCAAATGTTGTTGGGGCCAAAGACATAGAGAATATAGGTCAGATTTTGTGAAGAAGTCATATCAAGTCAGCACTTTGTGATTACCAAGCCCAGATCTGCTCCACAGCATTTCTCCCTGAGTGGCCATTTCTCTCCCCAGACACTGCCTTCACGTTGGCTTTTAGTGCTGCCGTTCCAGTTTCCCAAGCCCTCGTGGCTGAGCACTCTCATTGCTCAGCAGCCCCATGGCATGAACACAAGACAGCAGCCACCTTCCAGCTTCAGGAGGACTTCCCACATCACCTCAAGAGCAGTGGCATGTGCCACAGTCAGTCCTCTGCTCCACCGAACACTGGTCCAGCTCATTGCTCTACCTTTCCCCCTCCTGCTTCTCCTTAACCACCTGCCCCATGCACATCCCTTTGCAAACACAGCTCAGCCCACCACCCTGCCAGCAGTGCTGGAGCCGGGGAAGGGCCCCCCAGCAATGGGGGGTGGGCGTTGGACTCGCAGGGTGTGCACAGTGGAGATGCCCTTTTTGGTCATTAGCTGTACATGTCTGGGGCTGCAGGGGTTAGGATGGTGGTTTGTATCTCTGCTTTCCATACCACTGGCTTCATGTTCTCCTGGAGTAAACGTGTGCTCTGTCTCTGTATCAGTTGCAATGCCGGCTTTGTTTTGCACCATTTATGAATTATTGCTAGCCCCTATGGCTCATAGAGACACCGAGTCACACACACAGAAGTGTTTCCAGGCTTAATTATGCTCGTGGTCCCTTCCTTTCATTCTTTTTCTTTATGTGCACAAAAGCAGCTGTCCAGCTTTCAGTTAGCTGCAAATGTGCTCATCCCACCTCCCCTGCTTCTTGCCTCTTTTGCTACCTCTATGCTCAGATCCCATGAATTTAAAAAGTCTCCATCCTACCTTGAATTGGATCAATCATCTTTCTTTCTCTACAGTCCTGTGTCCTCAAGCTCTGCTCCCCTTGGCTCTCTTGTCCACCTAACCCAGACCTTTGGGTAACCCTATTGTCCAGGCTCAAACCACACTGGCCTTTCCTCTCTGGATAGGATTATTCTCCAACTTGCTTTCACCAGCCATAAAAAGCAGTGTATCACCAGAAAACTTGAGATCAAAACTGACAAGCAAGCTTTTTAGATGAGCCTGTTCTGCTGTATGTAATTAACGTGTCTTGTTTTCTTCATTTATATTTTATTTATATGCTTTTATGTATTGTGAGAATCTCCAAAAGGGTTTTTCTTTTTATGAATTACGCTTTGTAAAACAGAAGAAATGATGTTGATGAAATAGTTATTATCAGCTAAAGACTGCAGTCCCAGACTGTGCCTGCCTTCCAACTGGCAATCTGTCTCTCCTCAGAACACACCAGCTTGCCGTGACCGACAGACAGAAGCTCCTGAGAAGGAGCCTTGGAGCCAAGAGGAGAAGGATAGGGCAGAGATGATGATAAAAGTGATTAAAAATAGAGAAAGATTCCTTCACTACAAATCACAGAGAGAAGTTTCAGAGAAGAAAATAGCGAACGTAAAAGATGTTGCCTAAGGGGGCTTTTACTGATTTTAGACTGTGTTGCTCAGCTCAGTTCACTTCAGTGAGTGGCTGTACCAGGTTTTTTAGGATGGAAGAAATAATTGCCAGTATGGAGACTGGAGGGAGGATTTTTTATTTTTAATTCAGTCTCCCCAAAAATTCTTTTTTCATTTAAATCTTGGAAGTAGGAGTGTATCTGAGGGAGTAGATGATTGAAAGTGGATCATTTAAGATTTAGTTCCCTTCCTTGTGTTGATTAAGTCTTTGCTGAGCTACTGCCCCAAAGGGAGTTTTATAATTCTTTATAGTATACCCCTGAAAAGCATGGGGTTTGCTGTGACCACTGGGATGGCAACCAGAGCTCAAGCACTGGATTTGGGGAGCAGGAGCACAGAAGCTCTTTCACATAATTCACTCAAAGACAGTGGGGAAACAACTCTCCCAGTTCAGCAGCATCCTTCCTGCTAAATACATGGATTAACTGGGACAGCCACTCTCTCAAGGAAAAAATCAAAGAGTTACCACCATGATTTAAGAGCAAGGAAGTGGCAGAGGGGTGGAAGACAGTCATACCCCTGCCCCTTCCACCCCACCCTCTGACCCTGGTGCTTGATAACATGGGCTGAGGCTGGTCTGTGCCAGGGGTGGTGTCTGGAGCCTGTGAGGTGAGGGTACAATGGAGCAGGTGGTTTATATCTGCCCTCTGCAAGCATTCGTGAAGTGCTACATGAGCAACCCAAAGCGGCCAGAGCTGCAGCCAAGCTGCCCCAATGTGCTGCAGCAGCCCAGGGTAGGGAAATAGCGAGATATGTCTGGAAACACCCCAGGGAAGATGCATGTGCTGTAAGTCAGGATGAAACACCCTCATATTTAGGCACGGTTTTGTTTATCGAATGGCCTTTACAGTATGTCTTCTGTGAGGCTCCTCATAAGTGATGTGGCCCATCTGACAAGGTCCTGCAAGTCATAGAATCATTCAGGATGGAAAAGACCTTTGAGATAGTCAGGTCCAACCATTAACCCAGGACCACCAAGTCCACCACTAAACCATTTAGTTTAGTTGCCAAGGACTGCATCTATGCATTTTTAAAATACTGAAAGTCCCAGCTATCAAGATTGCTAGCTTGAATAATGCTCTAAATGTCACTGCTGGGGCAGGAAACCCAACCATTTTGATACTCTTGCTTCTGTCCTGATGATTCATGTTGACATTTATATGACAAAACAGAGCGGGGTGGGGGATGGTGAAGGCTGCTGAACATGCCTCAGCACCTGTGGAGAGCTTCACAGTAACATGATTTGAATCAGCAGAGCCCCCAAAACTCCCAGAAAAGGCCCTCAAAAAGCCAGAAGACCTTGAGCAGGCTGTAGAGAGCTGCATCCCCTCCCAGCACCACTGAGTAAGAGTTTCACCCTCATTCTGAGTGCTCTTCAGTGAGGGATGCTTAGTGTGGGTACCAAGTCTCCATGACCATGAGCACCCCCGCAACCAAGGAGTTAATGAGGTGTGAAACACCATACAAGGAGATTTAGCATGTGGGATATCACTTTACCTTTTAGGATTTTTTTTACTTCAGATTTTAGGTGTCTATGTGGAGGCAGGTGGTAATGCTGTTGGACAGAGGTATCTTCAAGACAGAGAGGCAAGGAGGTTAACTCATGGTTGGAAACCTGGAGATTTGGTGCTGCTAGGGAATAGCCCATTCTTTACTATCCTCTTTATGTAAAGTTTCCATTGTAAAATATTTTTTTTTTCCATCCCCACCACTGCTCACATGCCTCAGCAGAGCATCACTCAGGAAACAGAGGCACAAACCCCATGTTTCCAAGTTGTGGTAGAGCCTGGGGAGAAACAAGGCACTGCCCATTCCTGCTGTAAAGCCCATGTGTCACAGCACTATCAAAACTAGCCAGCTGCAACAAGGCTTTTACCATCACATACCAGGTTAACTTCAATAAGTAGTTATCACACCTTGTCCCAGCACAGCCACTGATCCCCCACAAGGTTTCACAAGTTCACTTACTGTTTGTGCTGTTTCTCAGTCCTCTTCAGGTCAGTCCACTCTGCTTCTTGCCTCTGCTGTGTCCAGCCTCTTCTTCCTCTAGGCTTCGCTCCCAGCCAGCCTCTCCTTATCCAGGCCCCCTTCTTCTTCCAGGGCCTCTCCAGCTTTCTTACATCCAAGGAACACTCTCACCTCCCTCTGCTTCTTCCAGGTCTTTCTTCACCCAGTGCTCCTCTTCCATGCCCCTTAGAGCTATTTAACTACTCAGCAGGAACCATCCACAGCTGCACATCATCCATCAGCCAACCCACTGCCCCTGAAGCCAGCCCACAGCTGTATATTATCAATGTTCATTAACCTGCCTTCAGTCCTCTATAATTCCTCAACACCTGTGGTCTCATTTTCCAAGCTGGCCCTTGCCCATGGTCCTAGTGTTGGCTGTGCCTCCATTCTGAGTTCAACCATTAGTTGAACTTTGCCAACAACATGCTTTCGTTTGGCTTCTTGCATTTGGGCAAGGAGTAGTCTCTGCAGTAAGTTTTTGGTAGTTTCTGTGAGAAAAGTTACTTCCACTGCTTTTGCAACAGCAGCAAAGCTTCTAACTAGGTCGATTTACCAAATTCTGCACGCAATTCTGTGCTGTGCAAGGGGGCATCTCACATTCCATGTGTGGTGTGTAAGCTGGAAGCCAGACACCAAGAAACACCATCCTTAGAAATTTTTCAGAACCTGAGTAGACATGGCCCTGAGGAACCTCACCTAACTTTGAGGTGGGCCCTGCTCTAGGTTGGAAGTGGGACAGAAGACTTTCAGAGGGCCTTTCCAGACTATGTTATTTTTTAGACCTATTGAGGTGACCCAAATGCAACTGTCCCCATAGCTGCCTTTGTGACTCCAGGGCTGAGAAGCAAAGGAGGATGCTTTGGTATTGCTTTCCTGTGCACACATCTGTCACATATTCTTGTGTGCGTAGTATGTAATTACATATATATTTGGGCATGTAATCCTGGGCTTCTGCTGTTCAGTAAACAAAAATTTAGAAGTCCTCAGAGGGAGGGAAGGGTGAGTTTATCCAGTCCTCAGGAGAGCCTACTGTTCAAAGAGTTTATGGAACTGGATTCACAAGAGGGATGTAAGCAACTGCAGTAGCATTTTGGGGCATAAACTCAAAATGTAGCTTCTCAAAATCCTAAAATTCCCTGCAGTTTCCTCCTTATGCTCACTTAGCTTGAGAATGAGGGTGCATTGGAAACTCACTGCCTAGCTGCAAGTCCTCTCGGCCTGGGTGCAGCCCCATGGCTTACATGCTCTCCTTGGAGGGTGGACGTGAACACTCCGTGTGTCCTGATTGAAAAAAGAAGATTCCACCACCCTGGAGTCATGTAGACACATCTTCAGGGGGGCAGAGCTAACCCTGCAGACCTCATCCCAGCACCTTCTGTCGTTTCAGCAGCTTCTGGTTTGCTCTTTTACAAACACTACTATTGAGCAGCAAGTTGACCCATGCACGCTTCAGGGACAGCAGGCACTGAGGTCTCCTCATGCCATACATAAGGTGTCCAGCTCCTGTGTTACAGGTAGCAGCACTGAAATGTGATCAATGCGGCACTGAGTCCTTCTGAATTTAGGCCCCTGTCTTCACTCCCAGCTCTATATTTAGCATGTTGAGCAATCACAAACATACGAGTTCCTGTGCCATCTGCATCACTTGCTCAAAAATAATGCAACTGAACGGCAAGCCATGCTGTATTCTAGGAAGAGGGGTGCTTTTAGCACATTGTTAAGAGTCTTCCTTCTTCTGCTCATTTTTTAATTTATTTTGCTCCAAAAGAGGGATCCAAAGATACAGAAAGCTTTCATTCAGGCAGCAGCCCCGGCAGTTGTATTTGTCAATATGTGGAGAGTGTCTGAAAATGATGTATTTGCAACATATATGGTCCATTGCCTGATTAACTCAGAATGAAAACCACCCAAGCTTCGCGCTAAAATCAGTTAGCAATACAATATCTCCAAAGATTGTGCAATTACTTTTATTTTTTTTTCTGAATGGTTGCCAATAACTGCAACTTTCACAGAAGATAAAGATCTTTTCTGCTTCATTACTTCTAAGATGGCACATTAGGATCAAATGTACCGTCCTATTAAATAAAACTCCAGGAACACTATATATAGCACCATACCAAATGTGGTCTGCAAAGCAGCATTGATCAGATCAGCCCAGCATGCTGTTTACATGTTGAACAGTTAAAATATTCCTGCTATTAAAATTTACCCTCTTCTTGGTAAACCTGTGTGTACAAGTTGCATATTGTACTCACACAACCGCTGCTTATCCTCTCTGTGCACACAGACTTCAGCAGCCTGGTCTAACCTCTGCTGGGAGAATCAGTCATGTCTTACCTCATCTAACCTGCTCTTGATACGTGTTACCAGTGACCACAGACCTCTGTGTTTTACTAGTCCAGACCCCTCAGCTGGTAAAGGCAGAGATGGGTGAAGACGTTGTATTTTTCTTGCACCTGGGGAGTGAGGTCCTCTTGTCCTTGGGTGCGCGTCAAAGGCACAAAGGAGTATCACTGTGTAATTTTTTGCTGATGAGTAACTGGCAGTCACCTGAGGACAATGGGTGAGAGCAAAGGCTTGAATCCTGAGTAAGTGCCTAGCCTTTCTCTTAATGTCTTAATGTCTTTCTTTTAATGGCCTGTGAGCCACTTCTCTCTACACAAGCTCCCATCCAAACATGATTCTTGCAGAAGACCAGAGCCCGACTCTGATCTGGGGTTTGGCTCATGGGAGATCACACTTGGGACAGGCAGTACCCACATCACCAGGGATCCTGAAACAGCCTGGATACACGTATCCACAGCAGTGACGGCCAGAGGCAGGGGGAACACATGGGGCAGCAGCTGGAGGTGCTCAGGTGTCCCTCGGTGCTGGGGCAGCCTGTCGGGGTTTGGGAGTGGGGGACAGATCCCCCGTGCTGGGTCAGGAGGCGCAGGCGTTTGCATCGTTGGTAGGGTCTGGGCGTGGCGTTGGGCTGCCTCATCCCACAGATCTCGCTGCTTGGAGAGTCAGTGGAAGAGAGCAGCCTGGCCAGAGGCAAGCCAGCTCTCGTGAGCCGAATCCTGCTCCCCCCAGCACAGACCCATGGCAGCGGCACTGCACCCTGCTGTGCCTGGGGACAAGCTCCTCGTGTGGCCCCTCGCTGGCTCCTGCCCCCTCCCGTGTCAGGGCACTGCAAGCTGATGATTAAAATGTGGTTTGCCTTGTGTGTATACTTGCATTCAATTATTAAGGGGCAGATCTTGAAAACGCAGAAAAAACCTCTGAAATTATATTCCAGTGCATACACAAATTAAGTAAAGGCACATTTGACTGGATGGGCATTTACATATAAATTGCTATCTAATTGCACTAATTGCACATGTTCACAGATGTGCTATTGCACAAACAGGTTTTGCACATGGATATCAGGTGTCTGCTTTGTTTTGTAGTGAAGATGGCTTTAAATCAATATGAATTGTTGGTTCTTCTCTTGCCAGACCATGGCTCAGACCAACAGCTGCCCAAGACATGGGTAGGAAGGCCTTTCAAAGTGATTTTCCAGCTTCTGTTTTGAGTCACCCTGATTTCATACCCTCAGGCTTGCAAGCTTTCCCTTCCTTTCCGGGTCATAAATACTTGTCTTGTCTCAGGGAAACACTTGGTGCTGTTAGGTACTAAGGACGCAGTGTAAAAACCTAATGTCTTGGCATTTTATTTTTATATTGGAAACTGATCAAATAGTAAAAATGAATCTTGGATCAAGAAAAGTTTAAAAGATAGTAAGTAGGAGTTAATGTACCTCAATAACATCTTTTTTGTAGACTCGTTACCTCTTTATTTACCCTTCAAGATATTTGCTTCTGGTTTATAGCACAATATGTATTGAGGAGAGACATAAACTGGGCAGGGAAATGCCAGTGAAATGAGAAAATAGAAAGTTAATGGTGAAACTAGAGTAGGCTAAATTAATTTACTGATTATATGACCATATCCCATCAGTAAGACATGAATTATTTTGTTTACAGTCTTCAGGTTGTTGCCTGGCTCTGCTACCCTTCACTGTTTTCAATTTAAACTGCAGTGATTGTAAAGAGAAGAGAAAATAAACCAAATGTTCCCATTCCACTTATAAATTTTATGTTTATAATCTTGTAGCCATCCATGGAAACCATGCCTGTTATTCAAGTGCCTCGCCTCCCCAAGCTGAGCATAATTATTACTGATACATCTGGATGTTTAACTACCTACTACAGACTCTTGAATCCCTTCCAGATTTAAAATATCCATTAATACAGGAGTGAAGAAGAGTGGAGTCACAGGGGGAAGAAGAGAGGGGAGGGTTTATGTCTATTACTTCAATTCTCAAAGGATTTATGCCTTGCTTAGCACCACAGGGAGTAAAATACTGTTACCTAAGCTAGTGTCATTCAGTTAAAAGGATGTAATGTGCTTTTTTCCACATTGTTTTACAAAGAGTTCTGTGCTCAGCAGGACAGATCCACTCTCACTTGCTGTCCGGAGAAGGTGGAGATGCCCTACCATGGTGAAACTCTCCCCCAGCCCAGGGGTATCACTGGAGACAGGTCCCATGCACGCATGTTCAACAGACAGCTGTTCAAAGCTCTTCGGCTTGGGCTTTCACTCAAAACCCATGTATTTTTGTAGCCAATAGACCAGTCTGGAAGAACACAACTTGTACTTTCATCCCATGCAATGCACGCTCCTTGCTTGGGTGCTGGCTCCTAAGCCAAGTCACACTGGACCAGGTAGGTCACAAAGTCACTGTGAGGATCCCCTCATCCCCTCTTGAAGGCAACCTGGAAACCCTATTTGGGAACTGTAGCTGTTTTGCAAAGACAGCTCTGCTAGCCAGTATTTCTCCACTGTATCAGCTCCATTAAGGCTACGGTCCAGACTTATTGATTACTTTCTAATCTGTGCCCTATTAAATTCACACATCCATCTAACAATTACATACATGGCATCATTCACTCTCCAGCAATGCCCCATTAGTTCCTATTACGAAGAACACAATGGTAGTTGTGTTGTCGCTGCCTCATTAACCGCAGTATGTACCTGATCCATGGTACACAGTGCTGGCCCAGGTCCAGCTCACAGATTCATCGCAAAAAGCAAAGGCTGTCTCCTTGCCTGACACCCAGCACTTGAATCATGATTTTCAAATGTTCTGTATGTGAGAAACACTTAGGTACAGAGAGTGTCAGATCCCTTTCTGTGAAACTATTATTTGCCTCCAGATAGAATGGGAAACAACTTGTCTCTGATCATAGCAGTTACTTATAAGCTGCCAGACTGGAGGGATAAGTGAGATAAATTAAACTGTGAGAGCTTGCTTTCCAAGAAACAGTTCACTATATTTGCTCACGCATTTAAGTACCCATGCAGCTTTTAGCCTGTAATCAAAGCACGGTAGCTGAATCAAAAGGATCATATTTAGTACACTAGATCAGAGACAAATTCTCAAAGCTGAGCGTCGTGTACCAGTACAGTCCCTCCAGGTTTTTCAGCACTCGTCCACTACAGTGCTGAAAAGTACAGACAGGAGCCTGCAAGGCAGCTGCTCTTTTGCTGCCCGTCAGAACTTCTTGCAAATAGGGCAGGACATAATCAGACTGAATAAAGGAACAAGCAACCAAAACCTTAGTCCTTCACCACCACCATCTCTCCCAGTCCCATCAAGTCCCCATTTGCCAACCACGCGAGAGGATGCAACTGGTATTATTTCAAAGGCGAGGCTTTTCTGTCCGCGTTTCCCGCAGACTTTGATGGCATTGTGAATGGAGCTTCTGAAATGCCTCCTACAGCTATGTAATTTGTCTCCACATAAATGTGTTTTGAATGCACATGGTTACCAGATGGAAGACATATTAAGGGGACCAGATGAGCATGGAGAGGCTGTACAGGCCGTGAATTGTGCTTCCGATATTAGTGGATTCCTTCTCGCAGAGGAAGTGGCCTGTAATGGGAAGTCCCATCTGTCACGAAGATACTTGTTGAAATTGAATGTTCTGATTGAGGTTTTTGTCAAGACTGGAAATATTTTGGCCCCATCAGCTATCCTTTTAGCTCTAATCCCAAAGTGGAGGTACAGAAAAAAACATAAGAACATTTGGTTTACTGCAATTACCAAAAAGGATGATATTTAGTCACCAGTAGTTAGAATTTTAAGAGGTGCAGTACAATCACCTTGGCATGATCTGGAAAACTTTCTTGAAGGAGAGATTTATGCACTTGGTGCTGGAACTCCTGTGGCTTTAATTTTTAACTGAGATTCCCAGATCTGTCTGTGAAGCCTGCCTGAAGAACAGCTAACTTGGCATGATCATTAGCAAAAAAAGAGGCAGTATGAAGCTGAGCGTTTATACCCAAAGGGAATTGGAGGTGCACAAAGAGGACTGGAAGACAGGCGTATCAGGAGACTGCTCTTAGTAAACAACAAAGCTAATAGCAACAATAATAAAAAACATATTACGTCTAGTTTGGATCAAAACTGCATACTATGTGATCCCAAGTAAAGTTTCTGAAGATGCTCTAAGAGCCAGAACTCCGATGTCTAAGGTCATTATGAATTAATTTTTTCCTTATCTTTGGTTTGGGTTTTGAATTGGAAAAATTACTGTGAGCAGGCCAACAGCATCATAACTGTGGCTGGAAATCCTGCTGGTAGGATTTGGTGAGGGAGAAATATCATCTGTGAACCAAAACCTGGCCATCCACCACAAAACCTTCTGCCAGGAACTGCTTCATCCATTCAAGG
Organism: Falco biarmicus; assembly: GCF_023638135.1. Lineage (NCBI taxonomy): Eukaryota > Metazoa > Chordata > Aves > Falconiformes > Falconidae > Falco > Falco biarmicus. The sequence continues at coordinate 2,556,820 of NC_079297.1, forward strand.
GCATGCTTCGGTTTCGGTAAGGTGCCCCTAGCTTGCCAACATAATGCTTGGCTGACTTACAGCTGAGAACTCATTTTTTAGTGATCATGATCAGCATCTTCTCCTGACTCACCAGCATAAACCCAAGGGGCCAAAACAACAATAAAAGACGAAAGGTTAACTTGGTGAGACAGCAGCATCTGAAAACTAGAGCAAGATTGTCATCAGCCTGTTGCAACAGGACAAGGAGGAATGGTTTTAAACTAAAGAGGGTAGATTTAGATTGGGTATTAAGAAGAAATTCTTACTGAGAGGGTGGTGAGGCACTGGAACAGGTTGCCCAGACATGGGTGCCCCATCCCTGGCAGTGTTCAAGGCCAGGCTGGATGTGGCTTTGAGCAAACTGGTCTAGTGGCAGGCATCCCTGCCCATGGCAGGGGATTGGAACTAGGTGATCTTTAAGATCACTTCCAACCCAAACTATTCTATGAGTTTATGATCACCTACCAGTGTAAGCTATTACTGGACCAGTCCCCCAAAGTGACAGGCTGCTGAGCTGTGCAGCCACTGCTCTTGTGCACAGAGCTTGTTGTGCACCTCTGGCAGGGCTGTCACTTTTCCCACCCCATCCCAGCCACCGCACTGCCTCTGCCATGCCTTTGTTCCGCTAGTCACCTCAAGTACACTCTGCAAAATCTGGCACTGCAGGAAGGAGCCCGTGCCATGTAGGACATCCCTGCCCAGAATGGGAACTGCCACTGGATGGAGAATCCCCTCCATCTCTTTCTTTCACGCTCCCAGTGCTGCCATCATGGGGCATCTTAAACCAGTACTGAAAAACTCTAGTAATTAATGATGTCTATATGCATTGTTTGGGGCTGGTGCTAGCCAGGGTGTAAGTTATTAAGAGTTTCTAGTCAAGTGAAAATCAGTGTGGAAAGTGAGCACTATATTACCAAATTATCTTTTCACTTCATGCCTGTGCCGCTTGGCTCAGCTCAGTGTCTCGGTGCTGTTGAACAGTGCTTCAAGATCTGCTGGCAGGGATGCGGGAGGACGGGCTGTCCTGCATGGGCTGGGGCTGGTTTTGGTCTGGCAGTCAGACCATGAGGGTTTGTCTCACCCATGGCAACTCACCTGCCTCTTCTGGTGGTGGCTCCAACAACAGCAGTGAAGACCCTAGGGGGGCCTTTGGGCCAGCGTTTCCCTGTGGCAAGCAGGGGCTGAGAGCTGCAGTTTCTCACCTAGCAGCAGGGAATACACTCCACACAGACATGTTACAGGGATGATGGAAGAAAAAGCGTTTCTTTACTAAGCCTTGAATCCCAGCTTGCTAAGATCATCAAAGGGTAACCTGGACTGGAGTGAGTCCCCCAGAGTCTTAGAGGATAGAGCTTTTCAAAAGCACAAGGTTCAGCTCATGATAAACACCAGCAGTTGGGGCTCAGCACTGGCTCACGCTTTATTTCCCCTTTGTTACTGGGGGTCTGGTGCTGCAGCACGTTCTCCCTTCAGAGACAGTCACTGGAAACCAGCAGCATTTGTGCACATCTTTGCAATGGGAGCTTAAATTAGAACTACCCCCAGGAAGGGTGAAAAGCACTTTGGGTTAGCAATGACATTTGTATCAGCCTCCGCATCAAGCTTAGCAGGATGGGGCACCACGCCTGCGAGTTCTGCTGGCCTCTGTGCTGGAGAACTGTACGGTAGCAGCTGAGGAAGCTGGGACAACAAATACATCTGCAGCAGAAAATTCAAAGCAAGGGCTGATGTACCTGAGCTAATTGCAAATCACTTTGTTCAACTGGATCTAAGACATCCTAAGTCCATCCTTCAAAGATAACAGCTACGAAGATAGCATTGACTGACCCGTCTGCAACTGTGCTGTGCCACGTGCCAGCAGGCAGGTCCCTGTATTGAGCTACATGTACCTATAACGTGGTCAGGTTCTTGTGTATCCTTCTTTCTTCCCACCGGTCTGGAAATGGAAGGGGTTGTAGTAAGAGAGCTCTCGGGGTTGTCCAGCACACCTTGTTTTTCATTACAGTGTTTCTGTTATTGTTGGGTTTCTCCCCCACTTAAGCCCCACCCGAACCCAGCACAATTTTTAATCCATTTTCTTTTGAAGTACTTGATCTAGTCACTCAGTAAATACATACTACTTACCCTTCAAAACTATTTTCTCTCTTTTTATCTTGTTTTTTAAACAACAGAATGCCTTCTTTCAGAGCCGCTGTGAAGAAAACGGTGATTGATGGTGGAGGGATGGTATCAAAACAAAACCAAATTTGCTTCCTGGATTAAATTGGTGATAAAATGCTCTTAAGATGCTTTTGTTACCTCTGAGAGTTTAGGGGCTCAGCTCAGGTGCTGCACAGGCAAGGATGTTTCCTATCACATCCCTGGCAGCTCGTGTGTGTGTAGGGGAGGGAATTCACCACGTGTGTCCAGCTCCCTCCGACACTTCTTCTTGGCCGTAGCCTCTGCCACCTCCTTTATAGCCTCCAGCTCACTCTTTCTGCGGTAGAGTTAGACTTCAGCTTCCTTTAATGGTGGACTTCCAAGTTCTTCTAACTCAGACACGATAAATTTACAAGCTTTAATGTTCACCTAAAGAAACTTTTCTTCCCTAGGCACTCTGGAAACCTGCACAGGCGCTTCAGAAGACACCCCAGCACTGACCTGCGAACGCCATGGGATCAGCCTTCTTAAAGATCAAATCTCAGTGCAACTGAGTCCTGTGCAAGTCCCAAGATGGGAACAGCAGGGCTGTCTGGAGCACATCCATTCTCAGGGTTTGGGCAGTTTTTTTCACCTTGGCAATCTGCTAATTTACAGTTTTCAGGGAGAGGCATGCAGGGATAATGAGCTTAAGTGAGAGACGAAATGGAAAGAGTACGCCAATTTTATGGGCTGTCTTCTATGTGCATTTTCCACCCAGAAGCTGAAGCACAAGCAATTCATCTCCACACTTTGTGGCACAGGTTCCAGACGCTGCTCATGTGCCTGTGGGGTGTGGGTTTGCTGGAGCCAGCCCTGCAGCAGAGGTGGGGTGGCCATGTGAGTAGACATGAGGAGCACAGGGATGGAGAAGCCTGGTCTTTCTGAAAGAAGCAACAGCAAAGTTTGATGAAAACACAGACTTTCTAGCCCCATGGCAGGATCTGTGCATGGCTTATCAGTGACTTCTTTGTAGCAGGCACCAGTGACACCTTATTGAGTCTGTGTGGGCTACTGGCCTATACTATTATTTTCCACTGTCTTTGCTCTCACTCACATGTTAAGTTTTTACTCCCCTTTATGTGTTTGAGAATAGAATCCCACGCAAATGTCTCAGAGCCTTGAAAGAAAGAAACCAACAAAGATTCAAACGCCTATTGTCTTTAAAGGTGCCTTTTGGGGGGCTTTTTCTTGTATTTCCCACTAGTTTGAGGAAAAAAATGCCTTCGACATAGGAACATTTTCTAGAGGCAAGTCGTGGTGAAGGGAGTTAATCCCACATCTCTCCATCTTTTCTGGGCACCTTGCCGAGCTGCAGGGAAAGGCACGCACCTTTTCCTTCCATGTGCTCCATTGTACAGTCAGACAGGCACAGCGCAATGCAAAGGAGGCTGCTTTCACCCCTTTCCCTGATTTGGTTCTGCCTTGATGGAGTTTTTAATTCTAATGTGAGCCTTCAAAACACTCTGCTTCTCAACATGCTCATCTGGTCTTTGTTCGTCCTTTCTCTGACCTCCTTATCTACTTCCTTCCAAGGCTCTGTAGATTTTCCTTTTTACAGGCTTTGGAGGAAAGTTGGGGATGGATGACTGTAGAGCAGGTCCCATCGCTTGCCCTTGAGCTTTCAAATTCCTACACAATGTCAGGGCTCTCTGCTGAGCCAGGATTCCTTGGCATGCAGATTACAGAACTGACTGAAAAGCCAAAATCTCATATACTGTGAATCTGAAAAGTTCAGTTTGGATTAGCTATAACTTTATAAGTATTTTGTGACTCTGTTTTAGAATTCTTAATAAAAACCTTTATGATCAGAGTACTTCTAAAATTTGAAAGCAAAACTTCTACATGAAGACTGTCTTGTATTTTCTCCAAAAGAAGAGTTTATGCACAAGATACATCAAAATTGACCCTTAGTTTCCACAAAGACAAATTTTTACCTTTAAATAATTTATTTTTTTAAAAAATAATCTTTCCGCCCTTCAAGGGGCTTAGTGGAGGCAGGCAGAAAACACTGGTCCTTCCAAATTAAAAAGTCGTAAGAAAGCAGAAGGGAGTAGCGTGACTTACTTCTCCTGTAAGTCACACAGCACGTTTTTGCAGTGAAGGGAGGGAAACCAACACCTTCCAAGACCACTCCCAGTGTCGTAATAATTGCACACAGTGTTATGAGATGTTCAAATTGTTCTGAAATTTAATTTAATCTTACTTCTCCCTCCAGTCTACTACTTCCTTTTTGTGGCCCTAATCATATCCTTTCAGAGACTTACTTGTTTACAAAAGTGTGTGGGGGTATAATTGTCCTTCCAACATTTCAGTTGACCATATCATTCCTTTAGGGAAATAACACAGACTTACATATGTAATTACCTTCTCTGATCTGCATCAGCCTATACGTACGGGAGTGTCCCCTGAGACTCTTCCACAAGGTCTGTCTTCCACAGACTCATAATGACTTTTCACTGCTTTCTTCATCATTTTGGGTTCGGTGACAAAGTGAAACTGTATATACATGCTGCTGCTTCACCATCCACCTGCCCGCCCTCAGGGCAAGAGAGTCCTCTTTGGAGAGCTTCCATCTCATTGCTATGTCCTGAAGGTACAAGAATGCAAATATAATGAACAGGGATGTATCGATACTGATGTTTTGTTCACAGAATCTAGCCCAACTACTTGTGGTAATCACCTCCTTAAAGGTGCAACATGGCATGCCAATATTTCAACCTTTTCCTCATTGTTTCTTTTCAGTCCTGTCACAACTTACGTCAAAATACTGAGATGCTCTCCAAAAACCTTAACTGGTAACCAGTGCTTTGGGAGGGCAGTGCACATTGTATCAACACCAGAGGACTGTCTCAGTGTCTTCCAGCACTGGAGAACTGGAGCTGCTTTTTCTGTTTTTGCTTGTACCCCAGTCATGATTTAGATGGACATTGTTAGACTTTAATTCACTTGAAAGACCTTTCATCTCCAGGGCTTGACTACTCCTATGACTACATTTTATTCTTATTATCATGCTGTAAATCCTTTATTAACCTGCTGTCTTCCAGAATACTTCTAGCTACTTATACAGACCAGTTAGGTATTGCATCTTGCCTCATATTCTTCTTTCCTGACCTTCACTGAGAGGTATTATTACTGAAATTGATATACATGCATGCACTTTACCTTTCTCTGCCCCCTCTAGTAGGTCTGAGTGCCGGACAGATCCTCTTTTAGTTAAATCAGCATGGGCATCTACAACCAATGTATTTTTGTTTAAAGGGTGAAAGTGGACAGCCATTGAGACAGGGCTTCAGTACCTAGAGGGAACCCCAGTAGACAGGCAGAGCTGATGGGGGAGCTCAGTGAGCACATGAGACATCCTGCTCATACTGTGCTTCGGGGATGGTTCTCTGTTCAAAGATGAATGGGATGACCAGCATTTTACTGTCTTGGACTAAGCCAACGGACACGAAGAACAACATAATCTGTGCCACCGTGCTGTGTTCAGCCCAAGGCTGACCATGAAGCAGGCTGAGCTTTCTGCATCTCATGCAACCCCCAGGTTCTCCCGTGTGCTCTGAAGATAGCTATAATTTCATGTGCAGGACCTAGGAAAAGCTGGGTGATCCCAGAATGGATGTGAACTCAGGCTGTTTGCCAGCCACTGTCAGTGTCCTTATTCCAGGACAGAGTGGAAGGATAGTTTTCATGAGCATAACAAAATCTATGGAAAGAACTGAAAAAAACCCAGGATTTTCTGCTCCAGGTCATGACCTGCATAAACCCCCTCCTTTCTTGTTTTGCACTCAGTAGCTAATTTCACACCCCTCGTCTCCGGCAGTGCTGTGTGATATGAGCTGATACACCGCTGCCTTCAGCGGCTGGAGGCTCCCAGTCTCACGCCATGTATAAGTCTGCAGTTACTGAGTGACTCCAGGATGATTTCTAATAATAACTGAAGAATAACCCCCATTCTGTGCCCAGAGTGGGTCTTCTCCCACGTGTGGATGTAGCTGCCCTGCCTGGGGAGGTGCCAGGCGCTGCAGGACCGGAGCTCTCCGTGCCCTACGTGCCCCTGTGACTGCCGTGGAGAGCAGCAGAGCGAGGGGCTGAGCCGCTGCCGGGGAGGGGTCACTGTGGGGAGGGCGAGAAGGGAGGGAGCTTGGTGGCTACGTGCAGGGACCACCAGTAGTCAGAAGGCTGTCCAGTTCCAGTTCTCCCATCAAAGAGCTGGAGGTAACTATGAGAGTACCACTGGTCTCTCATACCTGCAGATCGCACAAAGGCCAGCGAGCTGGTGCGCAGTGGAGACCCAGCCCCACACAGGCACACGGAGCAGTGTGGGGCACCCCATAGACCGCGCCTGATCACAATGAAAGGAATTTAGTACGGTTGCGAGTTGCATGGGGAGCAAAGAGCACGGAGCCAGCCTGGAAAACAGAAGCTCCAAGCAGGATCTTCCCAAAGCCAAGTCTCTTTGGAGGATGGTGGAACGTGTGAACAGGAGTTCCTGCCGCAGCACACGGGGTGCATCTGGTGGGGAGCAGGGTGCGCGGGGCACAGGGGTGGTGCTCTTACCGGCTTCCCGGTGCTGCCGGACCAGTGTGGCCAAACTGCATAGCTCTGGCATCCGTGCTTTAAATCAGATGTCAAAATATTCAGAAAACAGCCAAGTAAATCAGAACACAGCAACAGAACATGTTTTGAAATGAGAGGTTTGTAGAACTCATTGTTTATGTTAACAAAATAAAGAATAAAAAATAACTTAAAATATAAATGTCTGGTACTACAGAGCTTATACGTCTGCCAGGGAAAGGCAGAACAAGATGAAGAGGCTGGAAGCTGAAGGTGGACATATTCCACTTGGGAACAAGGCACATATTTTCAGAAGATATGGCAATTAAAAGCACTGGGACAAATTCCCGAAGGAAGAAGGGTTCCTTCAACTCGCTCTGTCTTCAGGTGGGGCCTGGGCTCCTTTATAGAAGACACACAGGAATCCACCTCAGTGGTCCAGATTTAGCTGGACTGGAACAGCTCAGCCCTCTGCCATGAAGATAACCACTGCCACCCGTAGCAGCGTGGCTTGGAAAGGCTTCCAGCTTGGGGAGATGGCATGGGGGCTGCTCTCCCCGTGCTTTGTGCCTTCCAGGTTGCCCATGGCAGCTGATGGCAGAGAGATTCAGATTGTGTGCAAAAACCAGTGGGATCCTTGATCCAGACCCTCACCCCCAGGACATACACCGCCCCATCAGCAGGGAAAGAGGCATTTTAAGGGCCAACACATTTCTGCCTTCCTCAGGAGGAACTGGAGCAGAACAAGAACAAAAAAACCAAGAGAAGGGGGTAAAAGTACTGAAAACAGGAGTGACAGAAAAGAGCAAGGACTGAAGGGAAGCGGAGCAAGGCAGGGCGGGAGGGAGAGCGGGCACCACAGTACTGATGCTGTCTGCTGGTGACAGTGGTATCACTCAGCATGAAGTGCCAGCACCAGCATGCATGGCTGGTGGCCACAGCAAGACTTCTTCACTTGCCCCAGGAGGTTTTTCCTGCAAGTCCCCAGCGTGAGGTTAGAGGGACCCTGCGGGCGGCAGGAGCCTGCCAGAGGCTGAGTCAGCCTCCCACCTCCCAGGATGAGCGGGAGGTGGGCTGGGTGAGAAAGGAGCCATGTGAGGGGGCTGCTGGGACTGGCAATCACTCTTTCGAGTTTTCATTTCCTCGTAGACACAGGCTGCCCTGCTCAGAAACGAAACTTAGAGAGAGACAAGCTGGTGCTGCGTGAGGTGCAAGGAGCCATAATGCCGGGTCATAGGATGCAGGGACAGGGTGGCTGCTGGCAGGCATGCACAACGCGGACACAGCCCTGTGGAACATGTGGGACCAGCTGAGCTCCCACCTAGCTCTGAAGGAGAGGGTAAATGTGGGGAAGATGTTTGCAAGTGCAGAGGAGGGGTCTAGGAAGGGTGGAGTGGTGATGCTAGAAGGGAAAGGGCTTCCCCTCCACCTGTCTTTGCAGAAAGGATTGCCAGAGGGAATGAGTCTGTTTTCACTTTGGAGCTGTTACGCGTGTGCAGCAGCTTTTAGAAGCCTTGGAGCATCCCATGTGTGCCCGTACTTCAGGCTGCTGGCCTGGGCAACTGCCTGCTTTGCTTGTGTCACAGCGGGGCTGACACATCATCTCCTATTGCCCCTACGAGGGGATGCAGCTTCTTGCTCTGCTTTGTTCCAAGGCAATATTGTTCTGTCTTTAGCCCTGACAAAAATCACCCTGCAATACTCCTTTTCCATAAGGAACTCCTGTGCACCAACAGCTGTCTTCCTCACATGGTCAGAGCTGTGTGGAGACTGTATGTGAGCCAGAACCAAGCTGGGTAAGAGTTCAGCAAACCCACACTGCCCTTACATGAGGCTGCCTGATTTCCACAGTGGGATTACTGGGACAATGCAGAAAAGGAAAGCAGACTTCCAGCTCTGACCTTCTATGTAAAGGGAGAGGGCGAAGACAGTCAGGTTTAGCTGGATAACTCACTGCCCATTGTGGAGATTTGGATGGAGCTGTTTCCTGATGGGGTGGTGAAGAGCTCAGTCTGTAGCACTAAATCTCCCAAGGAAGAACCAGCAGTGTTTCTCGTCATCAAGGATAAATTCTTTTGTAAGGCAAAGGTGATGTCTGTATTCTGTGTTTCTGCAGTGCTCCAGCGACAGAGCCTTCAAAACACAAAACCAGATGAGTACTGCACCAACACACAGAAACATCGAGTCTTCAGACAGCCTGGACAGGAGTCCTGCATCCTGCTCACCAACATAACGTCGTCCTTTTCTTATTCATGGTGCAGCTACTCACCCAGAGATTTGAGATAACTCGCTTACAGAAGCAATAGACTTGTTCAGGAGAAGCAAGGGGACAAAACCAGAATGCATTAATGAAAAGCAAGTGGAAATGCCCATCTCATCCCAAACACATGCCAGATACCGAAGGTCTCTTTGCTGCCTTTTCAGAGTTGGACAAAGCTCCATGGTCGTTGCTGTGCACCGACTTTGAACTGGTTTTGATTTCCCATGCCCCGTGTTCATTCAGAAAGGCATGAAGGCTAAAATATTTGTCTAAATGACTTCAAGGGTTCTTTAGCAGATTAACCAAATCTAGTGTTCAAAAATGAGCATTTTAATTGTAGAGCCACAAGGCAGGCAGAGCTATGGTGTTCAGTGATGCTTCATAAATCTCACCAATTTGTACAGTTAGCTTAAAATGAAAGCTGTAATTAAAAGCAAAGGAACAGCTAGTCCCGTCACAGACTAAATGGCTAGATTAAATATTATGCGGTATCTGATTATTAATGTGCAGGATAACTGTTTAGGAGCTCCATATTTGTTCAGCAGGTTTTATTAATAGCACCGTGGCAAATATTTCCCGTAACGCCGGATCCTCGCACCAAAGTCAAATATGAAAAGTTGTGCAATTTTCCTCCGGTAGTTTCATTCTGCCTGGTAATTTCCACAGATTTTCTGCATTTTTTTGCTCTCAGGTTTAGTCAACGTGACACTAGGCCACGGCATGGCTGGGTTTTTTGGTGGGGGGAGAGGAGCTGTCCCATTCCCATAGCCGCAGAGCCGCAAAACAGGCTGATTTCATTTTTCCCCTTACGTAAATGGAAGGTCCCGCTCCCTGTGACGCACGATTCTGGCTTTCAAGAATAAGTAACTCCAAGGTCACCTGCGAGTCATTGAGCCCATCTCAGCCTGCCCTGGCCACCCACCGCCACCAGGCAGGAGCTCAGGGGCCGTTAGCACAGAGGTGTGAAACCCCACCTGAGAAGCACCACAAAAGCACCCAGCAGAGGAAGGGTGGGAAGGGGAGAGGGCTGTTTGCCTCCGCGCAGTACACGAGTGGCTGGTTGTATTAGTTTAGTTTCAGTAACCTCAGAGTCAGCATTTCAGATGTCAGTAATTTCCACTGACAGTGACTGAGCTCAGGCCAAGCCAGTGAGGGATGCAGATAAAAAGGGGTAAAAATTTACGTTTGGTCAATGGAAAATTGAACAAAAGGGTGACCCAGATGAACGATCACCCCACCCAGCCCACTTTCCTCACATAGGCTGCCAGAACAGGTCTTGCCCAAGAAAAGGCAGATGACTGACTTACATTTGGCTGTTGCAATGGCCACCAAGATTGAAACACAAACAGCCAGGCTCAGCAGAGGCATTGCAGAGCTGGGGATGCCTGGGGCAGAGCCAGCAGGGGCTGCTGCTGGGGCACTCTGCAGCGGCGGAGGAACACCTTGTTCCTGCATCACTGTGACTTTTTCAACCCTGTCCCAAGTCAGGCAGGTATGGGCATAATTTCAGATAAGTAAGTGGCAGAGTACAGGCAGCTCCAGCAGCAGTCATGGAAGATCAGGGGGGAGAACTACAGCCTTGAGGTTTGGGCTTAGGTGTTTAAACCGTGGCAAAACGCCTTGTTGCTCAGGCAAGCCCTGTGTTTGGGGCTGGGCTCTTGCACCCTCCGATCACCCACCTCCTTCTGGGCACTGTTCTGCTCAGCAAGCTCAAGGCAATTTGCCAGGAAAGATCTGCCTCTCTGATGCTGAGCTCTGACAAAGTGACCCAGTTTGGCAGCTGCGTTCAAAGCGTCAGAGGCAGGTATGTGCCTCCCTCCCTCCCAGTGAGGGCCATACGGGAGAGCCTTGCACAGCTCTAGAGTGGCTGCATTTGATCTGTAAAGGGGCTTTAAATTAACAAATCCCTAAGCTACAGGGCTGCAAACTAACTGATCCTCAGGTTAAAGAGGAGGGGAAATGCTGTGGGGAGGGCTTTCAGCTCAGAACCCTGTTACAGGGAGCACCACAAGCTGTGGTGGGATCATCAACAGAGTCCCAGTGAGACATCTTCTTCTTGGGGCTGGCTAGTCCTCCTCATTGTCTTATTCATTATTAAAACCTGGATTAATTTTGTCTGCTTATAAGGAACCCAACAAGGTCTTACACAGTAAGCAAGAGGTGCCATCAACACAGTGGTTCACTCGACATTGTGCATGTGTGAGTGACATGTCATCATCTCATTCCCAGGAGAAATCACATCTTTTAGAGTCCCATGTATCCCTTCTACCAGGAGATGTCAGGCAATTGGAAGCTGTGTTCAATTTAAGCATGCCTGGCCACCCTCACAAACCTGTGAGGTACCACCATCCAAGGGAGGGAGGAAGAGAGGAGGTAGCTTCATGGGGAAAGGGGAAACACAAATGTGAAAACAGCGAATAATCAAGGATGTCTATAGTGGAGGATCCTGAAAAAAAGTTTCTGTACTTCCCCTCCCTTGCCTAGGGCTTTGTGTCCTAGCTAAAGGCCCAGCTATCTCCCTGACAGCCACAGGGGATGGGTCTCCCCTCTGTAGAGTTTCTCATACACAGGCAGTATTTCCTCAGTACCATGAGTCATGCAGTCAGTGACCCCACACATGGTGAGGCGTTCCAGGACAAGGGCACCCCAGGGTTCTCCAGTGGGTATACAGGAGTGAGGGCTTGTCGGAGGACCTGGTTCCCCTGGATTCACAGGTTGCTGCTGAGCTCTGGCTGTACACACTCTTGGTGCCCTCATCTCCTGCATCTCTTCAGGTTGTCCTGGTTCTTGCATGCCGTCACCTGGGCAGTAAGTCCCTAAAAGATGCCCCTCAGCTCTGTCTCCAGGCTCACGTGTCCCTGCACCCAGGGCACTCTGCAGAGCTGCCTCAATGCTGACATCAAGGGGACAGCAGGGAGTGTAGGAGAGGGAAAATGATGCTGGTGCTTGGGGAACCAGCATGAACACCAGCTGACTTGGCTTCTATTCTTGCTCCCAGGCCACATCACCTCCGCAAACATAACATGGGAACACAAGGACTTCTCAATAACGTTCAGCATGGCTCCCACCCCTACTGCTGTTTCCCTCTCTTCTTCATACCTTCTAAAGTACATGACTTAACTGCTTTTTGTAAGGCCTTTCCCAACTCCTTCTGTAATTGTGGCATCCTTTTGTCTAGCTGTGCTCTTTTCTTTCATACAGCCCTTTTCTCCTGATTTTCTCATTTCCCTTCTGTTCCACTGTGTTCAGATGATTTATTTCCTCCTTCTTTTCCTCTGTCTTCAGCAAAGATTTCTCTTCCCTTCTTTACTTCTAAGCCCACAGGGAGAGGGGCTGGAATCCTTCTTCCAGTGCATCAGGGTTGGTTCCCCCCCCCCCCCCCCCGAATCATGATCTAGTGAAACCTCTGAAAAACTGACAGTGACAACAGTAGTAGCACAGGTACCCAGTGATGACTTTATTGACACTGTCATGGACCTGTCAAAAGAAAATAGCCCAACCTGAGTGTCCCAGACCAAGCCTGCAAGATGTGCAATTCTTGGATCCCCCCATTCCCTTCTTCCTTAAGCAAAAAGCAGCTCTTTACTAAGTTTGCCTTGTTATCTGTTGATGAGATTAATCCAGCACCCACCTTTTGCCCCCAGCTCTGTGGGAATCCAGGTTGCCTGCAATGTCAAGCAAGTCTAATAAATAATTTGGATGGAGTCAGTGCATTTAGTCAAACAAATAACTTCATTCAAAGGGCAGAATGGATTTTGTCAAAAGCCTTTTTTCATTATGTCAAAACGAAGAAAAAATTGTGCAGCCCTTTCATTCTGTCACCACAAAGGCATTTGTTCAAGCTTCTGGCTTTGCTTGATGTAAAAAATGTAGTTGTCAAGCCCCACACAGTGAATTGCTCTTCCCCACTCCTAGTATGGGCACACAACCCCTCACTTCTGCACAAGGATGAAGGGACATGAGTTGTCACTCCACAGAGACCCTGCTTGGATGAGGCTCTGGTGCGGAGAACCAACAGCGGATGGTCCATGGGGAAGGGTAAGCAGCATACCCAGTCTGATTGCATCCAGTGCTGAGGAAAACCCATTCCAGCCCTCCTGGACTGGTGTGTGCCCCTTCCCTGTGCCCCAGGCCACCTCTGCCAGCATCCTGAGACATGTTCTGCAGGAGGATGCAACACCTTCTGAGTGCCCAAAGGAAATTCAGACATCCCATACCATTTTGAAAAATCCCTCTCCATCGAAATCACTTTGCTAAATTATGCACATACACATCAAACACGCATGTGAGAAAAACTGGAAAATGGGAAATATGGGTATTTTTGGCATGTCTTTCATTATAATTATTAGAAGTAACTAAAAAGAAGACTAGAACCTGTGGGCAAAATACTGGGCACTAGAAGTCCATTAATCTACAGTCAAAATGAGAGACAAAGAGAGGGTTCAGAGCAGTATCTCTTGTGTATGTTCTTGGATGATGTGCCGCCACCCCCATGCACCATCCTGAAGTGATGTGCGTTACAGTTTACCACGTAAGTCTTTGTACTCACTGCGGTCTGTAGCCAAACTTCCAACCTGCCATTCACAGCCAGAAGCCCCCAGAGGTCTCCCAGGGCCACGATGACAGTTTGGCTGTTCCAGGACCCGCAGCTGCCCAGCTAAGCACTGTGAGTCAGAGGAACAGGGCAGGCACTGTACAGTTCCCTCCAACAAAGAACTGTTCATCCAGGGGGTCATCACATCCACAAGTATACACAAAACTCCTACCTTAATGCAATAAATTCCTCCGACATAAAAGATGTTCTACATACAGCAATAGACTAATCAGGCAGCTGACTCATAACTGTTGAGGAAAAGGGAGAAGACATCGATACAGTGTGCTATTTTTAATTTTTGAGTGGCGCTCTGTTGCCGCAGGGGACATAAAGAGCTCAGGGAGACATGTTCCTGTACTGGATCAGCACAAGTTCATGCTTACATGTTCTTCCATCTCGCTGAAGCAGCTCCAACAGCTCCAGCCTCCTCCACCCTCTCACTTCCCATGCCCCAGAGCAGCTCCAGACAACTGGCCCCTCACTCCCAGCACAAGCTCACACCTCTCCAGCCCTTCTCGGGCACCGTGGCTCTTGCACACCAGCCTGCATGCAGCTGCTGCAGGGTGGGTTGGTGCTGAGCCCTCCACGCTGCAGATGGCTGGAGCCGTGGCAGCACCGAGGGGCCACCACAGCGACTCCTGCACACCCACCCTCCCCCCAGACGCCACAGGGCTCCTGCCTCCACAGATGGGGGGACAGGGACTGCTCCCCGGGCTGGCAATGGGGCATTTTGCACCCCTACCGGAGACCCTGGGCTGGGGGGCACACAGAGCCCCACATCCATGCCGAGATCCACCTAAATACAGCCACCAGGAGAATGGCAAAGCAGCCTTTCATTCAGATGTAGCAGAAGAATAATGACTTCATTAGATACCAATTGATTGATAAAGAGGGTTTTATTGAAAGGTCTAATGTGTGTAGCCAAAATTAGTTTGCCATGTAATTAACTAAAAATGACTTAAGCAATGCATTCTTAATTATTATCTTAGTACAGCCAACTTGTAAGAAATTTCAAGCATTTAATTGGCATTTGATAGAATAGCTATAGCGAGCTAATTAGGTACCAAATTATGGAATGCGCTAATTGATATTTAATAAGCATGTCAATTGGTATCTAACTAGCCAATATGTTATAGCTATCTTGGAATATGTCAATTAAGTGCCTAAAGATCTCTTTCAAGTAGATTATAAATGTAATCTATTAAGGATGTAATTTGCAACATTTTTTGATTATGGATTGTAACTTATTTGCTTCCTGAATATGTTATTGCTATTTGCAGACTCATTCATACAATATAACACACAATCTTGCCTACATGAGCAACTTTGAACAACTGATGCTTTCCTGGGCTATACTCCTCTCTCACTTACCCCCTTTGCTGGACCCACAGTGGAACATCTGAAACATACACTGGTGCAACAGCCACAGTCAAACTTCATGGAGCTTAAATGGGTTTAGCTGCCACTGGTGTCCAACCAGAGCCTTCTGGTTACCGTCCAGGGGTGGCGAGCTGGAGAGAGGCCACGGCGACTGGCAGGACCAGCTCATCTGGAGGATGGTGGCCCCAGCTCAGCCCCAAGCCCTTTGGAATCTGGTCTTGTTCATCATCAGGGGGATGCTATCAGTGGCATCGCACAGGTCTGTACCAGGGGAGAGTTTTTCTCTGCAAGTTTTTTTTCCCCTCAAAGATCATAAAATTTTCTGCTCTCAGGACAGGAACAAGGGGGGGGGGTGGGGGGGGGGGGGTGGATGTTGCATGAGAAGCAGCTTAATTTAAAGGGTAGGATGTCCTCAGTGGCTCTCAGGAGGCAGGCATTACGTCCCGGGATGTCAGGCTAGCTCGCCTAGCTCCTAACAGGATTTACCTGTTACTTGAACACTCCAGTCAGCCTGAATCCCCAGGGAATTTCACTAAAGAGTTAATTTAAAGCACAGTGATGACCATGGTTATTTTCTTTTGATTTCTTTGATACAAGTTGCCATTTACGCAATGACTTCAGAGGTTTTCTCCCTAAAGCAATCCACACATCTCTTTGTATCATGTGTAAGTATAAGGTTCGTGTTATGAGAGGTGCAGCACATAACATTAGTGTTGTAGCAATCTGAGCACTTTATCTTCATGAGTAAAGTACCCAGCTGCTCTTGAATTCAACTGAAAAAAATATGCTGCCACTCGTAACAGCAATACATTTTCAGTTACTAATAACAACTGTTGTCATGGAAACAGCCGGTCCAGCATGAATGTAAGGATTTGCTTTCAGGTCAGTGCTGTATTAGTCAGCAGCCTTTCAAAACCTCATCTCCCTGGCACAGAAGTCTCCTGTCCAATTTACTCTCTACAGCACTTTTTCTCCATTGTGAATTACTCAAAATTAATTACATTTTATGACAATTGTACGCAGCTCCTTTTCAACTCTGCTCTTTGTATAATGACTTGGAAATATTTTATGGAGGCCAAAAGAAAATTTCATTACTATATCCAGGTTTTGGGGGGTGTGTGTGTGTCTTTTTCACAGGAACACACGATAGGAATAGGCTGAATTCTCATTATGATCATTAATAATAATAGAGCATTGGATGTACAGACAGGCAGGCACTTGGGATGCATCTGGGTTCCCACCCCTTTGGGGGTCTGCGAGTTGGCTGGTGCAAGCAGCAGTGCAGGGGGCTGCAGGAGGCTAGGGAAGGGCACACAGATGCCCAGCACCACCTCCCCTGTCTCCTAAGCTCATTTGGAGCCCCTGTGGTGGGCATGGGTAAGAGGAGTTTGCTCCATCCCAGCCCTGTGGGCTCATTTCTGCCATTTCCATTGATCCCGTGGACAATCAACTGGAAGAGGCCAATGTCCTTCAGCCCCCAGCTGACCACATCACAGCAGCGAAAGCCTCCTTCCCCACCCAGGCCAACAACCCAGTGACAACTGGCTGTGGAGCCCAAGTCTGGGCATTTTACCAGGAAAAGCTTCAGGCTGGAGCCTGACTCCCAGAAAGCACTTTGGGACCATTTATTTTGGCTTTCAGAGTCTTCAGAGACCCAGATCTCCCACTGATGCTGGCACAAGCAAAAAGGGTTTCAGCCCTTTTCACAGCCTAATTTAATTCTTCATTAGCTGCTCTGCCCCTCCCACCAGGGAGAAGCAGCCCCATTCAAAGTGTGGGCGCACCAAGCCTGTGAGCCCCCTGCTCCTTCTCACATACCTCTCAAAGCTCCCTCCTACACAGACATATCCCTGCTCTTTCCTGAGAGGAAGAGCAAAAATTTGCATTTAATTTCTACCATTCCGGGACAAAGCTTGCTGGAAAATATCTCCAGATATAGGTACAGAACAAAGGGACTGATGCTACTCCCATACATCACCCATGACTGTGGTCCACATTTCTCACACAGTAAGGAGCAGGGTTTAGGTCCTCAGTCCTTCCCAATCTGTTGCAATTTGAGTTACAGCTGTCATGAAATAACACAACACAAATAAAATAGTAAGCAGCAAAAAGCTTTACCATTGGTCAGACTCTACTGTCCACGCTGTTTCTCCATCCTCCAGAGGCCAGACTACACTCCTTCACTCTGCTTCATCCAGGTTTTTTCCTATACTCCTCAGAGTTATTTAACCACTTTGCTGTAGGATCACAGCTGCCCATCGTCAAAGCAAGGCCACAGCTGCATATTATCAATCTCAATCAACCCACAGACTGTGTCCCCCTATGCCAATCCTGCTTTTTTTCCTTGTAGATCTACTCCTATCCCCATCCCTGTGCATTTCCCTTCTCCTTGGTACTTTTAGTTTTCTCCACTCTCAATCCATTTTTTCCTATCTGTTGCCTCTCTTTTAAATACTATAACCTAAAAATCAAATGAAACCGCTAGGCCTGCCTCCTTCATACCCAACCCAGCAAGGCTGAACAGTAGAGACAGTTTGCTTAACCTTGAATACTAGGTAAAAAATCAATGCCGGTAATGATAACAGACAGGGAATGAGCCTGGCAAAGATTGCTGAAGAAATGTTTGATTTCTCATTTCACTCAAAGTCCTGCTCACCCAGGTGGAATACATGGTCTCACCATTTGCCTATTAACCCGACCCTTATTGATTAATTCATGGGTGCTTCGAGGGGTTGAGGGTCACCCTGGGTACTGCTCTTACCTCCTAGGCTATGGCTGGTGCATTGTCCACACAATTCGGGCTGCACACCAGGTGGGTTACCGTAGCTATGTCAGATTTGTTTTGCTATTGTTCATAACACCTGAACCACAGAAAGGCATTCTGGTTCCAGGGCCCCCCTCTGCTCTCAGCCATTACCCCTCTCATGCAGGAAGCCCCCACCCCAAGGAAATGTGGGTGGCTGGAGCTGCCAAGAGAAAAATTTGATGGGGACATTGTAAGCTTGCACGCAATTTTTTTTCCTGAAGCTGAGGTGCACCCCACACCCAGGAGGTCTCTGTCACCCTGCCCAGAGGCCAGCACAGCCCCCAGCCCAGCCAGAACTCTACCGACTGCTCCCCAAGGGCTTCCTCCTTCTCTGCATGGGCAGGCCAGCCTCTTCCTCTTGCTTCCAGATAAAAATAAATAGATGTAGGGCAACCATGAATAATGGTATAAATGCCCAAACTGTAACATTTCCATCTCTGGGCCATTGGTGATAATATTTAGGAGATGCTGCAGTGACCGTGGTCTCAGGGTCTCTCTACTCCCATGTGTTAAGAGGAATTGAGCTGGAGCAGGAGGAACTTGCTCAGGAGATGCTCAGGCAGACCTATGTGATGGTGAAGGGCTTAGACCTGTAGTAGTTCACCCTCAGATGTCACCCTGGGCAGGGATTAAGATGCCAACCCAACCTTTGGGCTCTTTTTGCTGATGGTGGATTCTGCCACAGGAGACCTTGTGTCCTGGCTCAGCTCCTGCGCCAGTGACCACGCTCAGCCTCCTCCATGCCCTTCCTTGTGAAAGCCATCAGAAAGCCAGCCAGCTTAAACTTCTGCAGACAGTGGACTGCCCTGCAGCACTGATTTTGGTGATATTTGATACAGCTGCCAATGAAGGGTTAAAAATGCATGGGAAATAACGGACATTATCCTGTACTGGGATTACAGAGGCCATATCCAGAAGGCCATTGAGATCAGTGCAAAGGCTTTGATGTCCCAATGTTCTGGATGAGATCCCCGGAGTGCTGTGCTACCCCATAAATCAAAAAGAGCTGTGGGCTCATGTGGCTAGTGGTGCTCGCTGACAGCAGGGCAGGTCCCTGCCTGGTCTTGCCCACTCCACGGGATGACCTCCCATGTCTGTTGCCTGTTTGGGACCCCCGTCATATCACAGATGAACTGAAACACTTTCAGGCTCTTGAAACTTGTGGCAGCTTTGAAATCTCTTTGCCAGGCCATTGAGTTATGGATGGAGGCTGGTCCCAGGGGCTATTTAATAAATTAAATTTGCAGACTTAGAAATCCCTGCTCATTCCTGTATTATTTATTGTTTACTCAGACCTTTATCAACCATACGTGAAGTAATCTGATATAAAATGTTGGTAACTGAAGCCTCAAAAAGACCTCTTCTAGAATTATGTAAGATACAGCTCATACCATCCAAAATCTTTTCAGACTACTCAAAAGCAGAAGGAAAAACTATCCTAGAAAATACACCATACCTCCACCTCAGCCAGAAGGACTGTATCTTGCAAGCTAAGCAGACTAAGAGCCTGAAAATACAGTGGGAACATGACACATGTCCTGAGAGCCACCCCAAAAGGGCCAGGATACCCCGATGCCCAGGGGGTGGCTCAGCCAGACGTGCCAGGGCCACCTCTCCACTTGCCCAGCTGTGCCTTGCGGTTTACTGCAACATCTGTGTCTCTACTGCTGAGATATCCATTGTGATGGAGAAGACACAGATTTTATTCACAGCTCACTACTTTCTACCTTTTTATTATTCTGCTATATGCTCTGAAAAGCTTGAAAAAAGTGTCCCGGACAGAGTACAAATGAAGTTTTGTTCTTACCAATGTATGGTGCATTGAAAAACAAGATGACAATAAATCAAGAGCTAAAAGAAGTCTGGATCATATAATGTACGGCGTGTGCTGAAATAAATGAGTCTTCAAAATGATAATGTCCTTATCCCCCAGGCCTGCTCTGCTGTGAAGCTGGACTTTTGGAGCAGGAGTTACATTTGCAGCTCATCATGTATGCTGGAGTTTTTCCCTTCTCCTTTTTTTGAATTTGTTTGCAGACTGTAATGGGACCCTTTCTGGTTCTTCCTCATATCCTCTGAATTGTTTTATAGGAGTGAAATGGAGGTTTTTGATATATTGGATATATTTAATATTTA
Source organism: Falco biarmicus (assembly GCF_023638135.1). NCBI lineage: Eukaryota > Metazoa > Chordata > Aves > Falconiformes > Falconidae > Falco > Falco biarmicus. Next base: position 2,576,752 of record NC_079297.1, read on the forward strand.
AATGCCTTGAATTTGCAGGACAGAGCAGAGACTGCCTCTTGCGATAAGAGACATTATTATTGTTGTGAAGAATTCCTTTAAGATTGCATCTTAATCATTCTGCTATTGAAATGGAAGAATAAAGTAATAAATGGTTGAATAGACTTGATTAAAAAGAATAATTATATTCCTTGGGTGGGTTAAATATATAAACTCTTCGTAGCTGTGCATTCTTCCAGCATTTTCCCATTAGAATGAGCTTTTCTTTTCAATAAGCACATGCCTTGCATGTGGGAAGGAGGGAGCCCTCTTGGCAATGAGGTTTGGGTCTTCAGTAGCCTCCGACATGCTCTGATCTGGGCAGAGGGAGGGCTTGTGGCCAACAGCAGCCCCTCACCTGACGCCAGGCACTGCTGATATTTTCCTACCCTGCTTTGGGGCCAGATTTCTGCTAGAAGTCTGCTCTGCCCCCTGTGAGATGCAGCACCACCTTTGGGCTCTTCCCCTCCTTCTCCGCCTCTTTGGGGCAACCGCAGTGTGTCCAGATGCCCAGTGGTGGGTTATGTTGCAAGGAGGAAAGTCTCATGATGCTCCCGTCTCCCTTGGGGGAAGAACCCCCAGGAACTGGGGCAAAAAGGACAGGTTTCCCATCAGCCAGGACCCCCTTGCCAGTGTTGGCAAGCTGTAGCAGCTGCAAACAGCTGGCTGGGTATCCCTCGGGATGCTCACCTGTGCACCCTCTGCAGACATAACGCGAGATGTGACCTCAGCCCTGCTACTGGGAGGGCCTGGGGAAGGTGTTCCCTTTCTGCTGGGAGTCCTGAGGTTGCAACATTTTATTGAGGCCTGACTTAGGAGGAAATTCAGACTACTTTGCAAAATCAAGTGTTCCAAGGTGTTTCTTACTGGTGTCCTGGAATTTATGTAGGGTGATGCTTCAAGTAAAACATCCTCGCCCAACTCCAGTCCCATGTGCACCGGACTGAAGTGTACCCCATTCTGCCCAGTATAGCTTCCTTCTCTACCTTAATTCCCCACTGGCAGCATTCCAAAGATGAATACACAATGGGGAAAAATCCAGAGTTCATTGAATCACCATTTCCTGAAGGAAGCTGTTCTTCTGGAATTCATTTGCACCCCCCAAAAAGTCTCCTTTTAACTCTTGAAGTGCTGGCTTTCACAGGTCTGTCCTGGGCTTTGGTGCTTGAAAACTGTTAGCAATGAATTTGCTTCCAACCTAGATTTTACTTTCCTCTCACGTCAGAGTGACTGCCTGTTTACCCCTTCCCCTGCAGATCTGATCATAGATGCTATACTACTAAGGCTTCATTATTTTTACAAAAATCTACTCCAGTAAAGTATGAAGTGTTATAAATAATTAAAGAAACACTAGAGTTGTCAAAATAAATGAACAAAGTACACTTTGAGATGCATGCTTTTGGCTTATTTGGGGTTTGTTCAGCTGGCAGTTGAATCTCAAAATTCAGTCCCTGGAAATACCCACCAGAAATGCAACCAGTGAGGTTCAGCCACCTACCAACAAGGAATACTCTGTCTTTCCCCCAGAGTCATCTAGAAACAGGGCTGGACATCGAATATCATGTATAAAACACCAAAAGCCAGTCTTCTCTTGGCCTTTCCAGGGAAAGCAAGGACCCAAAACGCATCCAACCATGCATCCAGAAGTTAGCAAGACCTCTTGTATGGTCTGCTTTGTGCAATGCTAATGTTCCAAGTGAATGCCTCATTGCTCTGCACAACTCTGCACAACAAACCTTCTTCTCTTCATTCAACGCTCTTTTCCAGAAGGTCTTCTTTGTCGCCATGACGACAAATAAATTGCTTCTTGTTCACTGAAATCTGCTAAAAAGCTCGTTATTAAGCTAATGTGCCCAGGGTGGCAACACAGAAGAGAAAGACAGTCCTGCTTCAGTAAAGGATGCTTTCTTCTTTGTTTCCCATGGGCACACCACTTGTCTGGGGTCCCTCAGTATGACTGCTCTGGGCATTGCTCTCATTTGCTTTCAGAGATGTTTCAAAAAATTGAAGACATTTCAGAGAGAGGAGGAAAAACTCTTGAGTGGGAGCCAAAGACACTGATAACTGTCTGTTCACCCTTTCCATCTGTCTCTCTGTGTACTGCTGTACTCTTTCCAAGCACACTGAAACTTCCACACCGGGGTTTGTACTGGCCTCCAGCACACAGAAACCCAGACAGTGTCCCAAGCACTGGTGCCACACCACCGCTGTCCCACTCACCATCACGTCCAGCTTCCCCACAGCCTCCCCACATGGAGCTGCGAAGGGGAAATGCCAACACGGGAAGATGACATAAAATGAAGTGCACGCTGGGGAGCTGTCTGTCATTCTGGCAGGGACCGCTTGTCGGGGTGGGGGTCTGAGCAAGCTGTGCTGTGGGTTTCTGAGGCCTCTGGTCCATTGCCCCAGAGAAGGGACCGAAGAGCCATTGAGCAACTCAATGTGGTATGGGCAAACCTCATGAAAATCCCCAGGAGCTGATGATGTCTTCTCATGGGTTGCCAACACCATTTAGCATTTCAGGGTTAGCTTGTTCCTTTACCAACCACAGTATGTTTTACCGGCTTTCTTGCTCTCCCCATAATCCAAAGTGCTAAAAGGTCCCGTGAGAGTAAATGGTGAGAGCTTTCATGTGGTTACTGTCACTAGGGAAACCACTTCCTTGTGATTCACATGTTCTGTGAGTCTCTCTCCATTTCTCTCTGCATTCAGAAAGGTAATATTGTGCTGGTACGCGCCGGGGGGATGGGGCAGGGAACAGGCAGAGGCAGCAGGAAAATGTATTAGCATGCAATTGATTGCAGGGCTTTGGAAAAAACCTGAGCATCATGCCAGGGTGAGGTAGAGCTAATCACTAGGAAAGGGTAAGTATTCAAAACTAGCAAAAAAAATCAGACTGGCTGTGTGGGACTCAATGCGACAGTCACACACACACACACAAAAAAGGCCTTTTCTCCCCTCCTGATATTACTTTCCTTTTCTTTCAACCTGATCAAAACTGTTTAAGTTCAGAATTAAAAAAGGTAGACAAATTGCCACTGTTTCTCTTCTTGTCCTGAGATCAGCCTGATGGGAAGTGTCCTCTGCCCACGCGGGTAAGTGGGTCAGGGGGGGCTGTTTGCCCAGCAGGTCACTGAGACGCAGAGCCACAGCGCTGTGGCTTGTGGCAGCGCAGCAGCACAACTGGGGCTGATGCTATCAGCTGGCATGAGAAAGTAACGGCCGGCATGTTGGAGGGGTAGCAGAAACTCAAGATTTGGAGAACACCCCAAAACACACTTGTATTTGAAGTTTGGAGCCCAGGAACTAGTTTCCACAGAGGAGGCCAGAAAGCCCCTGGTTCTTCCATGTCTCTCAGCCCCCAGGCTGTGGCTAGAATAAAGAGCCGCAGAAAGTGATGCTGTCTTCAAGCACAAGTAAACATACTTATTCTTCCTTACAGAAAAAAATACTGTCCTTTGCATTAAGAGAATTTTTTTCATGAAGATTGTTTTTGATCTAAAACCAGTTTCCCATTTATATTATTTTTGGCCAAACATGTCCTTTTTCAGCAGAAAAATGTGATTTAGGGGAGGTAAAAAGAATTAAGCATCTGAAAACAGAGAAGCTGCAGTCAGCCCTCCACTCGGTCAATCCCACAGTGTGCATCTAGCACAAGGGAAGCCACCAGGTGTTTTGAAGGGTTCCCATGTAGAGTCCTGCAGCTTAATTTCTTCCGTGCGTCTGCTCCATCCCTCACCTCCCTTTGCACCACCTTGCTGAAATCAGATTCGTGCTGGCTCAATTTACCACCCCGCAAATTGAGTTAACATTCAGATACCTTTTATAGCCATAGAAGGTGGGTGCTTAAATCAAATGAAGATGAATGTATTTGCTGACATATAATTGTTTTCTTTAGTAATTGCACTCAGGTCTCTTTACATCTGATCATTAATGCTGGGAGACAATTGTTTGTGAAATGTCTTATTGTTTCTGATGAATCCTATGAAAAGTGACATTCTTGATTATTTAGCCATGCAGTGGATTACACTGGGTTTTACTGCTAAGCAGTATTGATAGACCTTGTGCTGCCTTTTACTGCTTAGCAGCTACTAATAAATCAGAACTTGGTTTCTTCTCCATGTGCTGAATCCTTTATCATGTACAAATAATGAGAAAAAGAGAGCTTTGGATGTTGCAGCTTGCCGCGGGTGTTTTCCTGGCAGTGGCCTGCCCCGAGGAGTTAGATGGGCAAGTGGAGACATCAACGCTGCCCCAACATGGGGCTCGAGGAGGGGGTCCTGAATGCCTTCCTGGTGGTGGAAGCAGGCTGTGACCATCCATGGTGGCCAGGGGACCTGGGTGGCCACATTCAGCATTTCCAAGGCCCCTTGTTCACTCACAGGATGCCAAGCTTTTCTGCTGGTATTTCACACAGCGGCTGAGTGGGAGGTAAAGGGCTTGGCAGAGGTGTAGTCTGCTCCCAAAAGGGAGATCTCAGCACCTCTTCATCTGCTGAGGCTGAAGTTTTAGCTGCCTCACCTGCAGCACTTTGAGCAGGAGGCAACAGAAAAGCTTCAGAAGCAGCCGCAATGTTTCTTGTATTTGGGAGATGATGTGCTCCGAGATCCTGATTTCCCACGACAAACCCACAGCCGAAGGGAAGCCAGAGGCAGGGCAGTTTGCGAGGAGAGGAAGGTATAATGTGTCCCATCCCAGAGGACAGGGACAAGGTCCCTCCAGCCCCGGCAGCACAGACTCCCCCACATGTGCTGCCACCAGCAATGCTTTGTGCCGAGATGCCAGCGGCAGCGCTCGGGGCACAGGACCCCATGGGAGTTCGTGGTCCTGGTGGCAAATCTCCCCGCTGCCAAAAAGCTCAGCCCCCAGCCCAAAGCTAAGCTGGGAGCAGGCAGGCACGCTGTGCCCAGGAGGCTGGAAGCTCGGGCTTGAAGGTGCTGAGCGCTGCAGGCTCCCCGAAACACACCGGAGCTGGGGAAAGCCTCAGGTGCTGCCGGCGATGGCCGGAGGCTGTGCCTCGCAGGCTGTCACCCCGTGGGGGGTGAGGACAAGCTGGTGTCTGCTGCTCGTAAACCTCAGGGCCTCCAGGAGCAGGTAAGTGATCAAAGAGGGAAAGCGAGAAGCAGCACACACACATGCCTTCCATCCCTCCCAGCCTAATTGAGCTAATTAATTTAGCAAAGATACAGTGCACTGTAATTTGCCTAATTCAGTAAGAAGATACGCAGCAGCAGCAAGTCCTGCTAGCAAGGATCATCTTCCAGCAGGGCTGGTCCTGCCAGGGGCTGAGCACCCTTCGGCAGCTGTAAAGTCCTTGCAGGTCCCATCAGGCGCACCAGTGCTCAGCACCGCGCCGTGGCCAGCCCCTGCGGAGCTACAGATCAAAAAATAATAAACGTTCCTCATCACTGCGATTTCTAACCTCAATGAAGTCACTTGAAACCGAGCCTCTGATTGTCAAGAGCAGTTAAACCCTCGCCTGCTCTTGCTTGTTTATTCTCCCAGCGTTAGAGTCCCTTTCCTGTCGTGATTAGAAAGCTCCCAGCATAAGGGGGTTTGCTCAGATCCCCCTCTTCCAGAGGCTGCTCTCCTGCCTTTCTTGCTTTTTTCTCTCCCTCTTAATGAAAATGTTGTGTGCTCATCAAAGAAGTGTTTCTGGATACAGCTAAAGACGTGGGAACTGCCATAATAGGAGGCTGAAGTTAACAGGCAACCGCACACTGATTAGAAACCATTAAAAACCCTTCTGCAACTGGCACCGGTGTAGCAAAACAAGAGGGACTTCTATGCTGAAATGGAATGCAAAATAAAAATTACATCTAGCTGAGGTCATTTCTTGCATGATGTATCTTGGGAAAAGAGGGGTTTCTCTTCTTTCCCTGAGATACTCAGAAATTCAAAATAAAAGCTTTTAATTTAGGTGAGCATCAAGGCAGAGCAGAATCTGAAAGCGGTGTTAATTTTGCCTTGATTTTTTCCTCCCTATCTGGCAATCTTTAGGAAAAAAAATATCTTGACATTTCTGTTTCCTTATTTGTTTGTCTTCCCAATATGTCAAGAAAGAGACAAGATTATAACACAAGCCCTGCTTTCAGCAAAAGCCCTATATATTTGCCATCCAAACAGGCTGTTTTTTCAGCTCTTAATGTAAGCTATCACATTTGCCCAAGTTATTACTATAGCTGTAGCAAGCCACATCTATTTTAATCAGCCTGTTTATGAGTATCCTTACATTTCCAAATTGCACAGGAGCTCTCTTGCTAAACACCCCTTTCTTTTTCAGGTAAGGTAATTTCTAGGACGGAATGTCAGAAAGCTCAACACATCCCTTCAATTACTGCTGTACAGATTTTCTCTGAGCTACTGGACAATAAGTAGCTTTCAGGGAAGCATTAAGTAGATTTGCCCTCAAGGGTTTGCATTTCAGTAGAGTGACAGTTATTTTTGTAAATACAAAAAAAGGGGAAAAAAAAGGAAAGAAAAGAAGGAAAAAACATACATAACGCCTTCCCTCAGTCCCAATAAAATAGACAGACATGGGCTAGACAACTGCTTATTATCTGAGAACCTTGAATCAGATAGGAAAACCAGAGTTTCTAATGTCTTCAAATGTCACAGTATTATGATTTATACCAGTACACAGTGTACCATGCTTCATTATAGAGAAAAAATAAAAAAAAAAAAATTGAATTACAGAGCTAATGTCTTCCCCCTTTTTTTCAGATGGCTTCGATACTAGTCTGAGGATATAAAATACATCATTAGTTGTTTTTAAGCTTGTCTCTAATGATGAAAAAAATAATGGGGCATGAAACCCAGACTTAACAAAACAAAAATACAAAACACAGCATTTTACAGACTTTACGTAAACATAATGTGACAATGCACTTCCTTTCATTCTCTGCTATGACAGTTAATTCCAGACCAGGAAAACTGTCAAAAATGTTTAGTTCTGCTTGGGTTGAGTTAATTACAGGCCCTGGGGCTGTGTTGACTTTCTCCTGCTAATGGCACTGTGCTACAGGTAAAAATCCATTTGCAAGAATGTTTTCAGAGCTACAGATCTAATTTACTGAATATCAAATATTTATGCCATTGCAATTAAAGTGACAATGTTCCACCCCTCTTCACCATGCAAGCTCAGGCTTTTTAATAGAATTTATTATACAGTAAACATTTGGTAAAAAGTTTTGCTCGAGCTTATAATGTGAAAGCTTTGAATATTTTATTGATTTTATTTCTTTTGCACTCTATCCCTATCAACACTGGAACATTATGAACTTCTGCAGCACATAAAAGGCCATTTTTTACTGTCAGAGCCACATAAGCTTGCACATGGAGGCTTCACTCTCGCTGCAGCTTTCACTGTCATGCAGAGAGGAAGAGGAGGAACAGCAGCAAGGAGGGATGAAGTGCCAGGGCAGAACTGCCAAGGCAGGAGCTGTAGCACAAGGGAAATTTTTCCTCGTTAGATAAATAGGCGAGTGGATTACTCCTGATTTACGCCCATGCGTGGGATGAACAGGACCCACGGGGAGACCTTCCTTGGCGGCATGGGGCGCCCACAGCCACCCATGTCACAGCGCTGGTGGATGGACCTCTGCTTCCCGCAGCAGTGGTGGAGGTTTTAATGAGCACCTTGGAAGTCTGCGAGGCTAATGAGGCTCTCCGTGACGTAGGTGATAGCGGAGGGTGTCCAAGGGAGAGGAGGGGAGGGCTTTGCTTTTCCTTGGCTGTTTTGGTTTGGGTTTTGGCAGCACAGATCACGTTGCAAATTTTGTACTTGGGGCACTGTGCACAGCTCCGCACCGCCACCCCCACTCCTACCGGGAGAGCATTTGCCCATTATTTGGCTCTGTTTACCACTTACCATAAACCTGGTATATAACTACTTTTGGTGGTTTTTTTCATGAAGGATTTGACAAACCTGCTCAGGCTTATTTGCTTTCACTGAAGATATTTTTAAGTTGCAGAGAGAAAATCAGCAACAACAAACAACAAGGTTTTGAGCACACATTTTAAAAAGCCACTTTTTGCTTACACTCCTAAATACTTCCTGCAAATAAAACAGCTGTGCAAAAAGCTGGGAAACAGGGTGAGGGGCCACTGAAAGCTGCCTGTTCTGCTTCAGGAGCAGCCCATGGCTGTAGCATCCATGTGGGCCCTGGCAGGTGCCCTGCAGCTGTTGGATTAGGGATGTCACAGGGATGTTAGCAACATCGCCCCGTCTTGTTCATCCATTCAGCGACTTGCTGTTCATGGATGCGTGCCAACCTTTTCCAACCCTGCTGATACCATCTGCCTCCACCTCTCCTTGGGGCAGTCACTCCAAAAGTCTGCCGTGAAAAGCGGTGCTTCCTCTGGCTTGTTTTCAAACCAGTCTCCCACCAGCTATATTGAACACCCCTTGAGCTGCTCTGCAGCTTCTTGCTCTCTGCGCTCCTCCTTTGTCCTTGTGCCTCATTTTTATGTAGCTCCCTCCTTGCAGCCAAGCATCCATGCAGCGGGGCAATTCGGCTTGCTTCCCATGCTGCCATGCCAAGTCTGAGGAGAGGGGATGCCCTGCTGCTACCTTCTGAATCAAGACTAAATCAGACCAGCATCATTCCTCACAGGTTGTAAGGCTGATCACTCTAGGATGCAGCTTCTGTCACGTCCAAAAGTGCAATCACTTCATCTGGGCCCAATGAGGTACCAACCTGGTCTGTGCGTGGGTAGTTGACATTTCCCACCGTCACTACCTGGCCTAAATTTACAGCTTTGCTCATCCCACTTAACGTTTCCTTGCCACTGTTGTCAGGGTAGTACCATTCTGTAGCACATTTTTCTTATTAGACCTCATGTTTTCCACCCACAGGGATTCCCTAGGGCTCCTCTTTCCACCCAGTGTTTTAACGCTGTTCTTCTTTATATTACCACATGCCCTGCCACCCTCCCACTATCCTGCCCTGTTGTTCCTGTAATGCCAGCAACGCAGCAACACTACATTTCATGGATTACCCTCCCCTCACTGTTGCAATTTGAATCCAAATCAGTTTGCCTCACACAGGGCACCAATTGTCTCAGCACAGACAAAACTAGCAAGCAGCTAAAAGCTTTACTGTTGGTTAAACTCTACTGTCTACGTTGTTTCTCCATCCTCCAGAGGCCAGACCACACTCCTCCCTGTCTCTGCTTCATCCAGGTTTGCTTCATCCAGGGGTTTCCACTTTGCAAGGACGAACTACAGCTGCACATCATCAACATCAAGGCCACAGCTGTGTATTATCAACATCAATCAACCCACTGCCCTCATTCCCCTACACTCCACCATGGCTCCTTGCTGCCTACTGTGTTGAAGGTGTTGATGCCCAGCAGCCTAGGTCTTTGTTTTAACTGCAGACCTCTGATGTTGGCCTAGGAGCTTGTGGAAGTTTGGCTACAGCTCTGCTGCTTCATGCTGAGGCTGTTGGTCAGCTGGATCACAGGTAGCCTTGTTTGCCACCTTCATTTATGGTAACTGCTGTGCTCATGTCCCACTGGTCCTTTTGGAAGTGCATTAAGCTACACCCACCAAGCTGAACAGGTCACCTGAACCTGGTGCTCTTCCTTACCTGCCAGCTGTCCCCATCCCCCAGCCTAAATAAATCCCTAGGACCCCCCCTTGGACCATGCTACCACCCTGGCTGTTCCATGATTAAGGTGCAGACCATCCCTCCTGTCCTGGATCCTAAACTCCTACCTCTGCCAAGTCTCTCCTCTGTGCACCACCATCTCACCTTCACATCAAGCCTCCTGGTTCCTGCCAGTCCCTTCGACCTCAGTGGCAGTGGCACAGTGTTGCTGTGACAGTCCTGGAAATCAGCCCCTGCCAAGCAGCCTGCATTTAACCTCCAGCAGAGCCTCCTTTTCTTGCTTACATCACTGCTACCAATATGGACCACAACGACCAGCTGCCCCCAGGACCATGCCAGTAATTGATCTGGATCTCTCCTGAGTTCTGCTGCTGTGTACCCAGCAGACAAATGCTCATGAGAGTCCCGTCCGATACCAAAGACCAGCTGTGGGTGTCTAATAATTGTTTTTCCTAACACCACCACCTGGGTCTCCTTGTCTTATGGGATCCTCTGTGTTGTGGGACCATTCTTGATGTAAGAAGACTCTGGAGGGCAACTCCCAGCTACCTGACATCCCCCCCTTGCAAGCAGATTCCCTCCTTCTCTGGGACTTACACCTTCCTCAGCAGCACAGGGGCTGCCCCAGTGGAGGCAGGACTGCGGTGACAGCCTGGCAGACCTCGTGTAGGAGCTGCCGCTCCCCTGAGCCACCCATGGAGCCTCTCTCATGGCAGGAGAAAACAAGCGCAGGAGAGAGGGAGGTCACTAGAGATGCTGCACTCTGTTTGATAAATTGGGTAGCCCCCACTCCTGGGGAACACCTACCCGACTCTTGGGCTTATATTGATTTAGTGTCTCTTTAAAGGAGGGATTAAAATCCCTCTTGTGCAACTCTGCCCTCTCTAAACGAGTCAGCAACGGGTCAGAAACACCCATCAGCAAAAGAGCAGCCTGCAGCCCCCTGAGCTCAAGCCCTGCTGTGACCTGGCTGCTCAGCTGCTGCCTCTTGTCCTGCCCTGGGTCCAAGCAAGCTCTGCCCCTGGGCAGGGCACCGGACCACCTTCAGGCTCAGAAGCAGGACAGCAAGGGTGTCAAGCAGGTGGAAAAACTCTCATGTGCTGCGTGGAGAAAGAAGAAAGGAGGAAAGTGACAAAGCAGGACGGGATTGCAGGGGCTACAGCGAGGGGCTGGCACGTCCCCTCTGCGGTCCCCTGCAGCAGGAGCAGGAGGGCTGCCTGAAGCTCAGCTGCCCTGTGGCGTGGGTCAGGCGATGAGGAAGCTCGCTGCCATCTCAGTGTCAAGGCTGTGGCAGGGTTGTTCAGCCTGAAAAGTCAGGATTTAAGCCAGGATTTCTAACTACGAGAGAAGAGGGGGAGACTAGTTAGGCTGTATCCCAGCATGGGACAATTTGTACACTACCTGCCTCCAGCCAGTCTCCATACTGCAGCAGCAGATGGGACGGAGGGGGCCCAGCCCACGGGACCCGTGAATGCCTGCCACTGGGGCAGCAAGGGGACAGCAGTGGCGCAGACGACTGTACAGCCCAACTGAGCTCTCACAGAACAAATGACACTCCATACAAGCGTGCTCTGGTCACATCTATAGCTTCAGTGTGCCTGGCATTGGGCAAGGTCCCCTTAAAGTGAAGGATGCTCAGAGCACTCGGGTCTGGCCAGGCACCGTGGCCACGCTCCTGACAGCATGGGGCTCTCAAGTGCCCACCACGATGATTACCGTGCTCCACAAGCGCTTCGAGTCACTTGACCTTCAGTCTCCTGCCTCTCTGTGTGCCTGAGACAGGCACTAATCACTTCAAAACCCAACTGCTGTCATGTCTTGTTGCTTAAACACCAGCTCTGCCAGCTGCACATTTACATCCTCAGCATTGACTCAGCTAATGTATCTGTCATTTAAGCGCTAGCGATCTGCCAGAAATAATACTTGATACAGCAGCTATCGAGGGTCAGAGGCTCATGGCTTTTGGTTGCAGGGAGTGGTCCCTGGTTGTCCCAAGTATGGTTTGTGGCAGGTCCCCACTGTGGACCTTTGCAGGACACAGGCAATCAGCACGTCCTCACACTCTGATGGAAATGGTCCAGAGCCCCTGCAGCCCTCCTGGGGAAGGGTAAGAAGTGAACCCAAGAAGATGTGGGATGAGTTCTGCTTGGAGGGGTTGTCATGGGGTCAGGTGAAGATGAGCATTGTAGGAGCCCTGGGAAGGGGACGTGAGCAGGGCTGGCAGGAGAAGCCCTGCTGGGCAATGCCTGAAGGCAGAAACTTGCTCTGCAATACAGTGTCGGGAGGTGGTTAGCTAGCTGGCTGTTCAAAGCTGCTGTGGAAGCTGCTTCTAACACAGGCTGCTCAGACATAATGCCCAAGATGTGTTTGTGCTCTACATCCCACTACTTCTCCTCTCCCACCATAGTGTCTTCAGCTGGCTGATTACAGCCAAGGGCAGCACAGCCTCTGGGGCGAAGCAGCGGAGAGAAGGACAGGCTTTACACCACCTCCACATTGAGTCAGGCTCCATTTGATTGCAACCTGCTCATGTAGACTTCATGCTTCTCTTCAGCCTCACAATCTGCTCGCTGACATCCTATCGGGGAAGATGTGAATATGGGAAAACCTACACTCCATGTCCAGGTTTAGAGGCAACTCAAGTAAAGCCTGGAGAGAAGAAAATTTTACCTAACTATCACTGCACCACACAAAGCCTCTCTCAGCCTGGAGGCTGTTACGTAGGCAACTTGGTTAGGTCAAAACATTTCTGTCTGTAATACTCCCACAAGGTAGATGCAAGATGGTGATAACCCCACAGGGCATCTCTCCTGAAGCTTAGCACACAACAGACAAACCGTACCTACCTTGCTCTAACTCTCGCTTCCAGCTGTTCCCATGCCAAGGAAACATCCTTGGGAGGCTTTAAACTACCTGGAACTGGCCACTGCTTTGCAGGTGGAGCAGAAGAAATAGTATTTGTTTTTCAAGCCAAGCGCTAGTGTAAAATTAATGAAAGTCTCACCTGTGATGTCTTCTGTGTGAGCAGCTGCTGCATACATGCCAAATATACCCATAGAAAAGCGTGCCCAGAGCTTGAGATGGGAAAGATATCCACTCCCAGCCTGACCGTGAGTTTGGGTGGAGGAGACGATGTAGCTCCTCTGCTCTCAACACGTGATCTGCAGGGGAAGGGATGACAGGATTCCCAGTCCTTGAGCCTGCTAGAGCAACGAGCGATGCCAGCAAGTTTCCAAGATTTCTGGGCTTTAGTCCCAGCTTGGTGGCTCTGAGAATGGTCCTTCTGCTTGGGGAGAAAAGCTTGAAATGCACCTCCTGGTGATACCAAGGCCCTGCAAGAAGAACTCACAGATAAACTTTTGCTATGCACTCTCCCACCCACCAGTGTCTGAGCCTGAAACTGGTGATGGTCAGTGGGGTGGTGACAGTGCATAATTGTGGCTCACACCATGTCTCTCAAAGCCACTGTGCTCCAGAGCACATGGGACTTGGCCAGGCAGTGCAGCAGCCCTGCTTTGCGAGATAACCCCAGTCCTGACACAGAAGAAATACAGAAGACTGATGGTGCTTGCAGAAGACAGCTGTGTGGTGGCTGTGTTAGCCACTAAATCTGACTCCCCCCTCCTACCCTCCGTGCCTGCTTGGCTCCCAGGGCACAGCACGGTAAGAAGTGAAGGATGAGAGCAGGCGGGAACAGCCCTGCTCACGGCTCGTGCTGGCCGAGGGCTGCCGGAGATGATGCAGGAAAGGATCCACATGAATCCTCCAACGGAAGGAGCACCAGCATCCCTAACCACGGAGGTCACATCCTCCAGTGAAACTCCAAAAGAGCCAAGGAGTCTGCACTCAGACTTGTCCTGGAGCTGAGAGCCCATCCTTTCAGCTTTCTCGTCTCTGGACTGCCTCAATATATTCTGATGGTCAAAATCCCATGCTGATGGGACAAAGGAAGATTTCAGGGAGGAAATATGGAGGTGCCATGGACATCCTCTGCAGCACAGATCAGAGCCTCTTTAAGGGGCTGCTCTACCTTGCATCAGTGCCTGGTTCCTGTGCTGCAAGGATGGTGCCTGGAGAGTCCTGAGCTGCTGCAGCAGGCAGAGCTCATGTTCTGCCTTTGTCACTGCCTTGTTTTCATGAAAGTTTAATGCATCTCCTCTCGCTCCCTGGAAGTGAGCTGGCTCCTGTGTCCCTGCACAGTAAAAAAGCACGGCTGCATGGCCGGGGAGGATGAAGCCAGTCCTGTCTTCTGCAGCCCCACTTCTCTCTGCCTGGAACTGAGCAGCACAGTGGAGATAAGAGAAAATATCTTTGGCTAAATCCTCCCCACAGGTGAGGCGTGTGTGTAACAAGAAGGCACAGCTCTGCTACTTAAATAACCAGGGCCAGGGCTCAGGGGAGCTTGTCCGAGGTCTTACTGCGCTTTAGGAAGCAGGCAGACTTAATGAAATCTTTCATTTGTCAGTAAATGCCACTGTATGAAGTGTAATTAATGGATTTACTAGAGCTGGATGTAGCCCAAACTGAAATATAAGCACTCAGGGAGCAGATGGGAGCAGTGTCCTCTACACTGCTTAATTATAAGGTCACTGCTAGAGCAGTGGGAGCTTTGCTGAGTCTCTGACTTGGGAGAAATCTTGCCAGCTCGGAAATTTCCTCCAGCAAATCACTGGGTTTTCATGGCAAGAGAGCAGTGTGAGCAGTGCAGACAGGTCCTGAGCAGCGGTGCGGCGCAGGGCTGCAGGCAGAGCTGGCTGCGTCAGCAAAGCCCTGGGATGGGATTGCATGGCTGTCAGTGCCGGGCAGGGCTGCTGGAGCAAGCAGTGTGTCTGGGATGTGGAGTCACCCCAGCCCGGCAGCGGGAGCCCGGTACGCTCCCTGCGCTGGGCACAAGTGGAGGTGTCTAGACTTGGTGTCAAATTTTCTCCACATCTGTGAGGCTTTCTTGTGGTCCCTCTACGGCTCTGCTGGTCTCACAGGTCCTGTGACCTGCAGGTGGTGGATGATGAAAGGGCATTGCTGGTTAATAGCGCTGAGCTGGCTTCCCAGGCTTGGGTTAGATGGCACCTCATGCCTTCAGCAGCCTGTTGCACTCAGCAGGAGCACAGCCCTGGTGGCACTGTCCCTCCTCTCCCACCCACCCACCCGAGCTCCCCAGGCAGAAGGCAGTAAATGTTAGCACGACGGTCTATTCCTCCCCAGCAGAAGAAGCCTGGCTTGGTTAACGTAAGGCTGGTCTTATGGACACTCCTGGCTTCCACAAATCTCTCTGTGACCAAACACCTTTCCACTTCTGTCCTGAAGTGATTAAGAGATCAGCTCCTTGTAGCTGAAGGCAGGTTCACACATGAAAACGAACCCACCGCCAATGGGGAGCTCACGCACGGAGACAGGCAAATCTGCTCGTCCCAAGAGTATCCGCTAAACTAAATGTCCTCACATTCAGGATGTCCAGCAGAAGACCTCACCCTGATTTTTCAGGCCCAGTGAGCACTTACACCTCACTTTTCTTCCTGGAGGTATTTGAGGACCTCAGTGGGATGACTGTCTGGTGCACGACACCCCGGCCCGTGTGGTGTGGAGGGACAGTGCAAGTCCCTTGTGCTCCCCAGCCAGCCCAGGGGGACCTGCTCAACCCTGTCCCTTGCACGTGGCAGGAGATTGCAGCTCCCGATGCTACTTGTCTTTTCCACTAGGCTTTCCAAAGGGAAACCTGGCTTCCCAGCACCTGCAGCTCTCAAAGAACAACTTTCTGTTGCTGAATCTTCTGTGACTTCCTTCTGCGTTACCCTGCTGCCTTGCTGCTGGAGCTCCAGTCCTTCAAAGGGCAGCCTCGGCGTACACTAGCTCTTCTCCTGGGAAAGGCATCCTCCCTGAGTGGCCTCATGTCTCCCGTTGGAGAGCTTATTCAGCCAGGACTCCCATTTGGTCCCAGCAGAGATGAATCTCCAGTTACCCCACTACGAAAATAGGAAGTAATGGCCAGAAAATGGCTAGCGGTGGGCAAGAGACAAAGATAGACACCGGCACCAGTCTCCCGTAACCTGCTACATCCCCAAATGAGGATGTGTATTCTCTGCAGCATATTTCAAAAAACCCAAAGCCCATTATGAGGAACAATCAGCAGCAGATTTTAATAGATGCATTTTGCACTCAGCTGTCACCATCTGTGTTTCCCCATTAGAAATGCAGAATGAACAAGCTCCACAATTACAGCTGTGAGGGTCTGGGAGGTCTGGCACAGCTCTGCGTGCAGCCGTGCCTCCTCTCCTCCCTGGGAAAGCCTGTTCTCCAGCATGGCCACTTGTTCCTGGGGCCAGTGCTTGGGTAGAGCCCGCACCCGTCCCATGCACCAGGAGGGTGCTCCCAGGCATAGGGCATCATCCTGCAACCCCTGTCTGTTCTGGTCAGAGGTGTGCAGGGCCAGGACCTCCTGCAGGCTGTGGGGAGCCCCATCTTGGGGCGTGGGGGGACCCCAGCCCCAGGCTGGCACCTCACAAAGGTGCTGGCAGAAGTGATGCATGTTGGCATGAGGCACTTTCAAAGGGGGTGCGGGGGGTGCTCCCCACGGTGCCCCAGACCTCAGAGGGTCCCTATGCATGCTTGCACAGGCTGGTGAAGCCGCAAAGCAGGAATTGAGGCTGCCCAGAGGAAGCTGTGCCTTTCCCTCCAGTCTGATGGCCCAAGTCCAGAGCCAGACCGCAGCACCACCACGGTGCCCAGCAGCAGCCCTGTACAAGGAGGGTCTGTGGGGCACCCTGAAGCAGCCGTGCCCCTGGCCCGTGGGCTCAGCATTCCCATGCATGGTCCCTGGTGGGCATCCAGACCCCCAGCCTGCTGCCGAGCCTCCAGCTGACAGAGGAGGGTGGGCTGTGGGGGGCTGCCTGGCCTCGGCGCAGGACACCCCGGGGTGCTGGCCAGGAGCAGCTGCCTGGGGTGGGAGAACTCAGCTGGGGAGAGAGGAGAAGGGCACCTGGGGTGCCCAGGATGGGGGACAGGACCAGCAGGCAAGTTGCACCCCAGAACAGCTCCAAAGCATGTCCAGAGGAAGAAGGGAAGAAGGGGCTGCGGCTTGGAGATGCCCAGCCACGAAGGGGTTGATCTCCCTGTGGGGAGCCGAGATGGGGCTCGGTGAGGAGAGGGCCTGAGCTGGAGGAACCTGACAGGATGTGGGAACCCATGAGCTGGCAGGATAATTACTTTTTTAATCAAGTCTTTTCAAAACATCTAATTTTATTACTTTATTCTTCCATTTCAATAGCAGACCGATTAAGATGGAATCTTAAAGGAATTCTTCACAACAGTAATAATGTCTCTTATCGCAAGAGGCAGTCTCTGTCTGCTTCGTCCTGCAAATTCTCAGCATTTGAATATTAAATATGTTCAATATATCAAAAAACTACATTTCATTCCAGAAAAAAAATAATACAAAACCCCCCATATATAACATAAATTTTCCCGTCTTTCTGCTGGAAAAAAAAAAACCAACCCCACAAACCCACACAACTCTTTCCCCCTCTAAACCGCCTTCTCGGGGAGGGACCCAGGAGAGTGGGGACCGTGGGAGAAACCTCCAGCAGCTGTCAGGCCAGGCAGTAGCTCAGATGGAAAACGAAGCTTTCCAAAGCTCTGATGCTACAGATCCCACCCAAGATGTGCTACTTGGTTTGAAGGAGGTATGGGCTGGGCTGGTGACTCCCAGCGTGGGGGCTTAGAGAAAGCACCTCCATCAGACTCAGAGGCTGGTGCAGGGAGGAGGGTACCAGCCCTGCTCCCCAGCAGGGCGTTGGGGTGCGGGGAGGATGCCAGCCCTGCTCCCCAGCACTGCGCTGGCGCCCCAGCTGTGCTGCTGCTGTCCCTGGCTGCAGCGCTCCAGCCCATTTCAGCAATGCCCATGTCGACGCTTGTTTTGATCACAAGAAGAGACAGTGACATCTAAATTTGTGGGCCATCAGGGTGCTCCCAAATAACGCAGGTTGTGTTTGCATCCTTGTTTTTCTCCGGGACCATAAATGGTGAAAGAGAAAGTCATTGTGCAAGTGGACAGGAGAGCAGAGTGACAGCGGTAGGGAAGGAGGAATGTGTTTGCTGTGTGATTTGGAGTTGTTTATGACAGCTCAGTGCTAAGCTTACCTTTCAAAGCTCAGGCTGCTGGGCTTGCAGACTAAATGGAAGGGAAAAGGAAAAATCCCAAAGCCTTGTTTTGAAAAAGTGCACAAGGAAATAAGATAAAATGTTGGAAATAAACACAGATGACCCTGAGCTACTGTCTCATTCCGAAAGAATGCATGTAATTTCCTAGCTTGTTTTGCTTTGCTTTGCTTTGCTTTTTAAAGGAAAGAGGTAAAACCGAATTCTACTGTGTCAAACATCCTTTGGATGATTTCCCTTCCTGCCCTGATTCTGTCTGGATCTGCTGCAGAAGCTGCTGTGTAGAGGTCCTGGGTCTTCCCCAGGACCAAGCCCATGTCTCCATCGCCTGGTGCCTGCGAGTACCATGCACAGCGCTTCAAGAGCGGGTGGGAAATGCTCCTGCCCTGCCACCGTTGTGTTGCATGCCTGTTCAGGGTGGAGGTTGCTTGGGGCCGGGCGGGGGGTGTGTGTGGGGGGGGGTGGGCTGTGGGCACGAGGGCGAGCGGAGCAGCACCTCAGCTGTGTGCTGTGGAAGGAGGCTGGTGGCACCGCAGCACCTGCCAGGTGGTTTTGAGGCTGTGCTGAACACTCACACCCTGGCTAGAAGACAGGCTGTGTGGTGAAGGGCTGTCCTTGTTTGCCTTTTTGTCCTTATAACAATTACAACATCCTTATAATAACCATAAATAGATAATTATCTCTCCTTATAATAATATACTCATCTTTTCTCTCCATGCATACCCCAGTGACTAGGGTTGTCTCTCACTTTCCTCTTCGGGAAATGCTTCAGGGACAACTGGGGTCTCTTGTGTGCTTCTCCCCCAGAACGCTGGCTCTGTGCAGGTCCCCAGGGAAGCTGGGCGCTCCTGTCCCATGCCCCAGTCCTGCAGGTCAGGCCTCCTGCTTGTACCCACCACTGGGCAGATGCCTCCAGAAGCCACATCTGGCACCAGCACCTTCTGAGGGGAACAAGGACCAGCCCAGGGCAGCCCTCACCACCTTTGAGAACTGACTCCAGATGTCTGATGGACAGTTTCATCCTAAGCCTGGGTGAAAGGTGACGGGAAACAGCATCATTCTCACCAACAGTGATTTTGACAGTGGTCCTGTGTGATGTCACACCTTCGCTGAATTGCCCGTTGCCCCTGGTAGCTGCTGGGGCCACTGGCCTGGGGAATGTCCTTGCATCAGCCATTGCCAGCACCCACCCAGGGCACTGCTAGTTTCAGGTCTGACAAATAAACACTGGGGCTTTTTCCAAAGCATGGGAGTATCCAGCTATTTCTAAATAACCTGGATTAAGGATCTAAGGCTCTTGAAGGGTGGAGGATAATACAGGTGTCAAACTGCAGGAACACTCCTCAGGGCAGCAGGGTTTATCCCTGTGGTCTCCCATAGATAGGTTAAAGTCAATGGATTTGCACGGGTTTGTTGTGCCTCGGTTTCCCCACTGGCAGGGTGGCATTTTCAGTCCTCCCTTGGGTACCACTTCCCTGGACTGTCTGCAAAACCAGCTGTGGGGAACCTGGGGGTGCACATCTGGCCTGCCAATGGCCATTTGCCATCAATCTCCAAAACTCTTCCCCATACACAGCATGAATTTTCGAGGCACAATGATGTGGTAGAAGACACCCAATTTTCAGCAGTTAATGCAACAAGCTGTCTACAATATCATTTTGTTTTTAAGGTGAGCCCTGAACTTGGATCAGTTATCTAATGACATAATTCTCTGTTCTGTAATGGCTTCCCCTCTGCATCGATACTCCCTTAAGATGAGTAATTTTAAATTGATGTCT
Source organism: Falco biarmicus (assembly GCF_023638135.1). NCBI lineage: Eukaryota > Metazoa > Chordata > Aves > Falconiformes > Falconidae > Falco > Falco biarmicus. The sequence goes on from NC_079297.1 coordinate 2,596,313, forward strand.
GTCTCTAATAGACTTTCCTCCGGCTCCTCTCACACTAGCTGCCTGAGCTGTTGGTTAGAGATTAAAATCTACTCGAGCCTGCCCAGCAGCAGTTCATCAATGACAGTTGTTTCATTAGTTGATGCAAACCCACTTAAAATAAATTCTAATTAAACCAGAAACTGAAATCATATATTTTTGGAACACTCCTATGCTGGTGGCATGCTCTGCTCTGCGCTTTGCTTCCAGACCTGTTATTAGTCAGTCCCCCGCCTTGTCACTGTAGATGTGGTATCAGACGATGCCAAATAAATAGCACTTTCATTAAAGTCTTCGGCAATCCAGCAACCAATTGAATTATTTCTTCCTCAAGGTTCCCTGTGCCCGTGAATGAGAGGGGAAAGGGGAAGAGAGAAAAAGCCACGACCTGCTCGGGTGCTGTGGAGCACAGTGCCTCCACCCCAGCAAAGCCGGAGGCAGGATCTGTGCTCCCCTCTCCCAGCCGGGTGCCAAGCGGGATGGGATGCCTGCAAACGGGATGTGAAGGAATGGGGGCTCTGGGGGAGCTGCCGGCAGTGGCGAGGGCGAGGGCGGCCAGGCAGGCGCGTGGTGCTGGCACTGCTCCTCAGCCGGCTCATTCTCCTGGGACAGGTCCACGTGTCTCAAGAGTTCGCTGCATGGAGCCAGGCAAGTTGTTGCAAAAAGAAGTCTTGCAGTTTCTCTTTAAAAAAAATGAAGCTTGAGACAGTAAAAAAGTAGAAACACAAAAAATAAAGCCTCCAGGAGGGAAACCTTTCCAGAGCCACCTACAATACTGCTCTCAATAAAATGTTCCCAGTTTTTTGATTCAGATTTCTTCCCCTGGATCCTCAGTTTTGCCTCTGGGGTGAGGTGAGGCTCATGTATGAGTGGGTTTTGTCCCTCAGCTGGGCAGGTGTCCCAGTCCCACAGGAGATGCTGCAGGGATCGGACTGGGGACCACCTTCATGCAAGGCATCCAAATACCCACCATTGCCAGAAATTCCCTTTCAAGTTCACTCCGATTGATTGAATCATTTGTACCACAGGAGTAAAACGCAGCGCTGGAGCCTGCAGTCCATGCAGAGCACTAGACACCCACCAACAGCCCTGGGCTGGCGGTGGGCAATCCCTGGCACAGGCAGGGTGTGCCTGCAGCCTGCCCCGACCCCACAGCCGCTCCCAGTCTGGATGCGCCAGGTGCCCCTGGAGCAGCTTTGGCCAGTGGGTTGGTGGCCACAGGGAATCACACAGAGTTCAGCAGGCAAACAGGTCGCAGGTAAAGAAATCAGTGCTGCCTGATGTGGGTGGACTGGCGCTTGGTGGCAGGGACGGCAGTGGGGGACCCGCAGGGAGCTGCCAGGACGGCTTGTGCCTCCTTCAGCCCCCGCCGCTGTGTCAGCCAGCCCCCGCGCCTCCCCTCCCGTGCCAGCCCCCAGCTCCTCACTTCATCCATCCCCCTGACATGTAGTGCTCCAGCAAGGCGCTGGGACAGAGTCTTGCCACTGAATTATTATTTTATTTTATTATTTTTCTTTTAGGACTAGTTCCCACCGCACATGATTTTAGAAATGCAAATGGATTTGCCTGCAGATTTTTAGACAGGTGCCAGGGAATGAGAAGGAGACAGAGAGGAATGCTCTGATTTCATAAAAATCAGTTTTCCTGCCCAGGGGAGGATGGAAAGCAGCTACTCAGTCTCAGGAAGACGATTCTATTTAAACCACAGGATCATGTTGTAGCTACTTCTTATTTACCAGACTGGAAAGTTACATTAAGAAGTTATCACTTATCTTGCAGGAGAACAGATTAAGAGTGAAGGACCGTTCACTGGTTTGCATACAGCTGTACTTCCCAGGGTACTAAAAAGACAATTGATGTACCAGTTCAGGAAGAAATATGATTTTCATTATGATACGCAGGTATCAGGGATTGTATTCTAATGGTCCCCTGTCACCACTGAAGAGCAAAATGGCCTGTGACCACTGTAATAGAAAAAAGGTTTCAATGATATTTTGCATAGCATGGAGGGCTTTTTGTGTTTGGGTTTTGTTTGGTTTGGGGGGGGGGGGGTTGGTTGGTTTTTGTTTGGGTTTGTGTTTGGGGGTTTTTTGTTGTAACATCCTGATGACAGTATTAAAGGGAGTAGAACCTATTCTTTCCAGATAAGGAATTTTTGGTCTCAGAGTGAGAAACTTTTCTCCCCACCCATGGAAGAATATTTCTATTTGAAATGTACTTTGAATATTGAACATTATCATGCGACAGTGGGTTGCATTGTCAGCAGCCTAGAGGGTCTCCTGGGCGCCTGCTCTCCACACACACCTGTTTGGACCGGTGAAATGAGGTGATTGCATGGAGGCACCTGAAGGTATGCCTCTCTTTTGGGATCCTTTCAAGCTTTTCTGACAGTGCTTTGGTGCCCATGGGCTTGAGGCTGTAGGAAAGCATCAAAAAGCAAAAAAATAATGGTTGGGGTGTAACCAGTGTCTCCCTTCCTTGTGAAACATATCTGGTTCACAGAGATTGCATCCAAGGCACATGAGCATCACGACCAGCCCCAGATCCTCCACTGACCCTTTCTTCTTCTTTTCCTGCAACACTCAGTCACTTAACGGAGAGAAAATGTGTGAACGGACACTTCACCAAAAGCAGAGATGTGTTTTATCGTGCTAAGTGGGATCCTCCATCCCACTCTTCACGCCTCGTTGGCTGCATACCAGAACCAGCCAGTCTTGAGGCAGGAACGCACAGATGGCTCACGCCACCCATGTGAACCAATAGCAATACTGGAATACCAGCTATTCCACACAAGTTATTCAGGAAAAATTCCCAGAGGGGGAAGAAAAAAAAAATCCTAAACGCATTTGTGAATTACTGAAATTCATAATAATTGATAAATTACAGAAGTTCACTATTAACTTCAGTGTAACAAGAAAAACATGGAAAATACAGCAGTAAGTGATTTGCGGTGATTTTTTTTCCCCTCCTGTTTAATTACTTGAGTGCTGTAAAAACTAAACCAAGTTTCAAAGGTAATTCAAATTCCCCCATCAGTAGACGGCACACACAGCCCTTCCCATCTCGTGAACTTCCAGACAGCTGGGCTGAGCAGCTTTCCTTTAAACCCACCTAAGTTAAAGACAAACAATTTAGGTCCATTGATCTGTAGCTGCGGAGCCTCCTGTTTAAACTCGGGGAGATGGAAGAAGCATAAAGCTAGTGCATAGAATTTTCTTTGCATTGCTTAGATTAAAGGACATCAGGATGAGTGGTTTGTGTGATGATCAAAAGATTTAACATACTCTGTACCTGTCACAGGTACGAGCTCAATTCCTTATAGATAAAAACAGAGTGGAGCTGGCATAGCATGAAAGACTTACAGGAAAGGATGTGCAGGGAGTATATTTAAAGCAGACTGCATGAATATAGGATTAAATGTTAGTATTATATGATAAAATGTTAATTTTGCTTAATTAGGCCATTTCTACTGTCGATTCCTGTTGATCAGAGCGCTCCCTAGCAGATAAAGACGGTCATAAAGAATCATCTTCATAGAAATATAAGAAAGTTTCTAAGTAGTGATTTGGGGGAAAAAAAAGCAACTGGTAAATGGCTGCATAGATTAATGTCATTTGCACTAAGGCTGTGTGGCCTGACTGGGATGGAGTAAATGGGAAATTCTCATCTCAACTGGCTATTTCACTCTTCCTCCAGAGGCTCTGGCTTGCCCATGGGCATAGGGAGGCCCTCCACTTCCACCAGTCCCAAAATCAGACTGGAAATCTGGAGACTGCTGGCACACGAACAGCACTGACATGCCCTCCCCAGGGCTGACAGCAACGTGTGTTTCTCTGGTCGGAGACTGATATTTCACGGGAGTTGAACTCAACTCAAGAGACCGCTGTGCTCCTCGAGGATTCTTTTTTACGGTTTATACCAATTAAACAAACTCACGCCCCAGCATCCCCCTCCTCAGCCTGAGCAGCTCTCTGATGCTCAGGGTCTCCTGCTGATGTTTCTGCAAGAAGCTGCAAGCTGAGAAATGATCCACGCAGGAGGGAGAGGACCCCGAGCAAAGCATGCTGCTGGTGGAAGGGGCAACGCGCACCCCCATGCGCCGGACCCGCCATGCAACCACCAGCCTTTGCCATGTGGCTTTAGCTGCCGTCTGCCAGGGGGTGGCTGGAACTGGCACAGCTGGAGCCCAAGATTTTCACATCCCAGGGAAAAAATATAAGAAGTCAACCTCTCTGAAAAGGAATCTTTTGTTAAGTGATCTTCTAATGCTAAATTTACATTTCTACATGCTCACAGCAAGTTAAATTAATTAAGTATAACAATTAGGCAATTAAACAATGCCCAGATAAAGATGGAAACCGGCAGGATGCCAAGGAACAAGCAGTTGGGTGATGTTAATTTTGTGATACACTGCATTTTATACTATTTCTTTCCCATTACACATGTCATATCAGTCTTACTGGCCTGTCATATCCCCAGTCTCCGTATGCATCAAAAGGCACTAACAGAGAGGAGAAGGAAGAACTGACAACGAGGCAAGGTGCAGGCACAGTGCCTTGGTCTCAAACTATGGCCAGTGGTTTCCCTTTCTACTCAAGGACACTGAAGTCAGCTCCAAAGTTTTTGCTTCTCTAAGTAACTTTCAAATTCGTTACTGGACATAAAACCCATCTCAAAAAAAACGGGAGGTTTAAGCAGGAAGATGCAGAAAGGGGCTGCACAGGACACAGGCATGAAGCAGAGGTTTCAGGCTGACCTGGCATCACATGGACCATCGGCATGGACCATCCTGTACCACTGCCATACTGGGCACAAGCAGCCCTGCTTCCGTAGAGGAGTCACAGGGACCGGATTTTCAGATGATCCAAGTTATCCAAATTATCAAGTTATCCAAAAGAGTAAATGGCTCAGTGATACGTTTTGGAAAACGCCGTGCAGCCTTGGAGGACACCGTAGATATTAAGCAGCTTGACTCTTTGACTAGAAATCTGAACTACCTCAGATAACTAAATAGTTTGCCCTGAATGTAAATTGTCCTTCCGTGACTTTTTCACACCTGTGTCTAAATCCCCTCTGCCAATCAGTCATCCCTTGAACTCCGCTTTCTATTCCCATTGTGATCACTGCTGGTTGCACTGCGTCAGTCTGGCGCAGAAGTGCGGTGCTGTATAAACTTCCAGAAGGGAACCAAAGCAGCGACACCTTGCTCCCCCCGTGCAAGGGCTGTTTCCCACCCAGGGGTTAGGGGAATGACCTAAGTGCAACATCTGTCCACAACAGCACACCCCGATCCTTTTTCTGCAGCAGCTGAGGGTGTCAGTTCTGGTCCCAAGGCTGCGGACCCCAAATCAAGAGGTGCCTGAGCCATAACCCATTGCAACGAGCAGGTTTCCTTCCTCTGATTTTAGCAAGTGCTTCACCAGAAGAAACAAATTTCAAGCAGAAATTCTGCCTCTGGTCGCCCGCTGATGCACAGCTCCAACTTAGAACATTTGACAACCTGATCAACGTGCCCGAGAGAAGTGTCTCGTCAAACCCTTCAGTGGGCAGGTAACTTCTCCCTGGGCGTAGCTCTCTGCAGAAGCATCCCTCCTTCCCAGCGCCTGGCATCTGGACTGACACAGAACCAGCCACCCCAAGCGCCCCAGCACGGCGCTGAGCTGGCTGGTAGACTGGGAAAGCAAACCATCCCACCGCCGAGCTTGGAAAGGGTTATTATTCATAGAGGAAAAAGAATATTTAAGACTGCAAAACTTCCTTTGACAGGGTTGTCTTTTAATTACCCTGTGGAATGATAAAATCCCAGCACTGAAAATGTGTCTTTACAAATCTCTAGCTGGAGTAATTAGTCCCGTGCCTGGCTCTCCTGAGAGATTATTGCTGCCTTCTTTTCAGATTACTTACCCAAATAGAAGTGGAATCATTGCTATGTTTGACAGTGAGATATAAAATACCAGATAAAGCTGTTAAAATACTGTTTCACACACTGCTTTTCTGCAACGTAAGGAAGCATCTGCTCTCTTGGTATCAGCAGCAGAGCTGAGCAGAAAATTCACAGCTGAGGGCTGAGATGATGAATCTCACTTCTTTTTTTGTTCCTGGTCATTCCCAGAAAGATCCAAGTAATCAAGAATTTAGTCATTATTCAAAAATGGCTCAAACAGCATTGTTTGCAGCCTGTGTCCATGTTAAGGCTTGTGCATGCTCATGGGGTTTTACGTCTGGTGAGACCCCTGCTATCGTCTGAGAAACTCAGGCAGAATACTTGGGTGACAAAGGCGAAGTTATTCAGTGGTAGCACTGAACCCTGAAAAATTCAAGTCTTGTAACACCATGTGCACATACTAGGTGGACTCCTCGGTCAATGTCTCTCCCTTTATGCAGAGGTACTTTTAAGGGATGCAAAACATAGGTAACATCCCTCCTCATATATACTTAATGGTACGAGCTCAGAAGGAAGTTTCTCATTAGATATGGCATAAATCTGCGGTGAACTTCCCTTAAAGAAGTTACGGTTGCTATTTATTACTTTCTGGGGGGAAAAAAAATATTTCTTTGGGAATTACAGCGCTTGCTACATTATGTCAGGCTGTTAAGCTTACAGTGCTCAAAAAATGCATTACTGGCAGTCCTCATCAGTTGCCGAGCTGTTGTACAGATCACACCCTGGTTATTTCATTCTTTTCTTACCCACAGGACAAATTTATAGCCATGCATGAGTATTTCACAGGCCTGGTGTAACTGATGTGCTAGCTGCAGGAGCAGGCTGCGCATTGTTGAAGCAGCAGCTCCATCAGGAAAGCAGTGCCCCAGCCTTGCCTCCTTGACAGTCTGTTCCTTGCCATCTCAAATAAATGGTTTTGTGTAATTCTCACTCCTTCCAAGGCAGATTTTGTGTCTCACTGACTTCTAATGTAACCCAGCTTACAACAGAGCCATCCCCTAGGTCACCAGAGAGGTGAAGGGAGTTCAGGGAGCTCAACTGGGATGAGGAACCACCAACTCTCCTGTCCCTTGGGAAATTAGAACCATCCTAACACCTGCCAAGAATGAAACTTGTGGGTTAGAAGTGTGTTCTGGAGGTCTCTAGCCCAGCCTATATGGTCCAGCAGGTCCAGCTGCAGCAAGTTCTTCAGGGCCTTGCTCCATCAAGTTCTGAGTATCTCCTGGAACAGAGACCCCACAGCTCCCTGAGCCCCAGGTCCAGTGTCTCACCACCATGTGGTGATCAAATTATCCCTCATAACTAAGGAGAACTTCTCTTGCTCCAGCTGATGCCTCTCATCCTCCCATTGCGTGCTTCCAGGAAGAGCCTGGTCCCATCTTCCGTGCACCTTCGCACCAGGCAGCAGCAAAATCTTTCCCTCACATTCTCGCCAGGTTGGACAGACCCAGCTCTGTCCCTCAGCCTCCCCTTGTATGTCCCATGCTCCAGCCACAGCCACCTGGGCAGCCCACTGCAGCTGCTCCAGCAGGCCAGCATCTTCCCTGTCCTGGGGAGCCCCAAAACAAGCACAACATGAATTACAACTGTTTTCCCACACAGGGGTCGAATCTGGGCTGCCTGGGTGAAAACCAGGAATCCTGACCGCTAGACCATGTCAATCCACCTGCCTGGCTCTGGACCTTCAGGGAGACCTGATCTGCTCCGGGGCTCATGGACCAGCAGCCACCCCCAGCACAACCCCATCCTTCTCTTTCCTGGCATCCCACAGCCTGGAGCGGGAAAACACGGCAACCTAAAAAAGGCAACGGCCTGAGCTCTTGGATCCAGCTGGGATTGTCCTGCAGCCCCGTTTCAGAGCCCACGGTGGCACAGGCAGAGTTCACCAGAGCATCGCTGCATGAAGCACCCCTGGATCGCAGCCCCGGGCGCCTGCCCACATGTGGGACCCTGGCACCCACCTCCCCAGGGAGCTGTGCTGCTGCGGAGCTGAAGGCAAGGTCACGCATGGGGCCACGCAGCATTATTAACGATAATTTGTGGCAGAGCATTGCAGGAGATAATTCCACCCAGCATGAAGACAAGTGCACAAGCTGCTTCCCCTTTATTTCATTTGATTACACTTTTTTGTTTTTGCATGATTCCCTACAGTAAGTAGCTCATAATTAACAGAGGATGAATAACATTTCTGCCACTCTGCGTATTAAGTTTTCTCACAACAAATGAAAACATAATTGCCATTACACAGCACCCTTATCTGAGGAAACACGCTGCAGTCAGGATGATGGAGATTTACTGATACACACACACTTCTTCAGCTACTTAGAGATGAAAACAAAACGTTTTTGGCTGAGGGGCTGGAGAGGCTCAGCGCACCAAGCTTCCCGCAGCACCTCCCAGCAGAGTGGTCCCCTCCACTGCAGCTCACCGCCAGGACCACAGGAGACAGCTCAGCCGGCTCCGGGGGCAGCAGGGGGGCTTCTGTGGAGCAAGGGATGGGATGAGGATGCCTAGTAGGTGACCCGTGGGACATGGTCCCTCCTTCCTCTGTCCAGGGAAACCCCAGACTGATGGGGTGAGGCATGTCTCATGGCTTACGGGGAACCTTACACACCTCTGATCTGTCACAGGAGCCAACATGGATAGAGTAGCCACAAGGGCTGGTAAGCGCAGACAGTCCCCAGGGTAATGATGTCTGTCTAATGAGCCAGAGGTCCTGGTTCAAAGCCATGGGGCTGTCAGCCTGCAGGGTCGCCGTGGGGCTCTCCACCAGGCATAGGATTTCCAGACCAATATTAATGCCCCGATTTCTGCACACAGCCTGCAGCTCACTGGGGACACTGAGAGGGCATGGCTGGAAAACTTCCCCTCTCTCAACAGAATATTTTTAGTTATCAGGAAAAAGTAATAGCTAAAACCCTTAGGCATTAACCCCACAAGCTTCACTAATGCTGCCAAAGAAAGAGGAAAGAGGCTGTTCTGGTGCCTGGGGGTGACATCATAGAGACACCTGCCTGGATTAGGGACCTCTCCTAGGGACATGGTATGGGCATGTCCAGCAGGTCTTCCTCCAGGGGAGGTGAGGAGGTGTGTACTCGTTTCTCAGTTAGGACATTAGGACATTTTTCACAGGACTTCTTTTTTTTTTTTTTTTTTTTTTTTTTTTGGATGAAAACTCAGTTTGCAGCAACAAACAAATGAGAACAAGTCCCTCTGCTTCCCCTGGCCCAGCTTGAACAGTCTGTCCATGTCTGGACATTCATGAAGACACACATATCTCAAAGGACCATGGCTTTCCCAGCCAGGGATCAACACCTGTGGTCTCTGACTCTGAACATCCAGCTCCTGATGGGCACAGGGAGGCACCTTGCAGGACCTCCTAAAAGTCAGCAGAAGAACTCCTTGGAGGTTCTCCTGGGCTGCATGGCTGTGCAACCATTGCCACTCACGGGCAGGTGGGGAAGATGAGCGCTGCGTGCCTCCTCCCACTGCACAGGGGAGGAGATGTTAAGCAGGGCCAGACCTAAAGACCCCGAGCTGCCTCCTTCAGCCTTCAAAATGAAGACAAGTTTGCCTATCCCACCCCAGCTGGAAGCACGGAGGAGTATGTGATGCAGGTGTATGATGTTCACAGCATGCTCCCGTTGCTCCTCTAGAGCTCTTGTCCAGTGTTGGAAAAGCAGGATTCTTCATAATTATTCCTAAACATCATACAGTATTGCCTTGCTCTGTACAGTTTCTTCTTTTTCTTCTTCTTCTTCTTCTTCTTCTCCTCCTCCTGCTGCTGCTGCTGCTGCTACGAAGCCTTCTTGGAAAGGCTGATCTGGTTTTTATTTTTCCTTCTTCAGTAGGTTTGGGTAAAATACATACTCTTCAACCATGTCAGCACTCATCTGCCCTGCCCAAACGTTGGGTGTCTCCAAGTACCTTTGTAAAGTGATAGCTTGCCCCAGAGAGAACAACCTGGAGCACTTCTCCATGCTGTGCCACTCTGATTTGTTTACCTAAAAGCCCCAGCTTCCCGCTTGCTGTCTTGATGCTCGTGTGGCATTGCAGACAAAATGTTTAGGGAAGATCTAGTAACCAGTTACTTCATGCATTGCCTCCCAACACCTTACCTGAAATCTTTCAAAGTGAATTCTCATTACAGAATAAGAGAAACAATGAGTTTCTGAGAACAGACCGTGTGCTGGCTGTACTTCCCAAGCAATTGAGGGCACAGAATACAGACATGGCAGAAAACACTGAACTGTACTGATGCGTTTTAGAAAAGAGCTTGATCACCCATGTACTGGGTGTAATTACTACTCATTAGAGCTACTTATTATACAGACACTCCCAGAGGCCCTGCCAGGCTTTCTGCTGGGCACTGAGCAAATCCGTGGAGACTGCCTGCTCCCAAGCCTCAATACCGGGAAAGCAAATCTCCTAAGGGCAAGGTATTAAATGCATTTTGAGGTGGAGCTTGATCACCTCACCGAAGTGATACCCAGCAGGGTTTGCTGCAGGAGTGGAGGGCAGGACTTGGTGCCAGAGCAGCTCCTTTGCTCCAGTTCTCCTCCATACCCAATAGATTGATCGCTTGGCCAGGCATCGCCCTACATCCAGGCCAAAAGACCCTCCTTTTCACAAAAGCTGCTGGCCGATGCATCCAGCCCCCAGTACCCTAAGAGAGTAAAGCTGGGCTCTGATGTCTTGGCCTCGGTGCAGTGTTGCTGGAGGTCCTGTGCTAACAGGGCACGTGCCATTGCATCCACCTCCCACTGCTCCTCCAGCGCAGCATCCGCGCTGCGGGCGAGCCCCCATCACCACACCTGGCGTGCAGGGCTTCCCTGCTCCTGCCCTTTCCCTGGACATACGGGAAAATAACCATTCATTTAACATTTGGGAAGCTTTGTTGGAATTCTGTTGCCACCTCTCAAACAAACCCAGCTGCGTGTTTATCTACTCACAGTTTTTAGGCTGGATTAGAAACAGAAAGTTATCAAACTAAGCTTCAGTGCTCTCAGCACGTCATTCCAGCGTGCCTCTGCTCCAGGCGATGCCTGTGTGTAACTACACCAGCTCGGGCCAAGCATGCTGTACTATGAGGGTGCCTGCCAGCCCCCTACCAAAGGCTGTTTCATTTTTATTTGTCAACCAGAAGTGATGAGCTCAAATCCAAATAAAACACAAATGAAAACCATGCCTCCCAAAGGGATTTACAGCCTTTAAAAGATTTAAAACAGACCTTCCAAAATGTTCCCAGGGCTGGGAGCTGAATGGTTTCCTCCACACAAAAACTTTCAGGATTAACACACCATTTGCAGCGCGGTCACAGACCGCGGAACAGCGGAGGGAGCGGCAGGTCCTTGGTGATCGCCCTTCCAATGAGGCAGGGGTACACCCTGTCCCCTGCAGTTTGCATGGGGGTGTCATCGAAAGGCTGTCACCACACATCAGTGATGCAGCAGTCTCGGGACATGTCGCAATAAAGTACTTTTTCTAATTAAAACAAGAGTTCTCTATGGGTTTTTTCGAATACTACAAGAGTACCTAAAAAGCCAGAAGTGAATAAGTAGACATCCAAGTTCTTTTGAAATTGAAGAATTCTCTTGATAAAAATATCTCTTAATGAAATACAAGCAATTAAACTAAAAGGCCTATCGAATGCTGCTTGTCACTCCACACATTGACATTTAATTGAATTTTTTTTCCATCCCCTGGTCCCTTTTCCCTGATAAACAAATTCATTCACAACGGATCAGGTTTCACTAACCCAGAAACCAGATGATAGTCAATCAACTAATTGACACAACAAAGACTTTAATATGAAAAAAAAATTGTCTAATTAAAGCTCAAATGAAATTTAATGATACACAGACGTCTTATAGTAATGAACAGTCTTCTTATATTAATTACTCTGGTTTTAACCCCTTCCTTTCTTCTGGTCACCTAAATCGTGAGGATGATGGAAGTGGAGGCAGCGCCCAGCAAAGCTACTGTGTCCACCCAAGTGTTTGCACCATCCCTGCTGGGAGATGGTCCCGATGGAGCTGGGTGTGCATGGGCAACCCAAGGGCTCTTCAGCTGTTCCAGGCTAAATCGATAAGTGCCATCACCACCTCTTCTTCTTCCCTATCTGCTGCCATGTTTGGAGGAACTGCACTTCTGCTTGCCATGTGCAGCCGTGGTGTCCCAGCCTGTGTAGGGCACAACTCGACGTGGAGTGGCCCAGGATGGATGGTTGGAGGGAGGGACAGGCTCTTCGCTTTCTCACTGTGAGGCCATCAGGCATCACGGTGCCACTGGGAGCTGCACCCTGGCCCAGCACCACAGAAAATGTGCTCAGAGACCCAACTCCAGCCCTGCCTTCAGCGAGAGCTTCACTGAGTGTTTTGGGAGGACAAAGGAGCCACCCAACCCCTCACTCGAGATTTACCAAATTATTGAAAACTCTTGGGACTTTATCTCATGCTTAAGAGCTTTCCTGAATAAAATTGAGCTTAAGGATGTGGTTAAAGTTCAGCAGGTACTGAATGCTTTATTGAATCAGGTCTCTGGTCCACCACAAACCCAACCCAACTCAGGAGAGAAAATGAAAACATTCCCCGATGCTTTTCAGTGTCTAAAGTGAAAAACACAAAAGCTAAACATATAAAGGGAAGCACAGCAGATACTTCACCCCTAATGTACTTCACATCTTAAACATATTTGTAAAAGCAAAGGGAGGTCAAGGAGAGGTTCCCAGTGGAGCAGCGTCACGTACCCTCCGCGGAGGGAAGGCTGTGGCCACATTTACTCAGTGGCTGGTTTCTGGGTGCTCCCATGCTACGTATAATCAGTCCTGATCAAAGTAGGATAGAAAAATGCTCCAAAAATAATGAGCAGTTGTTTGTGGAAGAGACAAATAGAAGGAAGAGAGAAAAGCTCACCAAAAGGAATTAGAGTTAAGTTTTAAAAATGTTTAATTGCTCATGTAAGCTGAACCCACAAGAGGTGTCAAGTGCCTTTTCCATTCCAGTTCCCCCATGCACTCAGCGCTCCGGCCTTTGCCTGCTGCTCTTGGCTCTCTCATTAAGAAGTAGCTATTATTTTCACAATCATTTTCTAGTGCACTTTATGCCATTAATGGAACAAGCTGTTGTGAATGGTCATTTTGTTTCCAAGCAAGTTTGGACACAAACAGCATCAAGTTCTTTTATCAGCTGAAAACACCCTGGGCTTCTCTCCCTGTACGAGGGTTTGGATACCCGTGGAGCTTGTCAAGTGCCCAGGGCAATCCCAAACCACGCTGCTCACTGGGGCATGCCACTGCTGTGAGAACTCAATTACGCTAAACAAAAGCTAATAGGGCACCAGAGGAAAGAGGAAAGGGGAATTAGCAGCCCTGTCAGAATCCTTCAGGTAATTATGGTTTTTCTATCTAAAAATTACAACTGTTCTGGAAATGCCGTTTTATTATGCTGGTGCATTTGGCATAAACATGAAAAGAGGAGTTGTTTCTGCAGTTAAAACCTTTCTCTTCGAACAGGATTGTCCAAGGTAAAATTACTGCAGAATTGATTGTGACCAGGAAGAAATCAGCTTCTGGTTATTGCCGAACCCAAGAGATTTAAATATACGAGAGCATGCAGACCTCTTGAACAGCTGGATGAAATCCTTCCTCATCACCCCAGAGTGGAGATCCCCCACCTCCACTCCCTGTGGAGCTCAAAGCTGGGTAGCCTAGATAGGAGGTAACTGGAAAAACACTGAGACTGCTGGAGAGGAGAAAGAGATGATGCAAGGAGAGCATCCCCAGAAAGAGCCTTTTTTCACAGAGCCCTTGATAATGTAGACAGATTGCCCTGGTCCCCACGTGCTCCCGACCCTCTCCCCGCACCTCTCAGCCCACCAAAGCACCCTCCCTGCAGGGGTTTCTGAGCCCAGCCACCCCCCTCAAGGCAGCGGGACCACGGAGGCACTGGGACATGTCAGGAGAGGGATGTGACAAAGCCCCATCCCACCAAGCGGGCAGGGACATCAGCTGCGATGAGTGTCCAAGCACAGTGGGACCGAAAAGCACCCCAGGAACATGCCGGGGTGCCTGCAGCACCGGGGGCAGCCCCTTCCCAGCCCCTCGGGAGTCGCTCCCGGCTCCCCGGGGAGGGGGCTGCAGGGCTTGCCTGCGGTGCCGTCGCGTTTTCCCTGGTATATTTAAACATATTGCTTGGCATTCAGAGAGGTGGAAGCCTGACAAATGCTAGTACTCTAAGGGTTAAGCTCTTTTAAATGTCTTGGGAGTTATTTGTAAAGCTATTACTTCTGAGTTTGTTAATAAATCAGGATTTAATACACCTGAGTTACATTATCTCCCTGTTCTAATGTATAAATCCTGTCACTAAACCTTCAGGCCCAAGTGCTGTGTGCTTTTAGTCTTAGGTTTAGCTACCTGGTTTCTAAAACGTTAGATTGTTTCACAAGTCAAGAGAGGGATTTTTAAATCCTTCAAATCTCACAGCAAGTATACAAATCTGTGTCTGGAGTTACAAATCCGATCAGAAGGTTTGTAAATCCTACAAAAGATTTATCTGAAAAAGTTTTCATTTACAAATTCTTGCTTTGCCTTTGGGACATGTAAGTGACTTATTTGCAAAGGAAGATTCGGCAGACCTGGGTTAGATTGAGAAATCCTTCCCTTCACTCATCACACACAATACAGGATAAATCCTCAGCCAGCCAGCCTGTATCTGTCTCCCAAACGAACTCTGGGGTTAGTAATGAGCTCCAGAAAACTCAATGGAGGGGAATGGATGCTCCGGGGGCGGGGAGGGGGGGGGCGGCGCGGGGGTGTCAGCCTCACCGTTTAGACTCCATCTCAGGAAGCCTGTGCTCTGGAGATCCTCCTCTCCCCACCGAGCGCAGAGGGAGCAGGACACATAGCTCAGAGGAAAGGCTTCGTAGTGAGAGAGCTTGGGTGAGATGCACCCTGCCCTAATGTGAACCTCAGCATCACCAACACCTTCAGAAATCTGGTCTGAGGAGGTCTGAGGGTAAGAGTCATGAAGCCAGGTGGTGCCACTCTCACTTCTCCCCGTCTTTTTGCTGCTCTTCCTCCTGCACATGGCTCTAGAGGGGCTCCACTGGCTGTGGGTACATCTGGCATCGCTAAACAGAAGATGCCACCTACTAGCGATGCCCTTTCACACACACACACACCCCCCGAGTGCCTCAGTGCACCAAGCCACGGCAGCGTGTGCAGCAGCAGCCACCCACAGCCCACACCGCACGAGCAAGATCCCATCCTAGCCCCTTCCCAAATCCAGCCGAGGCCGGGCAAAGCCAGAGTAAGGCTGGGCAAAGTCACCCAGACCACAAACCCAGGTTTTCCCAAAGAAAGTCAGGCTTCCAGCAGGGTTTATCTTTTGCTGGGAAGAGGCAGTCCTGCAGGTAAGGTAAGGACGGGTATGGACATGCAGGGAAAGCAGCTGCGCTGCAGCAGCGAGCATGGCTCCTGCTCGTGGGTTTAATCCACCCTGGCTGCAAGGTAAAATCCTTCAGCCAAACACACCCACCCGCCTCCCTTTGCAGCTGAGCCCGTTCCTATGGCTCTGTCATTTCTATAGGTGCTTTGATAAGCAGTATGTAACAGGGTAGTTAAAGAAATCAGGATCATCACTTTGGGTTACCTCAAATACTAGAGGATTTTACCTCTTTTTTTTTTTTTCTATGCTGCTTCACTTTCTGGTTTCAGGCCCTTCCATTCATTGTAGAAAATTTTACTGAGACATGGACCTCTGAGGACACGGAGACAAATACAAAATGAAAGGAAAAAAATCGGGAAGGTTTTATCAAAAGTAGATCACATTAGACTAATTTAATATAATTTTAATAGGAAAACAGAGAGGAGCAGAGGAGCTAATCTATCTAGGTTTAAACAAAATATTGCATACAGAGCCTGATGGGAAATTAGTCTTTCAACAGAGATTCTGGGAAGAATCTCCACTGAAGGAGTTGCAGGAGTTACAAAGTGGATGTGGATCCAGTTAAAGGGAAGGCTGCACAGAACCAAATGATCAGCCTGGAGAGCAGCACTGAACCATGCTGCTCAGGGACCAGCCTG
Source organism: Falco biarmicus (assembly GCF_023638135.1). Lineage (NCBI taxonomy): Eukaryota > Metazoa > Chordata > Aves > Falconiformes > Falconidae > Falco > Falco biarmicus. The sequence goes on from NC_079297.1 coordinate 2,612,359, forward strand.
GGGGTCTTCATGCAAAAGTTAGGTGTGTACTTATGGGATGGGGGATATGATGAAGTTAGAAGGTATTGCCAGTGCTGAGGGAGTCCAGATTTCCATACTGCAAATGCTGAAACAGATACCAAAATAAAAGAGAGTCTGGCCACAGTATATTCTGCTTCTCTTTCTTGTCCTGGGCTAAACCCATGACAAGATTTGGGCTCAGCAATGACATTTTTCCCAGCAAGAGACAGACCAGAGGGGTTTTCTCTGTAGCATGGGAGATGCTCTGCTCTCCAGACTATGTGAATGTGATGGGAGAAGACACCAGCAATGCCAAGGGCAGTCAATGCTTCGGGCTTCTCCGTCTCTCTTCCATAGTGCTTTTAGGTGATGGGCAGGGGCTGCATGGACCAGGCTTGGCCCCAGGCTTTGGGGTTCAGCCTTGCAACGAGCCTGCGGGGAGCTGGTTAAGAGCAGATGGTGACAACACCCTCCAGTGACCTGTCAGGCAGGGATCCCAGGGCTACAGGCTCCAAGCTGTAGGACACTCGATATGGCCACCCCAGTGATCCTGGAGATGCAGCTGCCCTGGGATGCCGGCTGAATACAGCGACAACAAACACCAGCCCGACTGCATCCCATCCTTTGGTCCACAACAATAAGGGTGGACTGATATAACATGGCACTTTTTAATTGTTAGATCATCAACATCAAATAGAAGACATATTAAACCTTCCAGGAACAGATGCAGCTTTAAACTTTGGCTTTAAATTAAAAAAAAAGAAAAAAAAAATCCCAAAAGCTAGTTCGGTGCTGCTTCTCTGTGCGCTTGAAAATCAGAAATGGCTTTGCCATCTCATACTGCTTCTGTTTGTCCATTCTTCCTGTCTCTGTTTTCATGTTTTCATTTTTCTATGGCTATGTGGAACACATTTCTCAGTTAAGTACTTGCTTTTGAGAGTTGTTGCCATAACAACCGTTTCATTCCACGATATGCACACTATCTCTGAAATACAGAATTTCTCCTTAAAGGAGCATGTGCCACACACATCAAAGAGGAATATGGACTCATTATTTTTACATTATTTTGTGGGCAAATAGATGTTTTCCAATACAGTTTTTTCTAACTGGATTTTCTTGTTCAGTGGAACTATGTTTTTTTTAAGCATTCCTATCACAGTATAATTTTTGCCTGAAACCCAGAACATTAGGAGACAAGAATCTTTATTGTAGTTTCTTTTCTCCAAAGGTCTGAGAGAACTATGCTGCAGTTAATGCATTTAAAACCCATCTTATTAAACAGAAAAATTATGTAAATAAAATCTATTAAAAATGCATAGTTCTTGAAGTAAAACCTCTATTTTACTGTACAAATTGGTAGTAGAAGGAGGGAGAGGGACAAGAATAGTCAGTTTGCTGCATTTTTTAGTATCTTGCTTTTGGTGGTCTCTGCAAGGGGCATCACGTGTGCAACTGAACTGCAACTCTTCCCCAAAAAACTACCCTCCCAAATTTTTCTATGTCTAAAAGGTCAGAAAAACAGAGCTTTACACATGGGCAAGACCTCACCCCCAGGGCTCCCACCAGCTCCCTGTTCCCCCCTGGGTGAGGAGTGCACGGGCCATGAGCTGACCAGCAGCCATGGGATGTTCAGGATGACTTTGCCTCCGGCCTTGGCATGCCCAGGTGGCTCAGCGTTACCTCTACAGCACGTGCTCGGGGCGGGTGGAGCAGGGGGGGGGGTTGGGTCTTTGCCATGAACGGGGATGTGGGCATTTCTTCTTGATGGAAGCCCCCAAGGAAACCAAGGTTGGCTGTGGCGCCGAGCCAAGAGCAATTCAGCTTGCAATGGCTTTTCTGTCGGACAGTGTTGCTTGTACCTGACTGACACCACAGACACCGGGATCCGCTGCTCAGATGCACGAGTCCTCAGCATGTGGTTTGCTCACCACAAAGGCATGAAGCCATGAGCACCAAAGTGAATTTTAATTTATACAATAATTTCTAGAATCACTAGGAAAGTTAAGCTTTAGACTCCAAACTCAGGGAGGTCACAGCCGTAAGAGCTCTGCAGGGCATGCATCCTGTGCTCTGTGCTGAGACCTGGTGTTGGAGGATGGCTCAGGCTCCTTCAGGCAAGCTCAGCATGGATGTGGTCCTCTGGCCCCACCAATTACTGACCACTGGAGCCATGCCCACAGCTGCACAGGGAGGTCACTGATGGAGGAGATTGGTCTTCACAACCCAATACACCTGTTACATCCATTTCTTCACCCACCACAGATGATGGACACCACCTGACACCGCGGTGCCATCATGCTCCTCCCACATCAGTGTCATGGTGCAGAGCTCTCCAGTCACTGCTGCCAGTCCCTGTGAAGGAGCTGTCGCAGGCCACCACTGTCTTGCTGCAATGACCTAGCATCCTACAGCATCGCTGTCATGATGCAGTGACACCCCTGCCACAGTGCACACCCACTGCACAGTTACACCCCAGGGCCACATCAGAGTCAGCCGGAGTCACAGCCTTTTGCCATGACAGGTCCATCAGCCTGCATTACCATCAGGAGGGGGAAAGCTTGAGTGCAGCTCATGCTACATGACCCAACAGCATGAAGAAAGCAGTATTTCCCAAGATCTCGAAGCCATTTGCCTTGCTGTTGCACCTCTCTCGAGCTGCCAGCACAGCTTGCTCCCAGCCTTGCTCCCCCTTGGACTGGAGCATCCAGGAGATGCAGGCAGGCAGGCGCAGGAACAGGGAGCTGCAGTTCACACCAGTGAATATTTTAATTCACATTTACAGTCTGAAAATCCCAGGAGTGGAAGGATGCAGTAGCTAAAAATGCTGCCAGGACAGGAGCTCTTCAGCAGCATGGAGAAGCGCTTAGAAGGTGCTTTGTTCCGCAAGCAGTGGGTGCTGTGGAGGGGAAGGCAGCCAGAAAACACCTTTATTTCTGACCTTAGTTGGTCCTGCTTCCAGCTCACGCAGGCAAAGATCCATGAATCAGTACCCCGTGCCCTGGAAAAGAAGTCAGTCCCATCACTCACTTGTGGCCTCTCCCTCCCAAACCAGCTCTAGAGATGCTGGTCTTACACAAATCAGTAAGAAAGAAACCGTGGAGGGAAATCAGATCTCCAGCCCAGCACTGAGGGCACCTCGTTGGGCTGGGGGAGAGCAAAAGTCAAGCTCCGAGGCCATGAAAGATGCAGAACAGCTGCAGCAGGATCACTCCCTATGGAAAAATTTTCACAGAGGGTCTGCACCAGGGCAGGGGGTCTGCACCTCACCCATGACTTGGGGCAGATCCAGCTCATCAGTTCTGTAGGGAAACCTCCCAAGGGTTTTGTGTGGTCCCAGCGTGGGAGAGAGGAAGAGGTCCTGCCTGTCCTTCAGGACATAGGGAGCCCACTTGGTCCCCAGGATGCACAGAATATCCCGTAGACAGAAAGACTCTGAGTCTGGTGGGTAGCCAGCAGCAGAAGCACTGAGGGGCCGGTGGCTGGAGGCACCAGCGGGAGGCAGTGAAAGGTCAGTTTTTATCAGAAAACATACTCTTTTTAAGGGCCACATCACAGGTCTCTCTGGCACACAAGTTTGCCTGTATCTTCTAAACACCTGCCTCACGCAACCCACAGCATCTCTCCAACTCTCTGCAAGCTGTCAGGATCAGAGGCGTCTCTAAGAGGCCACTGGAGATCTCCTTTGCAATGGATACAGAATGAGAGTGATGGATTTATTCTTTGAAATCAGACTTCCTTCGTGCTGATGGGGTGGAGGGATTTCACAGCCCAGGGGTCGACATCGCAGCAGGAACTGGCTGCTGATCCTGAGCAAGCCCCGGCGCTGCAGCCACATCCCTCCCTCCTCCGCAATTAGTGCTCTGTGGCATCTTGTCCCTGACAGATGCCCAGACCACCGTCTTCCGTGACTGCTGGTCACTTGCCAGTGGAGACCCCAGTGTCCTTGAGCCCCCCAGCAGGCATCACGCCTTTGGAGGCACAGCCACCTCCCCCAGCAGCCTGAGGTACAACCGCCTCCTCCAGCAGCTCACTGAAGGCTGCTTTGAACCCTCCACCAACATGAACATTTCATTGATTTATTAATGAAGGGTGTTCAAAAACACATGTTCATGAGCTCTATGAAATAGCCTTTAGCTTCTGCTGATTACTCATGTTTTACATCAGACTGATGTTTTCTAGATGCATTTCAATCAATACAATAGCTTTTTTAGCACACATTACCCCTTGCCTTTGGCTAACCAACCATCACATTTCTTTTCAAGTGCCCATTTGCATCAAACTAACCCCAAAGATGCATCACGTCTCCTTTGACTGTCACCTGAGCTTACACAAACATTCACATTTAGGTTTCAAAATGCCTTGCATGCTCAAGCTTCATTTCTGAGTGCTTCAGACAAGATGTTGGGTGTGTTGTGTCATTCATGTCAGTTATTCTCTGCACAGCTTTCCTTGCAACCACAGCATGAATATTCAAGCTTACTCTTTTCCCCAGACTCAGTGTTAGCCTATACTACAATTTTGGGGTCATGGCAGCTCAAAGAGGTAAACAGAAGGGGTGAGCTGAAAACAGGGAAATACTTTCACCGAGCACGTGCTGACTTGTGCGCTGCCATGGTTTCACCGCTTCTGGTACCCACGGTGGCTGTTTCCAGTTCAGCTCAAATTTGGCCCCAAGAGCTGCCTTCATCTCCTTCACTCAGCGCAGGCTATGCTCGTGTATCGCATCCAAGGTTTTCATTGCGAAGCAACTGTTACGGTATCTGAATGACCTTCAGAAAAATAGTAGCAATAGAAACATGTTTTTTCACTTTGGATTACTTCTTTGAATATCCACCAATCTTTAAGATGTGCCATTACAGTAACATGTGGCAAATGGCTCTGCTCCTAAAGCAGCAGAGTTGTCCTTTAGATCATCATTCTGATCAGCCAAGGCAAACCCAGCCACCCTTGCCACCAACTATGTTTTTAATGCTCCAGCTGCACTTTTATTGTTTAGGTCATTCTGTCCAAACCTGCAATTCCACTTTTCACTGGAAGGGCACACAGCATTTTGCGTGTTTTAAAGGACCATTCTTTGTTGGTAGTAAAACACACACTGTTAAATAACACAGCTGTTGTCTTCATTTGTTCAGTAGTAAAATGAAAGCAAACGTTAGTGCAGTGAAGGAAGGAGGCAGGGATCTTCTTCTGCTGACGCTGCTCCCACACACACACTATGGGCCAGCTTTCCAAGTCCAATATTGCCTTATTTAGATGCTGACTTTGGTGAATTCCTCTGGGCGCGCCCCAGCCACAGCTTCGGAGCCTGTTGGCGTATGTTTAAACATATCAGTCCGCTATGACAGTGATGACAGTCCAAGGACAAGTGGCATTCCTCCTTCTCCCTCCTGCCTCCCTACACCCTTTTCCACCAGCCACACAGGCCATCCGAACCCACACTGATCTTCCCACCAAGCTCCTTTGCTGCAGTCCCTGCTTACAGCCAGGCGGGACACAAGGACCCTCCATGTCTATGTGCTTTTGAACCTTGCTGAGCAGGGCAATAAAAAGACTGGGGATGAGATGGAAGGGTGCTTTGCCAGCAGGACCTCTGGCAGCTTCAGTGAGACATGATGCTTTCAAGCAGCGGCTGTCTCACCAGATCTTAAGAAGAGGAGCGGGTTCAAAATGTGCAGCCTGCAGAACCGGTCAGACACACCACGATCCCAGGGCTCTCGCACTAGCGAGTGCCTGAGCACATGTGTGAGCGCAGCTTCCACGGGCACCACCAAACCAGCGCTTTCATCCCCAGGTTGTGGGAAACCCCAGCCCATGCCTACTGCTGGACAACTGCCGCTGCAGTTGTGTCCCCCCACAGAATGTTCCCCAGGAATGTCCCCCAGGAACGTCCCCCCAGAATGTTCCCCAGGAAAGCAGGGGCTGTGTGAGGTGGAGCCAGCCACGGTCCGATGCCACCCTGCTGCACAGACGCTTGCCAAGCGCTGCGTTTGCCTCTTTCCCTGCGAGTGCTTTGTTCTTCCGCATGTTCAACGTTCACCGTGGACTTGAAAACATGTTTCACACCAAGCAGTCCAGAAAACTTCTGCTGCCAACCACCAGCCTTTCCAGATATCAGCATTCTCATTGCTTAAATCTTCTGTAAAACTCAGAGCTGCTCTGTCTTTGAGGGCTATACAAACACACAGCACTGCAGCTCCTGATGAGTCCTGGGGCTCCAGAAGCCCAGGGAGAGACTGGGTCCTGAACACAGGTGTGTTGGACCACAGAAATGGCATGGGGTAGCTGAGGGTTCCTCAGGGATGCAGTGGGACCTACGGGAGACCCACATCCTTCTTGACATCCTGAGGCACCTGAGGTATGTGTCTTAGGGCACTTTATTCACCCACCACTGTTTCATCTTGGGCTTCCAGTGAGAATGTTTTAATGGCTGGTGCAAGATCTGCTGCACACCTGCATCCCACATGTGGTGGATGTGGTATAAGAAGACCATGGGGTAGGAGTGTGGTCAAAACTTGACCTATGCTATGAGTGGTTTGAAAGAATATCACAGAAAACTTTGGGAATGAAAATACTCCTGCAGGTGGCCATGCAGGACTGACATGATGAGGTTGTGTTAGGAGACTTGGCAGACCCGTTAGGGAGTCTGCTCCTCTGCATGAGCCCAAGGAGATCGTTACTTGTGGCATGGCTGTTCCCAAAGTCCAGTTCAACAGCAGGCTAATGACAGATGTCATGGCCCCATGCACTGCAAAAGTTAGAGAACTGGAACAAGAAAGGGAGAAGGGAAGGTGGTGGAAAAAAGCTCACCATGACTTTCAGTGTGTAGGACTGGGCAAGGGACTTGGTTGCTACATTTACAAGGAGTTATCAGATCATCTAATGTTTCTGAACCAAAAATAACTTCCTGGAGGAAGCAGCCGAGGTGGATCTAGTTCATCACCTTGTCTCCAGTCAACTTCTTCCCTAAGGAGACATAGAGGGAGGAGACCTTCACCTTTACGTGGCACATAGACAATACAGAGGATATGTTAATTAAACCTTTACTCCATTAGTGAGAAGAAAATCCATTTCCATTACTGCTAGGTGGGCTTTCAGCTTGGAGAAAACTCCCCCATCCCACTGCCCCAGATGTGCTGACCGGTGCACAGCTGTAGCGTGCCAGCGCTTGCCTTTATCCACCACTGTACTCTGGTGAGCTGCTTCCTTTGGTTTCTGTAGCAAGGTAGCTGGTTTCTACCGGCCTTTTCTCCTGGATTCACTCTGGTGTCCACACAGCATCTGGTAACATCTCCTTGGTCAGTGCCGTAGGATGTTCCTTGCTGTGACAGAAATAGCCGTGCATTAGCAGCTTCTTCCTGCTGGCCAGGACTGTCTGCTGCCTTCATCTCTGCTCGCCTGGGCAGGCAGCCTGGGAGAGGGATTGGGGGGGCTGCAAGAGGAGAGAGAAGAGGGTCAAAGATACTGTCTGTGCTGTAGAGTCCTTAATGCAAGACATCTCTTCTTTCTAGAGGCAACATGTCAAGCTAAATTGAAGATACTAAATGTAATTGCAGTTTGCTTTAGCAAAACACACTCTCAGCCGTCTGCGAGAGACATTTAAGCACTGAGTGCTCCTGATCCAAAGATTAGCACATTTGTGGGATTACAGCTTCATTCCACCCCTGATGCGAGCTTTTCCACCGATCTCAGTGGGTACTCCAGGGCTGGCAACCAGCTCAGTAACCTGGAGTCCCCAGGGTGGGGTTAACCCATTTCTGGAGATACCGGGTGAACAGGACGGCAGCACAGTCCCTTCAAGGGGAATAGGATAACCAGGAAGGTCTCTCCAAGCCAGGGACACTTGCCATTAGCCTGTGCACGATGGAAACCATTGGCTTTGGTGGGAATGACCTGGTCAGTTAATGCCAAAAGCTCCTGCAAATGCAACCAGAGGCTGTGTCAGCAGGGAGGAAAGGGATGGCTACCAGCCAGGGGGATAGAGCTAAGAAATGGAAAATGTAAGGTGAGTAGCAGGAAGCATTTCCCAGAGCGAGAGATCTATCAGATACTAGAATAATCCCTCCAGGGAAATGGTAGCAGATCCAACCCTTTAGAAATTTAAACTAAATAAAGCACAAGCCAATGCAGAGGAATGTATCTGCAGTGCCTTTGCCAGTGTGGTGGAGGAAGGCACGCTGGAGGAGGACATGTCTTTTCCACTGCCTTCTGCAACAGTGAAGGAAACCTGTGGTCCAATTTCATGCCAGACTGCCAGAAGCCCAGAGGGGAGAGGAGCTAGGTGGCTGGTGGTAGCCGGGTGATGCCACTCCTGCCTCCTGAGGGCAAGGGCAGGCCTGCCGACACAGCAGCTGGAGACACAGGGTGCCTCGTCCCTGCTGCACCCGTGCACAGCACACGCTGTCAGCACAAGAGGCAAACCCCCACCACCGGCCCGGAGGTGTGGGACGGTCTCCAACACCCTGTGAGAAGCCAGGGAGCAGGCACCACACTCTGCAGGGACCCCACGCTGCAGGAGTGGCAAGGAGCCAAAGGGCCACCAGCACTGCCGAGCTGCTGACCTGGAGGGACAGACCCACCAGGGAGGGTAACATATGGGCACCGGGAGACTAATAAACACAGGAGAGATTCAGACTGGCACAACGGCATGAGATGTGATGGGGAGAGAGAAAGCAGGTGAGATTTTAATATAGATAAGGTGTCGAGGGAGCAGGGGAGACAGCGGCGTGAGCAGGACCATGAGCATGCCCCAGCCACGGTGATCTGCAGGCTGGCAATGCAGGCACCAGGCATGCGCCCAAAGGAGCTGGAAACTGCTTGGACTCTGCCCAGATCTGCTGTCCTGGGAAAAGAGGGCATCCAGGCAGGAGGTCCTGCCTCCCCACCCGTCACTCCCTCTCCCTGCGCTGGCCTGGGGCTCAGTGCCCGGGAGCGACAGAGCCGAGGGACTGGCCGTGCCTGGCACTGCGTCTTGATGTTTTCCACTCTCTTCCAGCTCTTCTCGCGGAAGGAGAGGGAAGTGCTATCAAGATGAGCGCTGCTGAACTTTCAAGCTCTTAGGGGGCTCACCACAAGCTGTTTCACCTGCCCAACATGTAGCCTGAATCTATGTTTCCAACTATAGTGAAGAATTTACTTTGGCATTGGTTTTTTGTTGAAAATAACACTGAGCTGGGGGCAGGATGTTGTCTTTAACTAGTCTGAGATGACTAATTATTAAACTCATTTTCTAAAGGTTACCGTATACAGAAAAGCAATTATACAGAGATTAAAACAAGTTCAGAAACCTGATTCATTCTGAAACTATGGTAAACCCAAATCTTGTACTGTTTCTGATTTTTAATGACCTCAGGAACATTTTATTTAACTTAGATGTCAAATGCAATTCTGAAATGAGAGATGAAATACATTTCATGCTTTTTTTTCATCTTTTTTTTTTTTTTAACATAATACAGTGCACAAATTTCCAGTGCTAATTCTGTTAGTGGATTTCAGCAGGCTGGCAGGAGGGCTGTGCATGGAGAGAGGATCCCGGTTAACCCCTGTGTGGCTGTGCTCCTTTGAGACACCCAGCTGTGCCCAGCTCCTGCCTGTGGCACTGGCACAGCCCTGGACATGGGCAGGCAACCAGAGCAGCGCTGGGGCACGCGTGCTCCGGCCGGAGCACCCCCCATCAGACTGTTCTCAGCAACAGGCTGTGCTTTGGGATGCGGGGGGAAAGCAAGGTGGGTCTAATAATGTTGTTTCTTCTCAGGGCTGCTCCCTATTTGCTCTGGCCCCAACACGGTGGCTCCCAGTCCTTCCCTGGGAGGCTTTTGCTGATGTGGATGTTCTGTAAAAAGCTGTATGGGGTTACAGCTCAGTTGGGCTGCTGTGCTGGCCCCAGGCTCCAGTGCTCCCAGGCTGGAGGGATCACCGGGAGCATAGTGGTCTGCAAATCCCACTGGTGCCATGGGGCATCTTTCCCTGGCAAATCTCTGGAGGAGGAAGAAGAGGCAATTGCCATGCTGGTTCTCCTGTGATAATGCAGCTCTGTGCTCCATCCATGTGACACTGCGACAATCAGGAGCTCCTTGCTCACAGAAGCGTCACCATGGCAGGTCCTGCAAGAGGATGGACATGGAGTAGGGGGGGACAAGCACCCTCCACATGTTCCTCAGGCTCGCACCCCACTGCCAGACACAGACAACAGCCCTTTCTGCACCAGGAGGAGCGTAGGGTGGGGAAGCCAGTCCAGCAGGCTGTGCCAGCTGAGGCTGCCAGAGTGATGCCCTCAGATGACGTCTGCCACAGCAGCAGATCTGCAGATCTCCCCGGAACCCAGTGCATCTCCACCAAAGCTGCGCTGGTCAGCACAGGGAGTCCTGCGTGGTGCCCAGCAAAGCTTCCTTGAGAGATGCTGCCATCCCGGCAGGGCAGCTCTGAGCCCAGATCCAGAAAGCGATGGGAGGACACTTCCACCCCAGCCACAGGGATACTGGGATGGCTGTGCCATGCACTGCGAGCTGCCCAGAGCAAAGGGCAGCGGCTTTCTTCCCTCCTCACCAGGCTGGAGCGGAGCTGCGGGGAGCAAAGTCCTTCAGGAAATGGCAGTTCATTCAGCCTGACATTTCCCAGCTGAAGTGTCCCGGGTTAAACAAACTGTCTGCTCCCATGAGGTCTCCAACAACAAAGCTGCAAGCTGCAGCGACCCCAGCCTGGCACGGGGGTTGTTCTATTCCGATCAAAATCAGATCTCAACAAACCTCAACGTTTCAGCCAGCTCAGAGCCTGCCACGTCTCTGGCGATGGCTGGAGTGCTCCAGGGGCACAGTGAGGGGAGGTCTCCCTCCCAGGCCCCCCGAGGAGACAGCCCTCCTGAGTGGCTTTTCTTCTGCTTTTCAGCAGTTCCTCTGACCTGGTCACTCATGATGATCCTGACTGAGCTGTGCTGGCACTGGGCTGTATCGAATCCCTGGGCTGTATCGAACCCCGGAGCTATATCGAACCCCTGGTCTTCTCTGCCAGGAGCTGCTCTGGAGCACGGGGCAAGCAAAAATGCTCATGTTTAAGCAAGTGGGAGAATCCCCTGATCTGAACACAGATGGAAAGTCGTTATGGGATATCATGTATGCACACTTGCCCCATTCTCGCTTTTTTGGTGTCTGCCTGTGCCCACCAGGATGGACCCTGGGTCTCAGCCTGAGGGGCCATTCCTGGAACCTTCACCTGTTTCAGGTCATGTTGAGGTAAATCTCAGCTCTTCCAGGTTGCAAACAGGAGTGCAAGTACATACCTAAAAGGCAGAAAGAAAATATTTTGGAAGGATTCTGGGGGAAATATCACCATGCTTTTGTTTCTTGTCTTTATTTCTGCTCCACAAGAAAACAAAATATCAACTTGGGACTGAGTATTTGGTTTTGGGCTTCTAAGAGGACATGAAGTCATGCGCCCAGACCTCACTGTTTCCCCCAGACCAGCCAAAGAAAAGCTGTTACACACAGGAGCAACACCCTGGTCTCCCAAAGATAAAAGCAGCCAAGCAATAAACAAAAAACATCCACTGTAAATGAAGAGTTCCCAAAATACAGCTGCATTATCGAGGAGCTCAGACAGCAAAGCACTCCCTCCTCGCTGCCCTTCCAGCCCTGCTTCCCACCCCCGTGCTGCTCTCCCTGGCTCAGCCCCCATCGCCTCTCTCATCTCCCCATCGCTTAAGAGGTACCCCCAATGGACCTGGGGCTGGCGAAAAATTTGAGCTCGAATGTACCCATTTCAGAATAGATTTTAAAAGGCTGCATGTTTCATTTTGACATTCACTAAACAAAGGTTTTGCTGTTCTCGTGTCAAAATGATCTCATATGGAGAAAGGCATCTCAATTTGCTGCTGCTACTGCCGAAGCTGATATAAAAACTTGTGTGGAGCAACATGAAACATTCCATCTTTACTTAAATGAAGCGTTGCAATGGTCTTCCATTTTTTTTCTCAGAAATTGATTTTACTTTTCAGGGTCATCCAAAACTCGCCATCCACAGCTCCGCCAGAGAAGCAGGCAGGCAGTTATTTGCCCTTCTCCAACCTGGAGCTCTGCTGCTGCGCCAGCCTGGTGTCCTGGCGGCGGTGGCACAGGAAGGGGAAGCTGTGGGACCTGCTTGGCCACCACGCTGTCCCAGCGGTCCCCCAGGAGCTGCGAGGGCAGGGCTGGCTCCCAGAGGGTCGGACAGCCTGGCTGCACGGGGCTGGGGAAGAGGACGCTGTGGCTGCGTTACACCTGGCCCCGCAGCAGGACCACGCTCAGCCATCGCAGCGCAGCAGGATTCTGCAGGGAGTCGCCAGGCTTACGCAGGGCCTGGAAGGGTTTCCCCATCCCTGGGGGCAGCTGCCTCCCCTGCCCTGGCCAGCAGCCCCCGTGCAACAAGACCTCATCCCCCAAGAAACATTTTCCCCCCAACAGACGGTTATTAATTAGCACATTGGGCTCTTTATCCAAGGTGCACACTGGCCTCTAGTGGTGCACAGAAAGATCCGTTGTGATATTAACGGGAGCCGTACAGGAATGGGTGACAGCACAAATGATGTAGGTAATGTCAATATATACATACACATATATATGTATGTTTGCTCCTGTATTTATACATGCACACATACATATGACCTGCTATTCTACGTATGTCACACCCAACCCCAGTGCACCCAGGGGCCTGATGATGCTCAGGGGGAGCCACGGCCCCTCCATGTTGACTGATTTCTCCTACTGGGTACAAATGGGACAACTTCTGGCCAAAGTCTGGAAAGAAGACTTTCAAAACTTGAAAAACTTTTGTACTGAGATTTCAAATTGAAAAAACAGCTTTCCTCTGAAAATTCAGGAGAGAGAAAAGTTGGTTTGGGTGCAGATGTCACCCGGGGAAATGTGCCCCATCAGAGGTATCCGACTGCTCTGGGAGCAGTGCTGTGACCTGGCAGACCCCGAGTGGGAGAGCTCTGCCGAGCCCCAGGAGCAAACCAGCTCCAAGTGAGGCTTGTTTCAAAGGCGTGGGCTTGTTTCTCCTGAAATAAGGAGACTTCCCAACATGAGCAGTTTTGCTTGGTTCAGTGGCAGCTTCGAAAAGCAGCGCAGCCAGAGCCCTGCCTGCCTGCGAAGCCTCTCACTGTGCCCAGGCAGGAGGGCGAGCGGCTGGGGAAAGCTGCCGGCCAGGCTGGGGGAAGGGACTCGTGAGCCACGAGCTGGGGGAGCCTGATCGCCCAGCAGCCGCCTGAGCCCGCCACGTAGGATAGAGGGTAGTTTGGCTTGGATGGGGCTGCTAAGGTCTTCTACTCCAGCCTCCAAAGACTTCTCTCTGCCTGTGCATCCAGCGCTGATGTTAGTTGTATTTGTTAACGGAGATGATCCAGCAGGGTAATGCACCACCAGGGCCAGGATCCAGGAGCTCCTGGAGAGCTGGGCCAAGGGCAGAGCACCACGGCGCTGCCCTCTGCTCTGCATGGAGGGATGGCACGAGCCCTGCTGCACTCCTTCGTTACCTCCTTCCCTCCCACGCAGACCCCCAAGGATCTCCTCCCTCCCAAGTGGATCGGAACCGTTACCCCCTTCCTTTCCTGATGCTGGGCAAAAAAATAAATGTGCCACATTTGCAAATATGCTTTTTGCCATCCCCCACTTTCCCCCTAGGCAGCTGCCAGCCTCAGCACCCACCTGACCAGCCCCGGTTAACTCTGCACTGTGAAGTCTCCAGCTAGGACCGGCCTCCTGGCAGAGCCCACGGCTGCAGGATGGAGAAGGCAGCTCTGCAGGGCAGCAGGGCAGAAACATCAGCCCCATCATCCCTGGGGAGAGCAGGGAAATGGCCACAGGCAGCCCCAAAATGCTGGGACCCTGCTGGTCCATACATCTCCCTCCTCTCCTCTGCCAGGCTCCTCCAGGCACAAGCATATTTATGATGTGATCCATAGGCAGCTTTACATAGGGCAGCTACCCAGAGAGAGAAAATCAGCCACTCATGAACCAAGGAACCACTGCAGCTTTAGGAGCCTAATCAAACACACCATCTTATCTGCTAAGCCATAGGCACAAATAGCAGCAGGATAAGTAAGTATTTACTGACTTCAGGATGCGAGAGGAGAGGAGAGAAGAGGAGAGGAGAGGAAAGGAGAGGAGAGGAGAGGAGAGGAGAGGAGAGGAGAGGAGAGGAGAGGAGAGGAGAGGAGAGGAGAGGAGAGGAGAGGAGAGGAGAGGAGAGGAGAGGAGAGGAGAGGAGAGGAGAGGAGAGGAGAGGAGAGGAGATAAAAGCTGCACTAAAAAATGGTGGGAAGATGAGCCCAAGCAAGAGGGCTCCTGGTGTGACCCAAGCACCAAGCTGAGCCATGCCTAGCCAGCGGGAGCAAAGGTGGCAATCACTGGTGAGAAACTGCTACTGCCCATCACCTCCTGCTTTTCACAGCTGTTGAAGGAGCACGTTGACAGCCAGACATGGGGAACAGGCCACCAGGATTCCCCAGAAAAAGACCCAGGGGCTTTTGGCTTGCTTTGGAGATGGCACCCTCCTACCATCAAGCAATAGGTGCCCTGGTGGCAGGAGCAGCTGCCTGGCATCCCAAAGCAGAACCTGTGCTCTCCCATCTTCCGTTCCCACTCTTATCCCTGCCTTTTTTCCAAAAGCAGGTCCTGCCTGTGGTGGATGCCCAGCAGACCTGGGCAGAGAAGAAATGCCCAGTCTTGATGGGGGAATGTTCAGAGCCCCCGCCCATCACGGAAACTTGGGGACATTCTGGTTAAATATGTCAAATTTTGCTTTCCAAACACTTGGCTTTACTTCTTTCTTTTTCCCTTCTGTTAAACCTCTCCAGACATTGACATGAATTTCCTAATATTTTTGCCATGGCACTAAACTGGCAAACACCCTTGACCTCCCATTGCTGAGCTGTATCTTACTGTTCAAAACCACAGAGAGAGAAGATCGTGCTAAAACCTCTGAGCCCATTCCCCTCAGGCTCACATTGAATATAAAGCCAGAACTGACCTTGTATCCCCAAACCTCTTCCATGCATTTTTTTCTTGTCATTAACTTTGTTTTGCTCAATTCTTGCAGAGATGCTGAGGCCATCTCAGTTATTTGTTAGGCTGTTCTCCCATGGGAAAACCCACCTGCCTCTCAACACCAGCTTTTCATGACAGCAAAGATGGAGCTTTGGGCACAACCGCTTATTTCCTGCGACCATGGACAACATGAGCTGGAACATGAATTGAAGACATCTCTGGGCCAAATTTCTTCTATACTTTTGCTCCCTTTACCTTCGGCATGAAGAGAGCAGCAGTCCTCAGGCAATTTCAAAGCCAAGGGAGGCTCTACTCGTCGCTGTATCCAGCCCTCCACCCTGGTGCAAGCACTCTGCTTGCACTTTTCTTCCTGTCATTGTGCACACACTGACAAGTGTCCTGGTCACCTCCTCCTCCTCCTCCTCCTCCTCGCTGCACTGAGATGCTGCTTTCTGAGGGCTTCGCCCTGTCCTCTGCTTTAGCCCAATGGGAGCGAAAAACCCCCAAATCCTGGCGCTCTGCAGGTTCATGGTTAAGGGTGTGAGTGAGTTTCGTGGGGGTGGTGAGGCTGAAGTTGGGGCTGAGCCTGAAGAGTTGGCCCAGCTCCTCTTGAGGAAGCTCACCAGGATTGGGACGAGACTGCAAGGAGGGCTCAAGGTGCTAGACATGACCAGCAGGAATAGCATGGTTGATACTGAGCAGGCAGACAAGCCCTGTCCCTGTCCCAGTCAGTCCCACTTTCCCAGACATCGCAGACATCGTTCCCTCACTCCAGAAGCTTCCCCAGTGACAGTGAAGATGATGGTGCCATTCAGCTTATCACTGGTGCCCCTCCAAACCCTCCAAACTAAGGACGAGGTGATACATACCAGGCCTAAGAAATTAAAAGATTTCTTTCAAACCACTGCACATCAGTCTGGACATCACTGTGACAATTAATTATCCCTATTAAAGGTGATGGCAAACTTCATATGGTCTACCTCTGATTGCTAGTTAGAGGTATACACATTAACATTTCTCACACTTAGGGATCCTTTGCGTTTCCTCTGGGCATCTTCTGGTTTCCCAGCCTTTAAACTACATGCACATCACTTTGCACTTTTCTCTGCAAACGCCAGGACACAAAGCTGATGCAGAATAAAAATTGAATCTTTGTGGTGCATGTCAGCTCTGATGCTTTAGTGAGCTGTTCTGGTTCACAAAAGAGCTGCGCTTCTGATGATTTCTGAAAATTTCACCACCTGAGAGCTTTGTGCAAAAACATTAACCAAGCTCTACTGGATTATTTTTTTTTCCAGCTGTATATGAATTTTTGGTACAAGTTCAGCTTCAGAAGCTGCAGCTATAAGAAAAACACTGGATATCACGAAGGTTTGCTGGACAATCCTGACAATTCAAGAATTCAAAGGAGAAAGGATATAGACAGATAGAATAGATAGGGCTGTCTGCCTAAGAGTTCACACTCAAAACTACACTCACATCACTGTGGTCCAAGGACAAGCTGTAACGCATCAGGCAGCGATCTGCAAAACTGCTGCAAAACCCCTAAACACCATAAGAGACAGCAGATAAAAATCTGTGGCTCTCCATAATCTGGTGACTATTAAATTTGACCAAAATGTTTGTAATTCTAATAGCAAAAATATGTCCTGGCAAAACTCTCAGATGTTGCTCAGCTCAACAGAAAGGTCTCCTTCCAAGCACCCTGCAAGGGTGCTGTGCAAGGAGGGCTGTGGGTTTTGCTGGAAGGGTCGGGCTGTCACTCCAAAAGACCACTGAGGCACCGCAGCTGTGCGCTCACCCGGCGCTGGGGCTGGGGTTCAGCCAGGGACACCCCACGGCTAGCTGGTTTCCAACCTTCTACAGGGAAACAGCAAAACGTTACGGTCAGAAACATAGCCCTGAGCCTTCTGGTGTGAAGACAGCACAAACCTGCCAGCCTGGATGGCTGCCTGCGGCTCCTCTCTGCAGGTTCTTTGTACTGAACCTCAACGGTTTGTTCAATGAAGACTGTTTGTCTTTGACTCAATTTATTTCATCAGACAGCTCACGGGAAGCAGGACCAGAAAAGCCACCCAAGTCTTAGATGTGCCACCAGCAGGCAAAACATCCTGAGATCACCTGAGATCCCCCCAGCCCCACTCCCAGTTGTCACTGGGCTCATAGGAAATTCCCACCTTTCAAGTCTTTGGGCAAGTTTACTTGAAATTAGTCATCGTATCTAAAAGCTTTGTGGGGGACTCACAGACAGATGGCAGAAAGACAAATAGGCAGCTGGCATGACTGCAGCACATCATCGCCTTAGAAAGCCAGGCAAAAAATGGGATGTGTGTTGTCTGAAGTCTTTTCGGAAGAGAATCAATGCAGCTAGTACTGGACGGGGGGAGATGGACCATGGCCCTGGGGTTCCCTCACGTGGTGGTGTTCAAGGAGAGCAGTGAAGATGAAAGGACAGGAGGACAAGAGCCAGACAGCCAGACACATTAGGGAATAAGAAAGGCTCTGAAAAATGCAAAGAAATTGCAGCCTTACTGGAGAAAAAGCTACAAGATCTCCAGGGCAGAGCACGGGCTCAAGCAAACTTAAGACATGGAGGAAAAAAATTTCTCTGGCCCCTTCATCCTGTGGGCTGAGAAGCCCAAGCAGAGTGGCAGAGAGAGGGAAGGTCACTGCAGACAACCTGACCCCAGCATTAATTCCTTCTCTAATGCAAGAAGTAGCTTTGAGCTCCCTAGCAAGCCACATGTGTTGTCATAAATATTTCTACTTTGCAGCCAACATAAAAATGAACAGGAGTCCTTGATCCAAGCCCAGCAAGGACAGATTATTCTTCCCCCTCCTGCAAATGAAACAGGGCAAAAAATCAAATCAGAAAATGTTTTGACTCCCTTTGAAACATTTTGACTTCCACTGAGGAAACTCCCATGGGTGCCTGGACATTATTTACTACTGAAAACGGCTTCTGTGCCTTTGTAGTTTGAATTCTCACAGGCAGGTGCCATCTCAAAACAAAAGTGGGAAGATTTTGCTTTGGAGATTTTGAACCAATTTTTTTTCTTTTTTCTTTTTTTTTTTTTTTTTTGTCAACTACCAAGTGAAACATTTTGTTTAAAAAATGCCTAAACAAAATATTTTGACATTTTCAAAATGTTCTCCTGTTCCCTTTAGCCAAAACACGCTGCTATATTCAAAGCAAATTCACAGATCCCTTCAGCCCTTACAAAACGCCCTGGGTTTGCTGAATTTCATGCTAACGGAGAGATGCTCGTGCAGCTACGCAGGTTGAGTGAGGGGCAGGGAGGATGAGGAGAACTGAGATGGGGTTTAAGGAGCTGGAGAGGGAAAAGTAAGGTTAGTCAGTTTTGGGGTGCCAGAAGTATGAGGAGGAGGAGGTGGGGAGAAGCTGGGAGAAGGTGAGGGGCTCTTGGCAGGGATGGAGGGGAGCCAGGGACCCAAGCAGCTTCACAGGTGAGGGTGGTGGGGCTCACGAGGTAGCACAGAGGCATCATGGATGCGGATGGGCAGAGGAGCCTGCCCAAAATGGGGCCAGACCCAGCTTTGGTGCCTATCACCTGCGGGACGGCTGCTGGCTGGAAGATGAAGACCCCTTCCTGCCTACCATGCCATGCAGATGGTTGGATGTGCACCCTGAGCTGTGAGCCCCATTCTCCTGACACATCAAACTACTGGTGGCAAGCTCTGCTTGCAGCTTTCCTCTGGAGAAGATGGGAGAAAAACAAAATAACCACATCTGAGAGGCTCTAGCTACGCTGCTTACTGGCAGCCCTGCCACCACGTGCTACACTGGCACCAAAACCGTGTCAGCAGCAGCGAGCCATGCTAGGAAGGGGACCCAGCCGCCGGCACTGCGGGAAGCTGCTCCCCACCTCTCCATCCCAAAGCCTGCCCAGAGTGGATGGGTCCCTGCCCACCCCCCGTGGCGAGCCGGAGCGATGGGTTTCGGTGCATTCGCCAGGACACAGAGCCCAACTGCGCGCTCCCTTCTCTCTGGGCTGACCGTGGCTGTGGGAGTGTAACTGGGGCTGGATGGAAGTTCTCTGCAGATGTCCTCCCCACCGCTCAGGGCCAGCAGGGGTCCAGCACGCTGTGAGCTGTGGGGTTGCTGGTGTGGGGCTCCAGCTAACCCTGCAAACCAGGCGAGGAGGCAGCCCTGAAGCCTAAATTCAAGAGAGAGGCAGCTGCAGAGCATCTACCCTTTTGGGTCCCATCCAAACCTGTTTCCATGGCAAAGGCACAAGCATGGTACATACTATCGGAATAATCAGTGATGAGGTGACGTCTCATTATGCCTATATTTCCTGTTATTTTACCAGAGTTACATGTGGATTCATAGGTGATTCATGGGGTTCATGACCTCCTCAGATACTACATTACTGGGGACACTGTGGGCGGCTGCTATAATTAGTGACTAATTTCTTGAATTCAGTAGCAAAAGCATGACATCACCCTGCCAAACCAGGTCCCAGCCAGCCATGCACAGACCACAGTGGTCTACAGGCTGGCCAGAGGAAAAGATGCATCTTCCACATTCCCCGACTAGTGCCCCTGGTTTGCAGCATGGCTATAGAAACGTGATGAGAGGGCACTGTAGGACCCCTGAAAGACCCATGTCCAGACACATGACAGCTTTTCCAAGCTCTACTCCCGTCACAGCCGAAGCTGTCCTGTCCTAACGCACAGCACACAGTGATGATGACCTATGGCCAGCATCACTCATAAAAAGCCAGCCCCTGGAGCCCTGGGACAGAGAAACCCCTGTGTCTGCAACAGCAGAAAAAAAAGGATGCAGAGTTGAAGGCAAAAAAAAAAAAAAAATTAGTTTGAGGGAGACTGCTGAGGGCTGGGGTTTGTTTGATGTTTTCAGCATCACCAGCAGAATAGGATTTGGAAGCCCAGAATTTGGGTCTGACCTCATCCCCAGATGGCTAATGAAGACAATCCAGACTGACGGTAGCAGAGAAAAGATTTGGAGAAATCTGGTTAAATGTCCTAGGACAACAGTAATTACTGTCTCATGAAGCATAGTCAAAACTCCCTGTTGGCCAAGCTAGATGAGGGCCCTGCAGAGAGCTCTTGGCCTTCCTCTGGTACTGACCATAAGCCAGGGCATGACCACATGGGTCATCCTCAGAAGCTTTAAAGGGACTCAGATTCCAAAAAAAATTCTGAGGGCTTCAAGCCCTACCCTCCACCACCTCCCTGGAGCTATCTGGCACAAGTGGTGCCTTCCACGTAGCAAAACATGGTGTGGGGTCTTCTGGGGAGGACTCAGCAGCTCTCTATCTCAACCATGCCGTTACAAGACCAGTTTCCCCTGCCCAAGTTCTGGCCCAACAGTTTATCCTCACATCAACAGCACAAAGCTGCACAGATGGAGGATTTCAAGGGGAAATTATTTAGATAAGAGATTATCAGGTATACTTCGATGTCAGCCAAGCTTATGGGCTTAATGCAGAATGATGAATCACCCATCCAAGTACATATTATTTTCCCCGGAGGCACTGTCCTGTGAAATTTATTTCCCTCTGAAGGGCCTTGTAAATCATTTGTAACAAATAATCCACAGTATTGCCAGCCCCACGTGTTGTAAAATCCAGAGTCATGTGTCAGAAGATTGGCCTAAAACTCATGAGATCTTTCCTTCCCAGCAGTTTCAGGCATAGACCTTTCTCTGCTTTCTCACCCTTTCTTGTTCACTCACCCATTTTTCAAACTTTCCTCTCCACTCCCCACTCCTGGCTGTGTGTTATATATATTTTAAAAGGAAGCTGGCGTTCCCCCGAGATCTCTTGACTCCCATGCCTGGAGAGCAGCATGCTGCCTATTCACTTCTCCTGTTCTCAGGGTGCTGGAGAACACAGTTTGCCCAAAAGCATTTGCCATGCAAACCCAGACATCAGGTCACCCCCACGAGCAGTGCTCAGCACGGAGCTGCAGGTTGGATCTGACGTCGCTTGTCCCCACTGGGGGACCTAGCGAGGGTACCCATGCTCTCTGGCATCTCTCCATCACTTTTTTTTTTTCCTATCAGCAGTGGATTTGTTGGGGTTTATCCAGGACAGCCCATGATGCCTCTTTGGTTTATGTCATCTTTTGAGGCTCTGTGGGGTGATTTTGGCAATGACTCTCATTTTCCACTGCAGGGAACAGATGCAGAGAGTCTCAGCCCAAGTGTGACTGAAGCCAGGGCACAACCCCCCAGTTTCATTGCTGGGGGTCATGTATATCCCTGGCCTGGGGACAGTCCTGACTCACTGTTTCTCTCCCACCCTCTGCACTGCTCCCTGCCACCCCAAGCTTGGTGGTCCCCTCTCTTTCTGCTTCCCCCAGCTTAATTTCTGGGCAGCCCTTCTTGGTGCCCTTTCCAGCCACCCTTCACAGCAGAGGCATCTTCAGTCCCACCTGGAAGACAACCACAAATGAAATCTGATGGCCAGATTAGACTGAACTGGCAGCTGCCACAAGCACCCAGCACCCTCCCATGCAGCAGATACTTTGGCCACCTCCACGGCCAGCCCATGCTTTTGGGGGACCAACATCTCTCCTTGAAACAAGGTTGATGGAGGAGATGCTCATCAGCAGCTCTCTCCAGAGCAAGACAAGCTGAAGCAATGGTTGTGACAGGTGTCACAAGAAGTGGCTGACAGCAGGACCAGGGCTCCTCACAACCAGCCTCGGGGCCCAAGGGCTCGGGAGCTTTCTGAAACTCTGGAGATCATGGGTGTTGCAACAGCAGATTTTCACCTTTCCAGTGGACATTACCAGAGAATAATTTGTGCCGACCAAAGGCTGCAGCAGTGTGCTGCCCCTATCTGATCATCTCCCGCGATAGGTGCAAAGCCCTATCTGATCCAGCAGTTATTGAAAACTCAGCTGAGTGTGACTGGGATCATTTTTCAGTTTTCATGTTGCTCTCTAACCACGGTGAAAATTAAAGAGCCAACTGTGGAACAGGAGAAAGCTCCGTACTTTCACTATGACACTTTCTGGTAAGAGATATTTATTAATGTTCATTTCTTCTTAAAGGAAACAAACCAAACCCAATCCCTTATCTCCCTCTTGGTGTTTAAGTTATGAGTAACACAGGAAGCTATTAGGCCATGAGACAGCAAATACACCCTGCTCGGGAGCCTGTGGGTGTAGGAGATACGGCGATAAAACCAAGATAGATCAAATCACTCCCATTTACCTAGAGCTTTCTGCAACTCTTGAAATGATGTAGGGATCTAAAGATGCTTTGTCTTTTTTTTATGAGAAAAGCAGCTGTGATTTAGCAGTTTAATCACCTTTGTCACAAAGAAATGCAAAACAAAGCCCATCACCAGGATATATTTTTTTCAAAGCCGTGTTTTGTTTCCCATCAGTAAGGAACGATTTTAACTTCTAACGGTGAGCTGAGATAGACACGTACTAAATAAATCCATTGCTTATACAGTGCCTGGGTGTAGATCAGCTCTCCGAAACTGCTGTCCCACTAAAGGCTTAGTAATGGTGTTCATAGTCAAAACCTGCTGCCTTCGGGTGCTCAACAGGTCTTCATAGGCAGATGGCTGACTGGAGGGTGATTTGGGATTAGCCACATAACGAAGATCTGCCTTAGCACCAGGCAGGATTTGGCTCACAGGGTTTTGCCCTATGGCGACTTCTGAATGACATTGTCCAGCCTGCAGGACCCGAGCCCCCCCTGGCTCTTGCACTTGCAAGGGCTGCAGACAGCCCATGCTCCGGCAGTTTGAATTCCCTCCCACGCCCTGGACTTGCAAACTCCTCACTGCTCTACTCACAGGCACTGGGGTGCAACGAGATGAGTTTCTTAAGAAGAAAATGCAATGATGTAATTATTTCCTTTGTCTTTATAATCATGGCCATGTGATTTATTAGAAGGGCTGGAAACTTCACAGACCTCTGCCAGGGAAGCTGTGGGTCTCACCAGACGACGCTGGCACTGCTCCTACCCCAACCAGAGCTCCCTTAGGCGAGCAATTTCTCAGTTGCCCAGCTCCAGCCCCAGCTTCTCACAAGCTTCGGGGCCTTTGTCTTTGACCCTTTCCCATGGCTTCTCCTTTAGTGAGCAATGGGGGGTTCACCGGTGGACTCTGGCTGGGCTGGTCAGCAGTCCCCACATCACTAAGGCAGAAGCACCACATGGTCCTTCCTGCACCAGCAGCCCAGCCAGCTTTTGCCAGGAGCCATGCAGGTACAGCATCCCCGCATCCTGCGCTGGCTCCACATCTCTCCCTGCCCCTGAGGTGAGGATGGGAAGGCTGCTAAAAAACACAGGCAGGAGCCAGGGAGCTCTCCCTGGTATTGCAAGTCTGAGGAAAGTGCTCCAAAACCTTTCTTATACCTATCAAACACCTCTTTCAATGATGGCACAGCGATCTGGTTGTGGTTACCAATGGAAACCCATGGGAAATCCCACCCTTTGGTACCAGCGTGGCAGAATGAACATCCCTGCCCCTTGGCAGCCATCCCATCACACCCCGTGTCTACTGAGGGGCACAGTACAAGCATAAGGTTTGTTCATGGGCCGGCAGTGTCTGTGGCCGAGGGGACCCTTGCCCTGCCCTCCGCCTACCATGGGCCACAGAGCCTCCTGCCCCAGCCCGCGTGTCGGCATGGGGGACAGAGCAGGGCAGATGCCTCGGCATGCCCAAGCAACCCAACTCACCTTTTGCTCATGGAAACAGCGAGGGGCTCTGGCCAGCCCTTCCAGGTGTGCCTCCAGGTGCTAACAGGTCAATGGTACCCAAACACCCCTGTCCTCCCAGGACCAGAGCTCTCACATGCCATAGCAAAGTTTGGACATGAGCCCCAAGGGCAGGTTTCTGTAGCTATGAAGGGCTTATGGACACATTTCAGCTCAAGTCCACGTGAACAAAGAAGTGCTTCGCTGCAGACTAAGCACCCTTTTCTTCTTCCCTAACTCCTTCTCTCCTCTTCTGATGGTAGTGTTTCCCACAGCCCCACCAATTAGATGTACCTCACTAGCTAATTCTACTTGCTCATACACCCCATTTAGGCAGGAAAACAAGTCCAGTTGATTGTACAGTCAAAAATGAAGCTCAGCTCTGCAGCAGGTCATGGCATCAGCCCCTGCCATGCCATCCTCCAGAGACGGTTGGTGCACAGCTGGCCACAGCAGCAAACTGAGGTTGGAGAAGCCTGACAGCAGCCACGCTCTAATGGGGGAAACATGCAAAATCAGGGCTTTCTATTTTAGTAAGACCAGGCCAGGTGGAGCCAAATAAAAATGTCCTAATTACTCTATTTTGGAGTATTTGGCAACATTGTTCTATTTTGGAACGTGCAGATTTGTCAAAACTGGATTTTTTCCCTGCACTGTGCTAGATTTTCTGAAATTTGGCTTGAAAAAGGGCTTGTCTGGTCTGGGAAGAACAGCTGGTTAAAATTAGAGATGAAACAAAATCACCAGTGCTTAGGGGCTCTCAGTAAGGAGGCTGATGACCAAGTTTATGCTGGCTGCTCCAGTAAACGAGCATTTACCCCCTCCAGTTATTCAAACAGAGAGCTGTGGATGGAGAGAGTGGGAGACTCACCGCAGTGTGGGCTAGACAGGAGCAAGTCTCCCAGGGGATGTGGGGAAAGACCATACCAGGAGCATCTGCTCCCAGGTGGGTCTGGAAGGAGGCAGGAGACAACACAAGTGCAAAGGCAAGAGCCAGCCTGGCTACTGGCTGTGCCGAGGGCTGGAAGGGGTAAGTCTCACTTCTCATGAGAAATGTCAGAAAGGCACGTTTCCACCGCAGCCCATAGCGGGAACGTGTTTGTAATCGCAACCAGTGCTGCAGAGCGGAGTAACCACTCCTCACCCACCTCCTGCGGTGCGCGGCATGGAGCACAAGCACCTCTGATCTCTATCGCTGCACCGCTTCGTTTCCCAATGCCACACTGCAATGACAGCAGTTATGAGATGAGCTGGCCAGTTCACTGTCATGGCATCCATGGCAGCTCTGGTGGTGGCACAGCTAGAGAGCCACGGGGAGCTCCCGGGGCAAGCCAGGCAGTTCAGGTGACACCAGCAGCCCCCAAAAAGTCATGACTCCAGTCCCCTTGGTGTGGCCAGCCCCATGGGACATGGCAAGACCCCAGGCTGGGCTGCTGCATCACTTGGCTGGCACTCCCTGCCTGCAATGCTGCCCCACATCTGCCCCAGAAAGTCACAGCTGGCAGGCAGGCAGTGCAGGTAGCACGGGCACTCACATCAATGATGCTTGGGTGTCAGCCCCACCACAAGCAAATTTGTCCAAAATGTTGAGAAGACCAAGCGCTGCACACGGCAGTGCGTGGAGAAGGATATGATGTACCCTGAATTTCCACTAGTTTGGCCAAGCACCAGTGGACCCCAAGAGATCTTCTTTGTTTCCTAAAATCTTAGCCTGAAGCCATGCAGTTCAGTTAAAAATCTCAGCTGTCAGTAGGAAAAATGTTTCTAACGAGGGTAGCAAGAGGAAGTTTGAAAATGTCTTTGACCCTTTAAGGCTCTGCAACAAGAAGGCAAACAGGTGGAGCTCACAAGTTTTAAAACCTCATCATTTTGCAGCCCGTATCTTGATGGCAGGGTCCTGCTGAGTCCTCAAGCCTAATACAGGGATCATTTATCATGTGCTGTAGGGAACATTGAGAACTCTTGCAGAAGACAGTTTGAGCTTCCCGTGACTGTAGGTTAAAAGATCCCTCCTTAATCTGCAAAAGAAATCTCTCAGACTGTTCTTCATTGGATTGTTTTCTGTTTTCAGAGACCAGGGGAAATTTTCAGAATTTCATAAAGGTCATATTTTCCCCTTCCAGCTATGAAAACAGCTCTTTCACCTGTATACATGTATACAAATTCAGAAAGTGTGTGTTGGTATAAGGTATTACCCGCAAAGACTTGTTAGATTAAAATCTGGATAAGCTTAGTCATCTGAATTTTAACTACATTTCACTTGGTTCACTACATTTTTTGAGTGAACGATACAAGATGTTCTCCTTAAAACATCCAAGCATGGTTCAGTGAAGTCCTAACCCATTTCTAATGTTAAGCTTCACAGAGTTCTGTTACAGCACAAAAAAGACAAAAAACAAAGAAAGGGGAAAAGGCAGGAAACAAGCCCAAACAACTCAGTCTCATAATGAGCAAAATTCAGCTCAGATCTGTTGGCAGAATCCTATCAAGCATGGTCCCAAAACTGCAGGGTGTTTTTGTGGTAGGGTGGTACCTTGTCATTATTTGCTTGTTGGTACTCATCCCATATTTGAGAAATCACAACTGAAAACTTGAGATGCACAAGCCACAGCACTCATGTTTGATGCTGAAAAGCAGATGTGACACAGCCCAAAATGGGGACTCATGAAGGCAACAACTGGTAAGTTATAAATGCATTGCACCCTCAAAATGCTGCAGGAAGAGTGCAAGGGAAGGTCCTGGGCACCCAATGACCCTGGCATCCTCTATGCACTCTGAGCTGCAGATAACCGTGCCATGACAGCCGAATGGCTGGGGTGTGCCCTTTACCACTGCTGGTTTCTTCTTTGTACACCAGTAAACAAAATGGTTGGGTTCGCCGAGGACAAGAAGCTCAGAGGGAGGTGGTGGTTCTGTCCTCTGTTCAATCACTCTGAGTGGACATCACCCTCTGGAGCACAGGACACCTCCTGCCATCCTGACATCAACGGGAACCTGCTTCTGTTTTGGCAGAGCTGGAAGGTCGTTGCAGGGAGGTTTGCACTGCCAGCCCCTCATCTTCACACCTGGAAGCCTGTCCATTGCCACCGTGTCACCTCACTGCCTCAAAGGAGCTTCACAGCTGGAGCAGTGATACATGCATTTTGTCTGACATGAAAGCAGAGCCAGCACTTGCCTTTGAAGCTCTCTAGCAGGCTCTAAAATATATGAATAGAGGAGAAATATGTATCATCATCAAATAAGAAATGAAGGTGCCCTCCAGCCCATTGACATCTGGGGACTCAGCAGCAGAACTGCCATGAAAACAGTGCTCTCCTGGCACAGATGCTATCTGACCACTCATATACATGTTAAAAAAAAAAAAGACACACAGATTTCTCCAAAAATACTTTCCATCTTGGCAGCTATGTCAGCTGCCTGACCTCTCTGCAGCGCTGTGGTCATTTGCCTGCCTACAGCCAGCAGCAGAAGTTTTTTCCCTGAGAGAAGAAGAGACCAAGAGCACCACAAGCGCCCAGCAAAAGCAGCAGCTCTCCCAGGGGCTCCCATGGTCCCAGGAGCTACCCTGGGGGGCTGGCAGCAGAGGGACACAGGGAGCGATGGGGCCGTTGTCTGAGTCCAGTTTGGACAGCAAGGTGTTCTCCCAAGTGCTGCTATAGGAACTCCAGTGAGAAACTCGATGCCCTCTCTTGACAGAAAGGAGCAGCAGAACAGACGAGAAGCTGAGGAATGAAAGAAGACATGAAGCTTTGGGAACCCGGAGAGGTGGGTTACTGGGGACCTGGTGGGACAACCCCATCACCTAAGAGGTCCAGAGCAGCAGCAGGCAGAAAGGCACGGCATCCCTTCCTTGCCAGACATGGATAAACATCTGTGATGCTGCCATGGTGGCAGGGCTGTGTCTCACAGCACTGTCCAGAGAGGCAGGAGCTCTCTGGGGACACAGACCAGGGTCTCAGGGGTACAAAACTACCTTTGAAAGGGTTCTGGTTGACCGCAGGGGGAGCAGGTGGTTAGCCACCAAACCCTGCTCTGCAAAGTCACTGCCAGTGAAAACATGCTTGATTTTTATCAATAATCCCAAACTAACAACTGGAAACTGAAAGTTTGTTTTTAAAGCAAAGTTTTTATTCTTTCAGTTCTCCACAAACCACCAAAAGTTTGCCAGAGAGGTTTCTACGCAAATACCTTTGCCAGTACCTTGCTTTCTGGCTGGCATCTGTCCAGGCTGCTGCGTTCTGGGCTGGTCCTCCCCATTCAAACCTGTCCTTGCCCACAGCTTTGTCAGGCAGCACAAGGGGACATCAAAATATCCCTATTGTCCTGCTGGGAGCTGCACAGCTGAGCCCTTAGGAAAGTCCTTCAGGTGACAGCCTGAGGATGTGGATGCAGCACCCAGATGCTGCAGCGTGCTGGGATGTGGGTTGCTACTCCTTGCCAGCTCGCTGCCACCCCCAGTCCACCCCCGCCCCCCTGGGGCTCTCCTTTAGTCCCTGGGGGTGTATGGCAGCACCCTCTGGCTGGCACGGCACAGCGCTGTCCCACACCAAGCCTGGGAGAGCAGGCAGCCACAGCCTTCCCCTACCGGGGACCTTCCAGCAAGTTTTGGGCACGGAATTTCTTTCCTCCTTAAAGACCCATTCCTTGGATCTGCGGGTCTCCAAGAATCTCGGCTCGCTTATAAACACATTGCAATCCCTGAGCCTGAGCTGCATTCGGCTGTATTTAGTTGCCCAAATCATCACTCCCCTTGCAGGGAGGAGTGAGCTGTGGCCAGCCCCTGGGTCTCACGCAGATTCTGCCAGGACCAGGCACTGGAGCTCTTCAGGTGGCTCTGGCTCCTGTGCAGAGCTCCTGTGAGCCAGCCCCACTGAGCTGGCTTCCCCACAGAAGGCGTCACTGAAACCAGTGACTAAACCCTACAGACCCCAGCAGGAACGGGGCTTCCTTCTGCTCTGGCTTCCCACCGCAGACCATCCCCTTCCCAAGCACCGCAGGGGTTGTCTCTGCTGATGACTGTTTACAGGGATCGATTGTGCCATTTTCATGGTAATTTCTGTGTCACAAAATCAGCAATTACCAAATATCAAAGTAGTTTTCAGACAGCAATATCTTTCAGGGTTTGCCAAATTATTACTCCAAGCAGGTTGAAACAACACTACCAGGGAGGAGCTTACTATTTACCGCTGTCAAAAAATATGTCTAGGGACAGAAGATAGCCACTGAGGTTGCACCTGCCTGCCTTCATATATGTCAGATAGATGACGTACTTTATGTACCATCAATAAACCTAGGTTGAAAGCAAAAATAAAAAGGCAAAAGGGAGATGAATGCTGGATAGAAGTGACTTCTCCAGATCTGTTCTGGTGCATCTCGGTGCGGTTCATGCCACACCGCAGAAAGGTGTCAGCCGGGAGCCTCTGCCACTCGGACTCCTGTGCAAGCCCCAGCCTGAGCCCCGGCTGTCCAGCTGTGGCTGCTGGTCGTGTCCCCCTTCCTCCTCTGTTCCCCCACAAAACCTCCATACAAAATCTCCTTTTCCCAAATAGCAGGGAAATCCCCACAGCAGCTCCAAACGCGTGTGCCCCTGCTCCCACAGCCCCTTTGGCAGTGGTCACCCACGCAGGGGTACGCACTCCTGCACACAGTCCTTGTCTCCTGCTTTGAGAAACAAACTCACCGCTGTTCTGACCTTTACCTAACAGATCTTTGTTCAGTGACAAGTTTCAGTGAATTTATTGTACACCGTCACAAACTAGAGAATAAAATGTCTCTGCCATCTCTCATCTCTCTGTGTTTCCAGAGAGCCACAGGAGGGTTTTCTCACTGCTGCTCTCCAGCTGTAAACTCAGCCCTTCTCACCCCATTTGCCATGCGAATGTGAAAGGTGGAGGATTCTCCCCAACACACAATTTTTTTGAACTTTGAGGTCAAAATCCTGGCTGTGCTGGAGCTGATAATCAAATTTCCCACCTTTTTCCCACCATGCCTAAGGCTGAATAACCCTTCTAGTCCCATTTTTTTTTTTTTTTGAATCTTTGCAAGCCCACCAAGAAAAACGAAAGATGCAGAAGGCAGTGCCTCTTCAGACACCCCCAAGCCTCATGGCGTAAGGGGCTGCAGCAGACAGACCCACACCTCTCCCCTGCCTGCACCCAGAGGCCGCATACTTGTCTTTTGGCCGTTGGGGACATATGAATTTATGTAAAAGGGAAACGCTGCCTGACTCCTGTCTGCCTGCCTGTATCCTAGAGATACCAATTATCTCAACACCTCTAAATATTCCCTGTAAAAAAAATATCAAAGCCACAATCCCTATGGGAAAATCCTAGCTTGGATAAAGAAAATGAAACCTCATCCACACAAGCATGGCAGCTCTGGACTCCATCAATGTAATGCAATGGGTGCCGTAAATCCCCATAATAAAAACCAAGACATGCTGATGCTAACTTGGTTTTATTTTTGCTTTCTCATTTGTCAAAATCCCAACAGCAAGCCAGACTTGCAGGAAATATTCAAATTCTATATAAAGACACAATTCTTTGTGAACACAGTGCAAACAGCTTCTACAGGACCCTGTTTGGAAGAGACCTGTTTGAAACGGGACCCCTTGCTGCATTTATTCCCTGGTCACTGGGTACCTACAGTTTCTGCAGCTGTGTTAGTTCAGTTAGTGAAAGAAAAATCAAGAAGTTTAAAGAGAACCAGCTGAAGCCAGGGAAGCTGCGCAGTGGCATGATGCCACATCTGTTGTTTCTGCTTGCTGAATGCTGCCTCTTCTCATACTCCCCGCCTGGGACAGCAGGGCTGTGCAGCACTGGGACACCTCGCCAGTCACACCCAGGCAGCTGGGAGTCCAGCTCTTTCTTTTTTTAAATTGCAGTGTGGCTTAAAATCATGACACCAAAAGGAAAGCCAGAAATCAGGAAGCCCATCAGTTTTCTGTGTCTTTTGGCTGTGTTTCTTTTCTCTTTTATTATGTTAGTCAGGTGCTAAACAAATAAAATCAATTCTGAACTTATAAAAAGCAATTGGAAATGTCTAGTCTTTTATAGTGAAATCTCAAGTGAAGCAACCCACAGCACTTGGAGAAAAATCAATCATTGTTTCCATCCTGCTATGCGTGCTACTAAAATTAAGAATTGATGTTAGGCTGCAAAGGAAAATTATTTCAAGAGAACCACCGTAGCAACAGTTTTCAGTGTTCATAAAAGTCCTGTTTACGGTTCTTCTCATAACAGACAAACTCCCACATTCCACCATGAATTATAAATATTAATGGATTATCCTGATTTACATACAGTTTCCATCTTAATGGGCATCAAAACTGCAAACTGGGCAACAGCACCACTTATGGTAATAGCAAGCAGTAAACAAAGTCCTCAGCCTAAAGATGTCATAAACCGAAGTGTTAAATGCCCCTGTAATTACAGCCTCTCCCACATCCAAATGAAACTTCATATTACTTTGCCAGTGGCCTTTTCATAAAGACTGAAAGCCTGACATGCTGAAGTGAGGCATCTGAAGAAGCACTTATCTCTGATGCGGCCTAAATATTTTAGTAACGTGCTCTGTGGAAGCACCACTCCCCACATCTTCTTTGATTTATTGCATCAAAGCCTATGTTATTTGTATGATAGTATGTGCACACCACATTAATATTCTTCTAATATATACCACAGCCACACTGAAAACCACCCTTTCCCCCAAATAATTTTCATCTCACAAGCTGTATTTGTATTTATCAATAAAGGCGCAGGTGATTGCCACACCACCACCTGGAAGCTGCTGTTTATCCTACACGCCGAGGCCGTGCAGCACCAGCAGCCCGCACTGTCTGATGCCCATCTGGCAACGGGAACTGCTCCTGCCCGGCCCTGGACAGCCAGCTTTCTCAGCCCCTCTGCGGTGGTGCTGGCAGTGGCAACAACAAAGTCACCTTGCTTCAGCAGGGCTTGCAATAAACCCGCGGCTACATCAGGAGGCAGAGCAGCAAGTTCCCGGGGGGAGACAGCCTCGTCTGCCTCCCAGATCTGCCCCTGGGTGCTCAGCTGCCTAAAGGGCTCTGAGAAATCGTGAGGAGGGTGGTGAGCACTGTACCAAAAGTGGCTTTTTCACAGCCAGCTCAGTTTTGATCGAACTGGCTTTCCCAGCTGCCTCTCTCTTGCCTGTCAGTCCCTGGAGCAGCAATTCAGTCCTATGCACACCATCCCCTGTTCATCCCTTGGTTTGGTCTTTCCTACTCAACATCCTTGCCGGCTGAGAGACAGAAGTCCTTTTGCGATGGACAGCTCAACATCGTTAGTTGTTAGCTACATTATTTTTTTATGAGAAGATTCTACAAACACTTAGTGGGGTGCAGCAACTAATTACCACCCTTCAGTTAGTGCAACTAGTGCCCATGATGTTGCCTCCATGGAGTCTAGCTGCTCCACAGCCGTGGTGGCAGCGCGCTCCCACCTTCCAGGCTCTCCTTCTGCTGCCAGTGGAGAGACACTGTACAGCTCTGCTTGTCTTGTCCTGATTTTCTTTCAACTCACATACTGTATCTGTTTCAAAAATACTTCAGTCAACTTTTAGAATTCAGTAACTGACTTTGATAGAGAAATTACTGTTCCAGTATATGGTAAATGACAGTGGTCTAGAACACTGTTAAATTTAAGTCTGGAAAATGAACTTTAATAAAATGCACTCCAGTAATGTACTGTGACAGCTTTTAGTGAAATCAGCTCCAATAGTCTGATTCTCCCAGGAATACAGCCAGATGCATGCGAGCAGCCTTGAGCCATGGAATAAGAAAGCAGACAGCTTTATGATAAATGGCCCCAGAAACCTAAATTACAGCTGCAGCAAATGAACAATACGCCGAAATTACTCAGTGGCTTTTTGTTGCTGCCACAGAGCAGAGCTGTGGGCAGCCGCGCTGGTACACAAGTGTGCACTGACACCTAGTGGGACAGCCCCAGGCGAGGAGTCTTGGGGTAAAGTGGGTTTGTTTTATTAAAGAACATCAACAGCCAGCCCTCCCTGCTGCTAAATGCCAGCCCGAGATGACAACGGGTTGAATTATTTGTGCCCCTTCCTCTCCTGCGAGCAAGCTAGTTTAGTCTTGATTTCTATGTGCTGCACCTTTGCCAGGCAAAGGACTGGTTTATCACTTCGTGTTTCTGCTCTCCATGCCAGGATACCATCTCATTCCTCCTCACCAGTGGGCACACATTGGGGAGAAAGAGAAGGATTTACTGTGGCTCAAAGTGTAAAGATGCAGGTGTACAAAGCACCCTGCCAATCGCTCCAATGTTGAAATGCAACCTGCCAGTTCAAGAGCAGGACACCAAAATCTGTGTAATCACCCTGGGAGCAGGGGCTCGGAAATCTTCCCTGACATGAGCCACAGCACCGGTAGCCCCAGGGGACTCATTCCTTTTGCAGGGAAGCGGGCTGCTGTGATCCCAGCTGCCTCAGAGCCAGTCCTGCTCTGGCATGGGGGAATATGCCAAGATGTGAAGCCTACTCCTAGTGCAGGAGGGCAACACCACCACAGGCTCCGCACACCAGCTCAGCTGCCGACTCCTCTGCAGCAGGTCTTGATACATCACACAAAACTCCCTGACAGCTGCATTTGAATTAGAGGGAGAAAGAGCACCGGGACAGTTTGTCAGGAGGAAGGCTCACAGGCCAGGAGTCTCCTGGTTGTTTCACAGATATTCTGAGCCTTTTTCCAACCTCACTTCCAGACAGGTATTTCACAGCAGTGCCAGGAACCAGCTCCTCTACCCACACGGGACAAGCACCTTCTAACACACTGATACTATACAGATCTCGGTATTTGTTTTATTTATTTTCAGGTCTGACAGCTACACCTCTAGTGCTGCCAGCTCCCCCAGGGCCTTCTGACCTGCCTAGGAGGCTCATTTCTGCCCCTGGGCACCCCCCCATCCCTGCGACAGGGAGTTACAGCCCCTGGTGAAGTAACGCAGGCACCTCACTCTTCGGTGTGTGGGGTAACGGCGGTTTTATCGCCAGCCCTAGCGGTAAGTTCCTCAACAAGCGCCTCACAGGGCCAAGCAGCGGGAGGAAGCCCGCAGCCCGCCACTCCGCTGAGCCCCCGCACGGCCCCGAGCGCCCCGGACACAGGCGCCCGGCACGAGGCACTTCCGGCGCGGGGCACGTACGTCAGCCGCCGCTGCCGCTCCCATTGGCTGGCGGCGGTGCGGGGGCGGGCGGCAGCCATGCTGCGCTCGCTCGGCTGCTGGCTGTGTCTGTGGGCATTGCGGCTCCCGGCACCGCCGGCAGGCACCGGCGCGGCCGCCCGGGAGCTGGACGTCGCTTCCTACCGGTGAGTGTGGGGCCGGGCGGTGGGGCTGAGCCGTGACGTGGGGACCCAGCCGGACCGGGCCTGTGCTTGTGCCTCAGGGAGCGGGTGCGCGCCATGTTCTACCATGCCTACGAGCACTACCTGGAGAGCGCCTTCCCCTACGACGAGCTGCGGCCGCTGACCTGTGACGGGCAGGACACCTGGGGCAGGTAGGGACGGGGCGTCGGGCCCGGGGGCCTCGCTGCGGGGCGCCCCTCACCTCGCTTCTCTCCTCCGCAGCTTCTCCCTGACGCTGATCGACGCCCTGGACACGCTGCTGGTGAGTGCGAGCGGCCGCCCGCCCCCGGCTCGGCCCTGCCCGTGCCCGCAGCCCGGCCCTCTGCCCGCTCAGGGCCGCCGGCAGCCGCCCTCGCACCCGCCCGTTACGCGGTAGCGATGGAAAGTCAGTCAGTAATCGACCACGGAGCTTTTGCGTTTGCCTTGGCTCCAGCCCTGGGAGGCAGATGCCAGAGCTCCCAGCCCTGGTACCTTCTGACACTGGCAAACGTTTTGAAATGAAGCAGAACTGTCAGTTGCTTTTTTTTTAGTTCTATTTGTAATTAATGATTTCACAAAATAGTGAAACAAAACTAGAATTAGCCCTTAACACTGAATTGCACCTTTATTTTCCCATGACCTCTGAGCCTTCTTTGTTGTCCTGCTCTCCGTGCAGATCTTGGGAAATGTGTCTGAGTTTCAGCGAGTGGTCAATGTGCTGCAGGAGGGGGTGGATTTTGACATTGATGTCAATGCATCTGTCTTTGAAACTAACATTCGAGGTGAGGTGGGTTCTTTCTATGGTGTTTATGCTGAATATCCACTGTACAAGTCTCTGAACTGTACACAGAGGTAACATGAGTTAGTGAACAGAGTGAATTTGTAATGCAGTGTAACAGGACACGTAAACAAAAAGAAAAATCCCAAATAAGTTTCACTTCCTTTTTGTCTTTGCACATTGCCTTTTTGCTTCACGCCCCAATGCAAACAGAAATATACGTGGCAGTTCCAATATTCTGTTGCCATGTTGTGAGATTTGGAGTAAACATCTTTTCCACTGAAAAAGTACAAATTACATACTGTCTTTTTTTACATACTATTTTGGAATAGTGATTAATTCTTTCGCTTTAGTGTCATGAAGTGAAACTTGCCTTTTTTGTTCTTTGAAAATCACAAAGGCCTTGGGAGTCTTGTACCCGATTGAGTGTCTAACTGCCTTAGGGCCATCCAAGTAAAAGACACTGCCAGGGAACAAAACCGTTAGTTACGCTTTTTTGTTTCTCCTGTCAAATATTGCTGAGCCAATTTTTGCAGTGGTGTCATTTCTCTGTGTTTGTGCTTGTTATGTGACAGTAGACAAGGCTGTGTAAAGGGCTAATAGCTCCCTGCTTCTGTCATTTGCACTGAAACTCTTGGCTCGGACCTAGACATTTTTTCACCAAGGAATTTAACGAGGTACACTGTATTACTTCACACAAACGTAGTTTTAAGCTGTCTAGAAGAAATGACA
The DNA here is from genome assembly GCF_023638135.1 of Falco biarmicus. Classification (NCBI taxonomy): domain Eukaryota; kingdom Metazoa; phylum Chordata; class Aves; order Falconiformes; family Falconidae; genus Falco; species Falco biarmicus. The sequence goes on from NC_079297.1 coordinate 2,647,947, forward strand.
GAATTCCTCTCATAGAGTTCGTGTTCATTGTGCTGTTAGCTCTCTGATTGTCTGCAGGGCAGTGCAGGTGTAGTAGGGCAAGTAGGATCTGATGCTTCTAAAATAAGGCAAGAAAGATATCGGCCACCCATTGCAAACAGGCAGGAAGAAACAAATCACTCTTCTTTTGTGGTGTATTGAATTAGGCCATTAAGGATGAATCACCTCAGTTTTCTTCCCCATAAACACTGCCTCTGCATCATTGTAAATACAACCAATACCAAGATTTCATTCCTCTGCCACGTTCTTTAATGGGATTCTTATTGGGCACCTTCCAGTGGTGGGTGGTCTCCTCTCTGCTCACTTGCTATCAAAGAAGGCTGGCGTTGAAGTAGAAGTGGGCTGGCCCTGCTCTGGACCTCTCCTGAGGATGGCAGAGGAAGCAGCTCGCAAACTCCTGCCAGGTGAGAACTTGTCTGGTTTTGTGTTACTGTGCTGTAATTCACGAGGTGACTGGTGTGTTTGAAGACAGCACTGCTTGATGTGTAAACTCGTAAGAGTCCTACATTCCCTGAGCTCAAAGCAAGTTTAGCATGTGTGGAAAACGTAAAGTGCGTGATGCCAGCTGTATACATGCATGCCAGTTGTTGTGTGCGTTTAACAACTCTGTTTGTTTGTTGCTTGTTGAGGGAAAATTATTTAATATAAATAACAAATAAAGGGTCTGAAACAGCAGCTTGTAAAAACAAGAAAGTTCAGCCTTATCTTCCCCTGCTGCGGGGATGTGTGCCCAGTACCATGGCACTGTTCTCTTATGTGCTGTGCACCCTGGGCTACCCCTGAGTAATCACAGTTTCAGCATTTGCCCTTTGCTATCCAGTGTGGTTAGTTCCATTTTTACTATGCTGCTTGTGCTGTTAAAACAAAGTAGGCATGCAGCCTGCTGCTGTGGGCAAAGTGGAAGAGAGCTGCAGTACCTTCCCGGGACTGTGTGTTGCTTGAGGTACCCTCTCTGCCCCTCCCAAAATCACGCTCTACTTCTTGTTATGTTCTTTGCAGTTACTGGAATTGCTCCAGTCCTGCTTCTTGCCTGTGTGCAGTGGAATGTGAGGCACGTGTAACAGTGAACACTCACATGAACCAAACCCACTGTGTTTCAGCTTTTCAGACCCCAACTGGGATGCCATATGGAACAGTGAACTTGCTGCATGGAGTAAACCCTGGGGAGACTCCTGTTACCTGTACTGCTGGAATTGGCACATTCATAGTGGAATTTGCTACTTTAAGCCACCTTACTGGTGACCCTGTGTTTGAGGATGTTGCCAGGAAGGCTTTGAAGGCACTGTGGAAAAATCGCTCAGATATTGGGCTGGTGAGTGAAGAATGGACTTTGAATTTGCTGGCCTCCTTTTTATATAGTTTTGTGGATGCAATTCTAAGTGAAAAAAAGCATAAACAGAGAGGAGAGAGAACTAGATAAATAGCCACAGTGCTAATAACTGGGCTGAAGTCGCGTGTTTGACATTGTTCCTGAGCACCTGCAGCATCCACATCTCTGCTTTAGTGGCATAACCCAACATTATGCCATTGTTCTGTTCCATAACAGATGTGGTTGGGAGACAAATGCTTCCTACTGGGTATGGCAGTTTTTGTAACAGCAGCTGTAACAGATCAAATAAAAAGTCTGTGTTATGCCTGGTGGGACAATGGCCTACGGAAGAGAATAAGAGTGTGGCGAGTGTACCAAGATACTACCAGTCTCTACAGATTCGGTGTTTCAGGAGTATACAGAGCTAGAAGTGTTATCTCTGTGTTCGCTTTCTCCTGGTCGATGTTTCTTCAGTTAATTTCTACAGCTGCTTTTAGAACCCATTTGAACTCCTAGTGTTGCCTATGTGAAGAGGAACGGATTTGTTCATATGCTGTATGAGAAAAATTTTGTTTTGTTTACTTTGGAATCTGTTTATTTTTGGTTTATACCCTAATCCTTCATCAGGAAAGAAACTGAATAGCCTGGTGGTTTTCATCTTTGCTAAGCAAGTCAGGATTGTTTAGTTGATTCTCCCGTCAGCTTGGTCTGTTTCTAGGCTGACAAGTCTAAGGTTTGAAGGATCTGTTTAAATATTAGCATGCCAGCTTTCATGCCTTTGACATTGTGGCCTCCATCTCTGTATCTGTACCTTTTCATCCTTCTCTAATCTCTTGTCAGATTGGAATTAGGACCAGACACATCATGTTGAAATTGTGCATTTTTACAGTAGCATAATGGTGCTTTGTTTTCACCAGTGCAACTCTTTTATATTGGAAGCATAAAATCCCAGAGTTACATTTTCTGCCGTTTGTACTTCTCTAATACTGATAAAAGTGTCTTGTAACGGAGAAAATGCTAGTTGGAATGGCCAATGGGAATCTGTGAAATGGGTGGTCTGAAAAAAGGTCAAGGGTTTCTTGTGTGGTGGTGGTGGTGTTGGGATTTTTTTTTAATTCTTGTTCAGTACATAAGCTTTATTTCCACTTCAATTCCCTCTCTCTTCCTCCCTCGCTTCTTCCAGGTTGGTAACCACATTGATGTGATAACTGCCAAGTGGGTGGCCCAAGATGCTGGCATTGGGGCAGGAGTGGACTCCTACTTTGAATACCTTGTTAAAGGAGCCATTCTCCTGCAGGACAAGGAGCTGATGTCCATGTTTCTAGGTGAGCAGGTTTTTTTTTCTGTGTGAAGGGGCCCAGGAATGCCTTCTTGACTGCACCTGTAAAAACTTGGCACGTAGGACTATGGAAGGAGATGATGAAGAATGTAATCGGGTACATTCAAGACTGTTCCTGAAGCCTTTGTTGTAATACTTTCAAACAGTCTGTGATAACAAAGAGTTACCAAAGCGAGCATCCTGATAAGTCATTCATTTGACATGGCTGAAGTGAAAAAGGGGCTTCTCTCATTCTTAAAAAAAGATTTTTTTTGTTGGATTACCTACCATCTATGTTTCTTTATAGAATATAACAAAGCTATCAAAAATTACACAAAGTTTGATGACTGGTATCTCTGGGTTCAGATGTACAAAGGAACAGTGTCCATGCCTGTTTTTCAGTCCCTGGAGGCCTACTGGCCAGGCCTACAGGTAAGAGCTGTCATACCAGTAGCATATGGTGATTTTGTTCATCTGTCTTAGGTTGGTCTTTGATATAAAAGTTAGGAATATAACTCTCTGTGCTGGTTTAAAAGTTTATTGCGATCTCTGGTGAAATCTACAGTAGTTTCAGCCTGTAGAAAAGCAGATGTTGACTTTATCTATGGTCTATTAAAAAAAGTCTCCCATTGAGCGTGATGGGAGGGCAGTTTTGTTGTAGCACACTCTACTGATTTGTGGTCTCAACATCCAGATGGGAATGTAAGGAAAAAGAAAATCACACCTCTTTTTCCTCCAACCTCATAAATGCTTTTATTTGTGTGAATGCTGTCCCATTGAGAGGTTGCTTTCTCATCAGTCCTTTACATTTGGTCTGGGACTTTATCCCCACTAAAATAGACTGGATGCTGTGATTGACTAAAAGAAACTGACTGAAGAAATGCAACTTTCTGTTAACATGAAGTTTTGATTTTTAGTTATTTCAGGTGTGTGTAATGTGATCCAACAGAAGAACAGCATCTGTCTCCTCTTCAGTCTTACCTATTCTTAAGGCATCATGCCCAAGTATTAGTTACACCACTCGGACCTGCTTGAACAACCCATTTCTGTCACTATCTCTTGCTTTGACTAGAGTAGTGTTATTGCATCAATTCCTGTGTAGTTTCTTCTCCAGCCAGATGTTGCTTTGGTAATTGTTTCCTCTCTCTCAGAGCCTAATTGGGGATGTAGATAATGCCATGCGAACCTTCCTCAACTATTACACTGTCTGGAAGCAGTTTGGTGGGCTGCCTGAGTTGTACAACATTCCCCAGGGCTATACAGTGGACAAGAGAGAAGGATATCCACTCAGGCCGGGTAAGCAGAAGTGAAATAGAAAGGAACATGGACTCCTGCTTTTGCTCTGGTGGTAAGATCACATCAGCAACACCTGCCTTCCAAAAATCATCCCCAGTTTTGCTTTGAATTAATTCCTGCATGCATTTTACCAGTGATTTCTACAGTCAAACCTATGTGTTTTGCCTTCTTCCATTCACAAAAGCAGGGCTACCTTTTAAAGGAAGCAACCCATAGTGTTACTATATAAAGGTGGCCTGTTAATGAATTGGGTGCACAGTGTAGGATTTGACGTGTTTAAGTGTTAGACTGTCTGACATGGGATGTTTTTAAGTCATGTGAAATGTTGATGTGACTGCTTGTGTCCTTTAGGTTTAGGAATTGAAAGTGAGTATGAATAGACCATTCTAGCTCTGCTGAGTTCCTGAAATAAACTGATTCTAGTTGCACTAGTAAAGCTCAACATAAAAGAGGGGTTATGTGTTGTCTGTGGTACTGCAATGAAATGAGCTCTCTTTTTTTTTTTCTGATTTTTTTTTTTACAACTCTGACCAAAAAAAAAAAAAGAGAATTAACTTTAAAATTTATTATATCATCCAAAAAGACCTGTTTCTTTACTGAGTAAACACAGCACAGTGCATATGTTGTCTATATAGAGTATTTCCATAGTGTTTGGTTTTGCAGTGTTTTAGATACCCATGTTTCAGGGGATATTTAAAACCTGGGGTTTGGGTGTTGAATTTCTTGTTTGTAATCCTTTCTAGAAGCATCTTTCTTTTCTTCCTTTGACAATTGGGGTGTGGTTTTTTTTCTTGCTTTTTCTCTCTTGCTCCCCTCCCTGAAGGCAGGATGGGTGCATTATTCACTCTTACCTGAGCTGATGCAATCTGGCTAGTGAGTTTTTGTAGCACATCCTTAGTAAAAGTATCTGCACTTTTGAGCCAGAGGAAATACAAGGCAAGTTAGGCTGTTTATCTGATCATCCTACTTTAAAATTTATTCAAGGAATATCTCATCTTGCCTGTGTCCATGGTTTGGTAATCTTTATGCTTGCAAATGTTTGGGGTTTTTTTGCAGAGCTGATTGAGAGTGCAATGTATCTGTACCGTGCGACAAGAGATCCCACGCTCTTAGAACTGGGAAGAGACGCAGTGGAGTCAATAGAGAAGATCAGCAAGGTGGACTGTGGATTTGCAACTGTAAGTGCTAAATCAACAGCTCGGTTGGCTAAATGGCTGCTAAAAAACATCTTTTAGAAAGTGTTCTCATGAATGATCTTTTGCCATTTAGCCAATTAATCACTTTTGTTGAAACATGACTTTTTTCAGACGTACCCCTTGTGTTTCTCTGTGAAGCTGATCTGGTGACTGCAGGTTATGTTTCTGGTAGTAACTTTCCTTACAGCCTGAACAGTGGGCCAAATTCTGTCATGGGCTGTTGCACCAGAGCCCAGAACATGGGAGAGCATCACAAGCTTCTCCTGCCTCCTGTACCTTGGTAGCTAATAGGTGTTTCACCTCAGCAGGAAGGCTCATATATAGGCTTTGTATCTGCCAGTTGTGTGATTATGCTTTCCCACTATGCCTTGAAAATCCAGCCAAACACAGGAGAAATGCAATGAGTGATTTCTCCAGAATCATTTAATAAAAGATTTCAAACATACTGTCAAGCTCTATTTTACAAGAAACTCCTTATAAACATTGGTAATTAGGCCTTGTGATTTGAGAAGTAGGTAAAAGCCTTATGATTTTATCTTAATTTTTTTTAGTGGGGGAAATGATGGGAGGTTTCTCACTTTTAACCTCCTTGCCCAGATAGGAAGTACCTTTCTCTGATAGTTAGTTTCCTGCTCCTTATTATAGTACTATGCTAAATCCAAACATCTGGAACCTTGTTGATGTAGTTGTGTACAACTGTTTAAAATGCAGGGTGTATTGGTGCCTCACTGTCCTGTTAAACTGAAATGAATTGCAAGCTGGTTTTACTTTTCCCACTAAGTTCATAACCTACTGATTTTGATACAACAGTAACCCACTGTATTTATTCTCCTGTAGATCAAAGACTTGAGAGATCACAGACTGGATAATCGCATGGAATCCTTCTTTTTGGCTGAAACAGTGAAATACTTGTACCTGCTGTTTGACCCAGACAACTTCATTCACAATGATGGATCGGTCTTTGATGTGGTGATTACACCATACGGGGAATGCGTCTTGAATGCTGGAGGATACATCTTCAACACTGAAGCTCATCCTATAGACCCTGCTGCACTGCACTGCTGTAGAAAGCGTAAGGAAGAGCAGTGGGAGGTGGAAGACTTGATGCGGGAATTTTACTCAATGAAGAAAAACAAGAAATTAACTTTAAAAAGAGCTTCGGACCATGGTGAAGGGGAAAGTGCAAAAGACCCTGAAGATGCCTCTTTGGAGAAGGGTGTAGAGAAAAGAAACTCTGGGAAAAGCTCACACTCCCTTCTGAGTTGCCCCAGTCAATCTTTTAACTCTAAGCTTGCAGTACTGGGACAGGTCTTCCTAGATAACACCTGACTCTTTTCATCATCGCTTTAAATTATTGAACTTAATTCAGACTCTAGGAATATATTTTTATAGTTTCATAATGGAAAGTGTCATACCTCACAATGTGAATTGTATTATGAAGTGAAACAGCTTCCTATTAAATTCTGCTACTGCTTGTTCATAAACTGTGATTCAGATATCAGCTGTTAATGCTGTCAAGTTGTTAGTCTCAGACCAATTGGTTGCTTCAAAAGGAAACGGGTGTTCAGAAAAAGAAAAAGTCTACAGGTTAGAGGTATCTTGTTTATTTCATTGTGAGTTTGTTTTGAAGTTTTACAGGCTTACGCAGAGTCCACAGCTTGCTTTGCTCTATAAAAATGAGCCTGAACGGTTCCCTGTCATAAGGGGAAGAGCAGGGATTACTAGCTGTAACTTCACTTCTGAGCCTAAGTCTCCTCTGTGATATGCTCCACCTGGTATCTTTGGCCTCTTTATGAGCATGTGGTTTCCCTGGGAGACTGATGACCAGTCAAGAAAACCTGTTGATTTTGAGGTGGAGGCTCAGATTTGTAGGTCTAGCATGTCTGTTGAATGTGAAGGATGGCATGGGGGAGCAGAGCACTTGCAACATAGAAAAACACTCAGTTCCTCTGTATGTAGAATTGGTGTGGGTCAGTACCACCTGCCTGGAACCCATTCACTAAAGATCCAGGTAATGTCATCTGCAAACTGAGGTGGAGCGTGAACTAGCAAAGATTCAATTTACTCTGCAGTAGAGCTAGCTTCTTACAGAGTCTAACGTGCTTTTCCTATGAAGTTTTCCCATTTCCTTCCTCTTTCAAACTTCCCTTTGTGCCTCACTTGTGTAACTGCATCAGCCACCTCAGTCAGTGCAGTTGGCCTCCGGGTGGACCAGCTGAGCTGTCTGTGTAGCATGTGTAAGGGTAGGATGGGAGGGGACTTGTTTCAGACTGAAGTGCAACTCTCCCTTGGGGTGCGAGGCAGCTGAACAGACGTTCATAAGCAGCTCCTTGCAGCAGGCAGTGAGAGTGCTCCTTGTGAGCCTCTAATGGAGAGTAAACTGCATTTCTGTCTTTCTTAACAGGTGAAAGGCATGAAACCTCCTGGTGTTCAGCTGACTCAACAAATCCAAACCTTTAAGGGTGTTATTAGTGTCTTTTTGACAGGTGTATGCAATGATCAGAGAGACATCTGTAGTGTTACAAAAAATTTTCCTTTCTGAAAACAAAAAGGGGGGAGGGCAGAAGAGTGTTGGACTTCCATCAAGCCTGCTGGAAAGTGAGGAGCCTGGAAAAAGCACAGACAAGCTATAGTCATTTGAGTGGGTTAGAGGTACAGCATCAATAAATCCATGTGGCTAGTGAAGCACTTATATACAACAGCATCAGTGTCCAGTCTTTGCTAGTGTGGGGTTGCTTTGAGAAACTATCGCGTTTGCCTTTTATCTGTATAAGTTTTATAAAGTTACATAAAATCTGCACGCCTACCCTTCAGGATGGAAATCCTGTTGCAGTTGTGAGTAAACTACAGTAAAAGACGCAGCTTTGGATGGACTGACTTATCAGAAGGTTTGGTAACCTGTACAGGCCCTGCTAGCTCTGTACTTCTCCTTTCCAGCTCTGCACTTCTCCTTTCCTTCGAGCAGGTGGGACAGCTGCTGTGGTAGAAATACTGCATTGAAACAACTTGCAGGGGAGGTACCGAGAGAGGAGCACCCTAAAACTGAGGCATTGTTAGACAAGATGGAGCTATCGTTAGTGGCTCCTTGTAACCATAAGGTTATCTTTTTCTTTTCCAGCTGTTCATACCTCACAAGGTATTCATTGTATAATGTGTGGAACAACAAAATGCAGGCCTTCTGGGATGGTTTCACTCAGTGCTCGGTCCTCATTCTCTCTCGGTACTGCTCCACCCATGAAAAAGAGGAAAACAAAGGATTTGCTGGATAGGCTGCAGGTTACCAACACAGTAGAGCTCTGCTAACCATGGCATTCTGGTACCCTCACCTAAGAGGCTCCAGTAGCAGAACCAAGGGGTAATAGCCTTAGGACCTAAGATCTTAGCTCAGCACAGCTGGAGCTGAAAGAAAGCTACTGTTCTACTGCAAGTAATTAGATGGATCTTGATTAGTGCTATGGGATGGATGAGTCAGAATAACACAAGACAGCCTTAATTTTGGTTTGTTACAGAATTTGAGAGTGACTACCATCTTACTAAGATTTTCTCGTAACAAAAAGAATTGTGATGTGATTTCTTAGGATCTTGTCTTTTCTTTAAATGGAAAACTATGACTTGGCCTAGCTGTAGGGGGGAAGAGAGCATGCTTGAGCCTTGGTGATGTGCAAACAAGCTGTGCTATTTCATAGGCAATGTGATGAAGGACAGATGTTTGAGCATCTCTGTAGGGGATGGCAGGATGAAATCGTTAGTGGCTGCTTGTCTCGCTAGGCATGAGATTCCATTCCCTGTACATATAACGTAAGAGGTTCTGCTGTTAGTGGGAACTTGATGGATTCAAAATTACTGTCACAAATCAGCTAGTAAAAAGAAAAGCTAAAACGTGGTTTCCTGCTGCCTTTCCTCCCAGGAGCCTCACAATGAAGGGCACCTGTGGGAAGAAACGGCAGGTCTATTCTGGCATATTCCAGCTGGAGGGAGAGCTACAATCGAGCAATATGGTGAGTACTTGGTCATGTTAGCAGAATGTAGAGAAGTTTTGTCAGGAATCCAAAAGGAGATGTGTGTGAAACACAGATGGGTAGTGGCAATTTTGGATGGCTTCCAAATGAGGCAGGTCAGTGCTGAAAAGGTCCCACCTAGTGCATACTTGTGGCATCTGTCAAAGGCTGGAAGGAAACCATGGATTTTGGTTGTTTCTGTGCTATCTTTCACCACTCAAAGTTTAGCATTTGCTGTTGATGCCATACTTGTAATTGTGGTTGGTTTGGTATTTTTTTTCCCCCTCCACTCTAAGCAGCCTGCAAAGCCCAAAACTTAAAGCCAAATTTTCTGAGGTATTTCTGAAGTAATTGTTTGAATTTGGAGAGGCTGTAGGTTGATGAAGTCAGACAAACATCTTGTGAAAGACTATTTTAATGGAGCTAACAAAGAAGGTAGAACAAAAAGAGGCAGACCTTCACACAGATTGCTGGCAAATGGCAAAAATCCCAGAAAGCAAGAGGGGCGCAGGGGAAGCCCTAGGAAAGGGGACAGAGAGCAGCCTTTTGTATCTGAGGCAGGGTGGTTGTGCAAGTGAAAGGACTGCCACGTTTGTGTTTCTTCAATTGCAGTGCCTGGTGGCTTTCTGTGAACACAATTTATCTGAACAGCAAGTCCTCCATTAGCAGATCTTGCTTCTTACAAATAAAGCTGGGATTATCATCTAGGCCCATATGGTGGTGAGAAGAGATGCAGGATGTGATGCTCTCAAACTCAAATCCATCACCTGGATGCCATGACAGCACTGGTTTGGCAGTGCTGTTAAGGGTCATGTTAATCTCCAGTGTCTTTATTGCTTTCTATTGCTCTTGTACAACAAAGGGAACTTAAAATGGAATATAAATGAAGGTCAGCTTTTAAAACTGTCACAATTTTGGGCACCCATATTGTATGCTGCATTCCTTGCTGTCTCGCGGAGACCCAGAGCTGGGGTGCTGTGCTGGTGACACCTCTTGGGTCCCTTGGAGCTGTTGCCTGCCTGCGCCCTTAGTCAAGGCCTCACTCCCAAGTATCTGTCTTCTCCATGTGCTGTGTTGTCTTTTGCTTGGTTTTGAATTTTTTTATTTAGGAATTTACACTGTTTTGCTTTGGTGTGGTGAAGAGCTCCTGCCTCAGAAGTCTATCGAGTCCAGTTTTCTCCCCTCTTCCAGGGCCAGGGCACCTCTGTGCTGAGGGACTGTCCTGCGGCCTGGGCTCTCCCTCGTATCTCTTATGTTGTGGTTTCTTTCAGTTGATTCCAAGAGCTGGCGGGTGCTGCGCCAGGGATTCTACTTTTGCCTCTGTGCCTGAATCGCTCGCCTTAGCTGGTGAATTTATAGTAAATGTAGTTGCAGAGCACATGCGGGTATTTTAATGGCAATAAAACTTGGGCGTGGAGAGCGGTGGCTCCTGTCAGGGCGGGGGGGGGGCGGGTGTCCTCCTTCCCGGCATGCTCCGCGGTGGCCCCGCGCATGCGCGCCCCGCCCAGCTGCACTACATTTCCCAGCGGCCCCCGCCGGGCGGCGCAGTGCGCACGGGGCCCGGGCGGGGGCGCTGCGGCGCGTCCCTCGCGCCGCTCCGTACAAAGCGGCGGGGGAGGGGGCGCTTCCTGTTTGTCTCCGGCCGAGCGGAGGAGCGGCCATGGCGGCGGCGGCGGCGGGGGGCCCCGGGCCCGGTGGGGGGGGCCGGCGCGGAGCCCGTGCGGCGGCCACCAACATCCTGGCGCAGCTCCGCCACGGGCAGCTCAGCGGCTGTGGCCTGACGCGGGGGGCGCAGGTACTACGGGATGGGGGGAGGCTCCTCCGGCGGTGGGGGTGAGCTGGGCCCGGGGGCTGGCGCGGCTACCATGGGGATAGGCAGAGCTGTGCCCGGGGGCAGGGGCGGGCTGGCGGAGGCCTGCTGCCCATCCTGCCCTGAGCCCACCCCCCCGGCTTCGGGCAGGGCCTGCAGATCCGCCTGGGAGCCCGGCCCGCGAGGCCTTGCTCCGCCGGGGGCTGGAGGCGGGTGTTGGCCGGCCCTGGCGGCCCCTCGGCGGGGCTCAGCGCCAGCCTGGGGCTGTCGGGCCCCTCCTGGAGCGCCGAGGCCGGTGGGAGCCGGGCTGGCCTAGCGGGGCCCGCCGCCGAGGCTGCTGGCGGGGGGGGGGGCGGCGTCTGGCAGTGCCCTCTCTCGGTCCAGACTGGGGGCTCCCCAGCCCCCTCTGCCCGCGCCGCTTTGGTGCTGGGTCAGGGGGCGGCCCAGAGCCTCACGCGGTGGGGAAGGAGAGTGTCTGTGGGCCTTCATGCGCCTTTCCCTCCTTCCATCCTCGGGCTCCCTGTAGAAGGACTGTGGAGCGGAACAAGTACGTGCCGTGCTGTAGAGGAGTCTTCTTCCTCTGCTGTTCTGGTTGGTGCTGGACGCCGTGGCTTTCTCCTGCAAAAAAAGGAAAGCTCTGCTTGCAACTGTAACAACGCGGCATCAAAATTTAGGATGTTTGGTGGACAAAGGCAACCTCTTGATATTAGGGCTTAGGCAACTTTTTATCTCTCAAATGGGACAGGCTTTGTGCTGGTGATTTTCCATTAAACTGTTCCAGACCTCTTTCAAATTTGTCGTCTTTCCCAGTTGATGATGCTGGGAAATACCGAGAAATGAAATCAACTTGTTAACCTAGGCTTGTGCCCATCGTGTGCTTATGCTGGCTTTTTCAAGAAAATGCTCACGGATAAAGGACTATTCATTTCTTTTTCCGAAGAATAATTGGCATTTATTTTACAGATTAGATGTGAAATGGTGCAAAGACTTGGAAACTGAAGTGTGGGATAAAGAACTTGCATTCGGGTGGTGATTTATTGAGCTAAAGTATCTTAAAAGAGTTGAAATGGAATTAGAAATGGGATTTGTCTAAGTGGTTTTCACTAGTGCAGACAACAATATTTTCCTTGATTAACAAGATTCTGAGCAATTACTAAGAGAAGATTTGTTTGTCATAAATGTCTTTGTGTGGTTCTGTAGCTGAGATAGGGAAAAGAGCAGGAGGTGATTTTTAACAGCTCTTTTGTCCCTATTGTACTGCTTGCACAGATACTAGTTTGAAGAAAAAGAAAATCATTTGCATGAATTTAAACCTGATATTGTCTCTCTTGAGGGAAGTTATTTCTGTGTGATTGTTTTAAGAGTATATTTCATCTACTGTAGGCAGAGTAGCTTGCTGTCTCGCTAACTTGCCTGTCCACCTCTGGGCTCATGCTGGCTCCTCCACGACCGTAGTGGTTTAATTCAGATAAACCGGTGATAACGTTGTGTGCCAACGCAATCTGTTAGGATGGTACCTCTGCTCTGAGCTTTGGTTCACTTGAGAAATGCAGTGGGTACTGTGTTTTAATTTGGGGCTTTTATGAATTGTTGGAAACAACTGCTATGGAAATGACCAGGCTTTTACAGTAATCGAGGAAACTTCTGCTAGTTATATCCTCCTCCTGGTAATGCCGAAGTTTGAGGTGGTTGTTCTTATTGCTAGGGTTTTGTTTGTTTCACTTTTTAAATCCAAGTGTCACCGTGCTGCCCTGAAAGACTTAAAGCTTGGATGCCTGGGGCTCCCAGTGCTTCATCAACGCTGTAGGAATGCATTCCTAAATCACCTGGAATAAGGGGGAGCAGGGAACAACTCCCTGAATGATTTTGAACTTTGCAAGTCGTCTCTGCACTTTTACCTTGAAGCAGTTTTTTGTTTGCAGACGGTCTAAATATAAGACACTTCGATGTAACTTTTAAAGAATTATAAGGCAATTTTGGGTGCTGTTCTTTATTTTTATTAAAATATTTGCAGTAATCCTGTAGTTGACTCCTCAGTGGCAGTGTGGTAGCCCTTGCTTAAGTTTCTCAACTCATTTGCTCCTGAAAAGCCTGAGAGCAGATCAGGTTTCCAAGCTGTTGTATTGGGGTCTAGAAGAACAAGTTAGGAGAATGTCCTTTGAGCTCTTTCTTCCTGCTTTTTCAAGGAAGTTTTGGGTCATATGCTGCGTGGACCCGAGAGGAAGAGAAACCTTTTTCAAGATTTTAATTCAGAGAAATTGGGAAATACCATTCCTTGCTGTGGCGCCTGCCATCTGAGTCGTGTTCTCCTGCAGTGTTGTCACTGTATTTCAGCGTCTGATCTCTGGGAGACAATTAGTACTCTTCTGTGGGTAGCAGTGTCATTTATTCTTAAACAAAGCTTTGTGTACTATTTTTAGGTGATCTCAAGATCCATTTTTGTATGAGCAAAGCAGGGTCTTATCTTTGGATTGGTAAGGATAATTGTTGACAGGCCTACATCAGAAAATTCATCAGTCTGATCTTACAGGGACATTACAGGTTTTTTGACAGCAACAGCCACCTGAATATCTGGCAGTTTTGAGGCCAGCTAAGGCTCTGAAATCTGGATCCATGGGTGTTCTTGCTGTACTCTCCTACCAGGAGCCATAGCTTTTTTGCTGGTTGGTCTCTTTTTCTTGTTATTAATAATAAGAAGATTGATGGATAAAGCATATTTCTGTAGGTATTGCCATTATTTGTTCTTATATCCATTTTAGGTGTATTGCTAGCATCAGCTGCTGCCCTGGACGCAGGCCTCAATCATTGGTGTCACATTGCATAACCTTCTATCAAGGTTTGCCCTAGTACAGAGTACAAAGCAAGTGAAAGGGGCTTTTCAGATATTGGTAAAATAGAAGCAGACCAACTTTCCAAAAGTGGCACATTTTCTAGTAAGGGAAAATATTGCTTGTGAGCTGCCTGGTCTGTAGTGCCTCTCCTGGCACAGCTGTGATGTGTGCACACAGGCACTGTAAATAATACCTGATGGCGTTTGTGCTGTGGTTCCTTGAAGGGAAGGGAACATTTTGGCTCAGCGGATCAAGCTTAAATCCCCTCAGCAAGAGGGCACGCACTTCATCTGCTGCAAGCCAACTGTGAAAAGCACGTATATAACATGAAACCAGAAGGTACTTTGGTGCAGCTATGTGAATCCCGGTAGACAGAGCAGTGTAATAACACACTAACCAGTGATTTGCTGGCAAACTAGCATGCTTCTGGTGCAGTCCCAAGAGCAGATCATCAGCGCTGGTCTCACTCTCTCAGGACTGCCAAGGCTTCACTGAAACAATCAGAATGGAAAAAGAGAGTCCATTTTTCCAGCTGTATTTCATGATCTGCTCTCCCCAGGAATAGATGCTTTCCTTAGCAGGATAGTCCCTATCTACTCTGAAAAAAATCTCTCTGTGGAAGGAAAGCATTTTCTGCCTCAGACATCCAGATTTCTAGCTCCTACCATTACAAGTTATCAGTAGTCTGTAGTAGTTTCCTAACTCTTGAGAAAATACTCTGTTTTCTGATTGATTTTGTTTCCTTCTTACAATAATACCACTAACAAAAAAAATTTCGCATGAATATAATCCACTTTAGTTCTAATTGTATGGGTCTTAGCAGGCTTATACCTCTTCAGCAGAGGACAGCTACTGAGAATCAGAAAGCCTGGACGTGCTTTCTCTGTAACAGGGACCAAAGCTCTGTCATACACTAAAAATGCTCAAAATTGGTAGTATCAGAGTTCAGTAGTCTTATTTTGGGTGACTGAAGAGGACTGCTGTAGATACAGTATTCCTTGCCCCTCTGCTTTTTCCTAGATATCCATACAGATTTTGCTTTCTTTCAAAATTGAAGAAGAAACTTGGGCAAGGAAAAAGTAATCACGGAGAAGTTATTATAATTTTACATGTTAGTTGATCTATTTTTCTCTGAGGGTAGGATGTTCAAAACAAACGATTAGTAGCTATGATTACTATCTGGTAGATTCTGTAGTGGTTTTGAAGAGCTGTTGGTGTTAAAGATCTGTGTTGGAGTTGTTCTGCTCTTGGAAACACTGGGGTTTTGAGCAGTAGTTTGGGATTCTTGGGCATGGTTAGACCTGGCTAGAAGGTACGACGGGTTTTATCCCAGGACACGATGTCCCTGGGCTCATGCCTTGCTTTTGGGCTGGCAGGGAAAGGATGGCAGGCTCCATCCAGGGTTGCGGAGGATGAAGAAACAGTAGTTACGGGAAACTTGATCTGCACTTCGAAGAATCAAAGAACTGGAGAGAGGCTAGAAATAGGTGCTCTTACATGGGCTTCTCCCAGCTTCACCAGTGGAGTTTCTTAAAATTTTGTGGTTTCTGACATGTTCCTGATCAGAGCTGCCTGTAAAAAACCCAGCTGGTGACTGGCTGTGGTGTTCGCTGCCCCGCAGCAGCAGGGTAACAGTTCACAGCTTCTCCCTTGGAACACTTTCCAGAATCACTGTATAGGCCAGAAGTTGTGTTTCTGTAGTGTGCTGTTGTGTTAAAATGAGAACTTCAGGAGGGTCATTTGCCTCAGTTGTAGGCTTTTTTGTGAGAAGTTGTGTGAGGAAAGAGACAGTTTAGCCAGACTGATGCATCTTTCTTAGCGACTGAAAAGGAAAATGTAATAAGGAGCTGGCATGACAGGGCACTCCTCAAAATACTGAATAATCGTTCTCTTGGCAGTCTGTCAGAGATTACTTCCTAAGTATTACTGTTCAGAGGAAAACTAAATATTTAATTGCACAAATACTAGTTTCCTGTTTTTAAAGGTACAGCCTGAAAGGTTTGAAGGAAAGGATATGGAAAGGCTTTGATTTTATTAAAAATATGTAGCGGCTATGTGCTTACATCTGTTTCTTGAGATCCTTAATCTTGTGCCTCTTTCCTTTTAAACTTTCAGAACATTGGAATATATGCTTCAGAAGTGGTCATGGAAGATGCTGAGAATGGAAATTCTGCTTTTTTTTTTTTTAAAGCACTTCCAGTCTTACATTAACGCATGATTACAACAAAAAATTGAATCGAGAAAAGCTACAACTGATGTGTCATACCCATAAAGTTTATCACAGCATGAATTCGTTAGTGCTGTAAAGGATACCTGGACACCTGAGTCACTATTTTTTTTTGCTTTTTGAAAGATCGCAGCAAAAAAACCTCCTGCAGTGAGTGTTCAGCAAGCCAGTGAAATGTTGGAAGGGCAAAATTTGAAGTAGAGACACAATTTTATTAGAAAACTGTTACCCCTACTCTCCAGAGTAAAGGGGAGGATTAGCTCATGGTATTTCTGCTCTTCAGTTTGTCAGCAACTGTGAGAAGACGTGGAGATGTGTCACTGACCACAGCTTAGAAAAGTGGTGGAGACAAGGTTAGGAAAATAAGAGGTTTACCTTGTAGGGTGATGAAAAGCATCACAGTGCAGGAACACAAATGGAAAGGAAAATCATCACTGGAAGGGGAAGGGATTTTGAAGCAATCATAACTACAAGAGATCTCAAGCCAGTAACAAATGGTTTAGCAATGCTCATAACGCAGTTCTGACCATGTGCAGGGGCACAGGCACAAAGCAGCCGAGGGGATAAGCTGCTTCTGTTGGAGAGGCTGTGTCTGGAGGATATAGGAGCATCAAGAGCAAATACTACAGCAAAAGTGGAGAGGGAGAAAAGAAAGGGGAACTAAACTAAAAGGGGTGGGTTTAGGTAAATTTTAACATATAACCTAATACAACTCGGTGAAGTTTTAGGTATTGTTCATCATTATTTATAGACCATTGTGCTAAGGGATGCCAGGGTGTTTTAAAAGCATTTGTAACACAGGAGGATTAAAAAGAAATTTAAAAGAAATGTTTAATTTGTGTGTAATGTTTTTGTTCAGCCCTATGTATACTTTCAAGAAAAGTTATGCACAGAAGTTATTTAAACTCTGTAGTAGGAAAGTGTTCCTGTGGTAGTTACCAGTCTTTGGTGTAATCTCCTTGGAAATCCTGGGCTCCGGTCCTCTGGAAGATTTTAAAGAGCGACTACTCAGTCTGCTTTAACTTGCAGTCATGAATGGGCTTGATGACACATTTTTAACTCTCTATGTAAATCGTCTGGAAAGTCTTTCATTGCCCTTCCAGCAAATCTGTACTGCCATGGCTTCAACAGCACAGCTGGAGGAGGGGGAGATGGCTGGTACTGGCTGGGTATCTGATCACCCGGCTGGCTAACAGCATTCGGTGACCTGCCAGTGTGGCACTGGCATCGTACAGACCACTTCAGACTATGACGTTGTTCGGGAGCGCAGTGCCTGGGCTTGAGCTAGTGTGTGCCGTGCTGCCTTGTTTCAGAGGCCTGCCTGAAATATAACCGGTTCTGGAGAGCTGCAGTGTGCCGTCCTCCAGGTTTCTAGGTTTGTGATTCAAAACTTGGATATGTTACGGCAAACTCCTGAGAAATGGCTGAGTGGAGTCTTGGTGTTCGTACCGGTTTGGTTTACTGTACCTGGGTGGTAGGGCAGTTTTGACGCTGGTTCTTTGTTTTCCCAGTAATTGGTACTTGCTCTGTCTTCTTCTAATGCCAGCAAGGCATGACGGTTCATAACCCCAGCAACCATTTGTTAGGTAGGCCCTTTCTTTTAATTGATGCCATTTCCAGCTGGGTTTCTGCCACTTCCCCTTCTTGCTAGATAGTATCTAACTTCTCAAGCTATGTATGCAGTTTCAGATACTTTATCCAAAGCTATTCAGTGAAAGAAGATTTCTGAGAAATCAGTGTTGGATTGCACTTAACCTGCTTGGATGAGACCGAAAAATACTAGAGGGGCAAATGGGCCCCGAAAGACCCAGTGCTAATTTTGATGACTATTCAATAACGTCTGCCCAGACAGAGCAAGAAGGGAACAGGCTTTGCCTATAAATGAAAACCATTGACTAGCTACTATTACAGAAATCGTGAGATGCAGTTTTTAACCAGAAGGGCTGTAAAGACACTCCATACAATCTAATTGAATTTTAATCCCTCCACAGAATCCAAAATCTTTGCGTTGGCAAGTACCGCCCCACCAGAATGGAAATATTCAGAGCCAGGGTAACCTCACAAATACAGAATAGGGACCACAAGCTAGAGCTTGCAGCAAAACCAAAGACATGTATTAAATCAAGAGAAAGAAAAAGGTTGGGTTGGGTTTGGGTTTTTTGTTTTGTTTTGGGTGTTGGTTGTTTTGGTTTTTTTGGAAAGCAGTTAAAAGAAGATGAAAGCAAGGAAACATTTGCTTCATTCTTTCAGAATTTCAGTTCTGAAAGTTTTCTGCAGATCAGCACAAGTGACTGCCTCTCAGTCTGGGACAGTGAGAGGAGGACCTACTAGTACAGAAGTGAGAATGGACCCTGACCCAAACCAAGAAGCATGCGTGTGATTAACAAACGCAATGTCAAGCCCAGGACAAGGTTTTAACGTTGATTAAGGGCTTTTGGCCTTTTTTGAGAGCACTTGGATGCTGAATTCTGTGCTGTGCTACTGGAACCTGAGATTGCAGCCCATGCATGTCGTCTTTGCCTGTGGTATCTTCCACATCAGCCAGAGGCAGAGTTGGATTCTCTCCCTGGCATTTTGCTGCATGTTCTTTGCACTTTACCCAGCAATTAATCCAGTTTCTCGTGCCGCTCATGGGGTTGTGTACTCTTCCCACACCTGGGATGGGGCAATGGTGGAGCTCCTCTTGCATTCTCTCTGTGCTGGCTATTACAAGGAGAAAAGGAAATTTGTGACTTAGAAGGAGCTGACCCATTACCTGCAATAAGTCCAAACAATAAGAAGCCATTTCAACTTTCTGGTTTTGTCCTGCCATTTCTTGTGCAGATGGCCTCCTCAGAAGGAACTTGTGTTGTTCTCCAGCAGTGCTGTTGATTACTCTTATTCAGAAGTCAAAAAGCAGGGGAAAGTTAAAAACCGGAGAGAGTTTTATGTCCCAGGTTTGCTCGTGCTGCTTCAATCACCCTCTGTAGCAAGAAAACCTGATACTTCAAGAGCCTTGAAGTTCATATTCATCAGGAAAAGAGCCTCACGTATCTGGGAAGCTTAGAAGAAGGATGAGGACACATAGCAGCTAACATTGCCAGTCTGAGTTTTCATGTGCTTGCATCAGTTTTTCTGGTTTTCCTGTATGCTAACAAGCAGAGAAAAGGTTCAAATTCTCAGTCAGAAATTGGAGTATATTTGCATATAATTGTCTAATAAGGAATTGAATGGCCCTTTGGAATTGTACACTGAGATATATCTGAGAAGGATGTCTTGGCTGAAACAATGAGCACCAACATTTCCTGACTGTTAATAGTTAACAATGAACATTTAAGCAGGCTGGAGGTGAACAAAGCAAGTTAACCACAGAAAGGGGGGGGGGGGGGGGGGGCGGGGAGGGGAGTGATTTATGCAGAATGAGAGCAGCTTAGAGGTTTAGGCCTAGGAGTAAAGGAAAATCCACAAATGTTGCATTGCGGTGCAGTCTTGCTGACGTGGGGATTGGAGCTTTCTTTATGCTTTTTATTTGGAAGGCATATAAAATTTTGTAAAACCAGCCAGAAATCCTCTGGCTGTAATTATTGTTGTCTGCCTTACCTTTCTGTGCAAGGATATGTCCCTGTTTTGGGGTTGGTCTAGGTACCTCTGAAGCGTTGTTAAGGAATGGAGTTAAATTTTGGTCAGCATTGACTGGATGGTGAATTTAATGAAGAGCTCTCCTTTACAGCATCTGCTGGCAGGAACCTGGAAGTCCAGCCTTCAAAACATATTTTGTGGATTGTAAGCAGAATATTTATTAGTCTTGTGCTGCTGTTTCATTTGTTTTCAGGTGTAAAATGTAGTGGTGAACATGGAGAAACGTTTTTTTATATTTTGGAGAGAAGGAGGAAAATTGGAGAAAGTTTGCACAAATGTAGTGGCAGATGCTGAGGTCTTTTTTTTGTGGTTGCAGCCTGCTTCCCAGAGCATAGTGCCAGTGTTACTCTACTGATGCAGTTTTCGGTTTCCATTTATAACCAGCCCAAGACTACAGAGGAAGTTTTTGTTGCATCTTTGATACTTTCTTCTGGAGCCTGCTTGTAAATCTTAGTGGTTTGGGTCATTGCTGTGACCAATAATGGCTTCAGGGACTTGGCTGAGGAAATACTCTTTAGTAGCTGAATGTAGCGAGTAATGAAGCCTTTCCATCTTCAGTGTTCTGTCTGCCTTAGTGTGGTGTAATTTGTGATAGTGTTAAGGGCACCTGTTTCCTCATGGAGTGACCTGTCAATTGGAGTTCTGCTGATGGAATTATTTAGAGACTAATGTGTTCCCATTTTAAAATATGTGATCAATATAAAAACATGGAACGAGATTAAGTTCTCTAAATGATAATATCTGCTTTAAGCCTTGTCCTGCTTAAGATACTTTGACCACCTGTGAAATTCTGCAGCTGCCAGTCCTGGATAAATTGCTGCACAGAAAGAAGCTCTGGATTTTGTAGTGGTACTCTCTAGAATAAACTATTTTTCATATATATTCTTTCCCTGGCATTTTGCTGCATGTTCTTTGCACTTTACCCAGCAATTAATCCAGTTTCTCGTGCCACTCATGGGGTTGTGTATGCTTCCCACACCTGGGATGGGGCAAGAAAAAAAAATATTCTGGGGAGGTGATGAGGTGGTTTTCTTGGTTATAAAGCATTGGATACGTGGGAATTATATTCTTCCTTTGTTGCAGATCACAGAGGCCTTGTTAAAGGAAAGAGATAAGCAAGCAAAATGGAATGGGATTCCCTTACTGTTGCAAAAGCTGTATGAACATAGCCACCCAAACAGTGATTTCTCCCAGTGCCAAAGCATCTTAAAGGTACTGTCTACACTGTGCTTCCTGAAAGCTAGGGGTTGTTTTGTTGTTGCTTTCTCTAAAAAAACTGTGACCATATTCTAACTTAATTTTTGCAACTGAGCGTATCTGTGAATGGGCTGGCAGGTAAGGGCTGGGAATGCATGCAGTTGATTAGTCAGTAGATCACAGATAGTTGGAGACAATTGTGTTTACACTGATGAACAGTCTTCTTTTTTTTAACTGTTTTCTGTTCTTTCCTTTGGGTGTTTTTTTTTCTGCATGCAGGAAATTTCTCCACTTCTTTCAATGGAAGCCATGGCATTTGTTACAGAAGATAGAAAAGCTGCTCAAGAGTCCACTTTCCCAAATACATACACATTTGACTTATTTGGAGGAGTTGATGTAAGTGTGTTTTTCAACAGTATCATAAAATTTCTGCATGATAGTGGTACCACTGAGAAGTCTGTGAGGTCTTTGAGACCTTTGAAGCTTCTAAATGTAAGCTACAGAATGACTTTACCATTTGTTGCTAAGCATTAGAATTGTACCTGTTTCTGTTAATCAAATGTGAAAAGCAGGTATTTTCTGAGGTATCACATCATCAAGAAAGAGGTTCTGTTTCCTATGTAATACAGAAGACCTGACTCTTTCTTCAGGCAGTCTGCTTTTAACCTAAAAAAGATGAGACCTCTAGGTTCTCAATGAAAACAGTTTCGAGAAAAATGCTACAGCTGGCACTGAGAATTCCACTTACCGCTGAGGGGTAGGTGGTGATTTTTTAAGCACATTAGCGCACTCTTTTAGCCAGGTTGTCTGTGTTTATTGCTGGCATGCAGTGTTTGCTGCTTCATCTACAAAAAAAGTTTTTTAAACAGAATTGCGAGGTTTCTGTAGATGTTCAAGCAATTTATCATTGTTTACTTGTTTTAATTCTATATTACACAAATCAAATACCCAAGTTTGCTCAGTGTTATGGTGACAGACTCTGGGATCTTAGCTTTCATTAGAAATGTATGATTTGTATTTTCTGGTTAACTAATTGACACTTTCTTCCCTTTTTTTTTTTTTTTTTTGTCTAACTAAACAGTGTCTTTGCTACTTCTCTCTTGTTATACTTAGTGTGCCTTACTTAAGTAAAACTTGTGTTTAGGTTACGTTGTTTTGAAATGAGCACTGGTTTAGTTGCCGGTGTCCTCTCAAGTGAGGACAAAAATCTTCAGCTACCCAAGCAATTTAGAACATTGTATGAAAATGTTGTAAATTTCCCATTTTTTGAAGGGAAATAGTGATACTTCCTGCAGAAGTGCTTGTAACATAAGGATGCACAGAATAAGTGTGTGTCTTGGGGGTGGGTTTTTTTTGTTTTGGTTGGTTGGTGCCTTTTCTTGGGCTGGAGTTGGTAAATACCAGATACACTGTTACTGCCTGGTACTGTGGCTGGAGATCTGCCTGATACAAGTGGGTTTAATGTGGTTAAAGGCAGTGGTAGAAGCCAGTGCTGTGTGTGTGTTTTTGACAGTCCAACTCTAGGACTCTGGGACTTGAAAGGGAAGTAGTCTAATCTGCTGATTCTGTGTATGCCATGTGCTGATTCTGTGTTGCGGTATTTTGAACGGTGAAGTATGAGTAACTTTGAAGGACACTAAATCTGCAGTGTACTCTCTATGCTATAATGTGTGATAGTGTATTCCTTAAAATATGTTTGGATTCTGACAGCTTTTACACCCAAGGAAGAACAAAAAAGACATTTGTGTCTCCTCCCTTTATATGAATACGTGTAAAATATTACCCCAGAGTACAAACACATGAACTGATGATACACAAGCCTTGTGGACTTTGGACCTGAATGCAACCCCATTCCAAGAAATAAATCTCATAACTCCTTTTGTGCTCCTTCTGCCTCTGGTGAGGCACCCTCTTATCTATTCTCTTTCTGCCATTGGATTCTTGCGCTTCTTGCTGCATACTGTTGCAGTTTCAGTAGGATGGCTGAAGAAAGCCCTCTCCAAGGAGTGTCTCACACCACTGCAGTCCAGTCCCTGGAGTGTATGTGAGGAGCATACCAGTTCTGCAAGAATAAGGTGATAAATGCATGGTGGGTTATAGTATTGACCAGGAAAAATAAATACTAGCTGAAAAGGTCCGCTCTGTGGCAAGGCAGGAGAAATCATGAGTGCGGCCATCCTTAAAAGACAGACTTGTTGCAGCAGGTGTTCTTTCCCAGCAGAAGAGCAGGTGGCCTGCATCCCAAGTGCATAGGGTTATCTTTGGATGCTTATCTCAGGTACCAAGCCTCGAGGTGTGCATTCTCCTCCTAAAATGTAAGCCATTAATATGAGCACTAAGTTACTGCTGCAGTAATTTTTGTCCACCCAATGGAGCTGCTTTTACAAATGTTGCTGAAAAACATAGATTCCTCTTTAAAGTTGCTTATTTATTTGTCAGTGCTTAAAATGTGGGCAGTGCTTCCAGTGCTATCAGGTGTTTTCCTCTGTGTCTGGGTAGGTAGTTCATTAAAAGAAGGGTAAAGTTAAGCTGGGACAAATGGAGCAGGTGGTACAATGTAAGTATGTTGTTAGTTGGTATGACTTGACTGGGTGACTTAAAAATTTTAAGCTGAATTTTAGCACTAGGTGCTTTTCTCAATACTTCTTGCTGAAGTCTTCGGTTCCTTCTAGTGGCTAACTTATTTTTAAATTTTAAATAAACTGGTTTTTTTTTAAAAAAAAAAAGTTTTAAAATAAACCAGTGGTATAGACTAGAACAACTGAAGATCAGTTCTGCATCTGTCGGAACTATAGTCCTAGTCTTGCAACACTAACGATTAACATTTCTTAAATAGAAAAGAGATGACACTTCACATATATGTCAGTGTATTTAAGTATACGTATAAAGTGCAAGTACAGAAGCAGTGGCTTGCTCTTTGTTGGTGAGATTAAAATCTGGAGCAGCTAAATTCTGTTATGTCTGGAATGTATTTTGGAGCCCAGTAAGATTTAAGGAGAGCCTTTGCAAAATGTGCATCTCTTTGCAGATGATTGCTGAAGATTCATTGTTTTGGGAAATGGATGATAGCCGTCCTTGATGTTATCTGGATGCATGTGAAGTTACATTGTTTGCATACTCAAATTCTTTAAAACCTGCCAGTGGGAGATTTAGACAGCTGTTACTATTTCTTCAGAGTAAATACAACTTTTTTGTCAGTGTAATTTTGAGACCGGTGGGGTTTTTATTGTAGGGCTTCCTTTTTTCATTTCTCTGACTTCAGCAGAGCAAGACTAAGTTTGGATTTGTTACTGACAAATTAATTGGTTATTTGTATCTCAGTGATTATTCCCTTAATTCTTTATCTTGTTGTTACAGCTTTTAGTAGAAATTCTCATGAGACCAACTCTTATTACACAGAAGAAGAAACAGAAAAGTAAGTAAATAAGTGTGGGTTTGATTTTATTTTTTTTTCATTCTTGCATTGTGTCCTCAATCAGACAGAAGTTATTATATTTTTCTGTTACTCTCTTTCAATACTAGCAATTTCCTGTTCCTAAATGAGTCATTGGTTTCTTTGTTCTCTGTAGTTCGTGATGGGATTTGGGACAGTCACCTGTTGCAAAGCAGAGCTCAGGAGTATTCATGCGCTCAGCATAACATTTTCTCAGTGCAGTAAATCTGCAATCAGTGGAAACTTTTTATTTTTACCGTGGCTGTAGCTACAATTAACAATTATTAATAATAAGCCACAAAACATTGCTTATGTAATGGGAGTTATAGAGATTGTGAGATAATGAAAAGTATGCTGTTTTCCTGACCTAGTCATAGTGACTACTAATTTCCAAATTGCTAGAAGGGGAACTTGCCAACAGGGTGCAGTAGCTTCAGCACAACTTTCCTGCTGGAGCAGCTTTGGTTTAATGTTTTCATTTCTCCTGCTTGTGATTCTGCTGGTTCCCTGAACTCTTCTGAGGGAAGGAAATATCATGGTGTGCTCCATGCTCATCAGCCAGGGAACTTCAAAGGTGAAGTAACTTGAACTTGAGGTAGAGACAGTTGTTATATGTCTGTACTGAAAACATAATTTAAATGTAAAAATGCTGGAGTAAATCAGATTGAAAGCTTTTCTATGAATTCCTGATGCTCTGTGGAAAAAAACACATGAACTCTTTTTTTTCTTTCTTTTTTTTTTTTCCCCCATGCTTAATAACTGGAACTAATATATGTCTTAGCAGTTTCTCGTATTGGCAAATTTTGAGTTGATTTATGATATTTTTCCTAAAATACTGTTTACACCCCTGTTGTTTTCTTCTGTGTGTAACTAAGAAGTGCACTAGACCACAGTACATCTGTGGCTGTGGTCCCAGGCAGTGCTGGTGGTAGTTTTGGAAGAAAGCATGAGAAAGGTCAGGTATAGAGTGTTTCTTCCTCAGGTTTCTATTCCTCAAAGTATTTGCAAATGCGATCTGAGCTAGCAGTTAGCCTGAAATTCTCACCTGTTTTATAGCTATCCATAATCACTGCTGTGGATGTTAGTGTTCCTTGGCAACACATAGCTAGTGAGTGTCTGTTTTCTCCTTTGCAGTAAGTGATGACCTCATCAAGGACTGTTTAAGCATACTGTACAACACGTGTATATGTGTAAGTACAAATGCTGTGGAAAGGTGTTCTTCTGCTGGTAATGTTTTACATGTCTGTATGTTGTCTTATCAAGTCTCTTTTAAGCCTAATTTAAACTTACTCTGAAACTTTTCATTAAAATTCCTTCAGTCAAATATAGGACTGCCCTGTATTTTGATATGTTACTCAAATAGTTTCTGTTTTCTCAGCCGTGTTGTCAAGTTTAAATCCCCTTGTTTGCATCTTTCTGTATCTGTGTTTCTGTAGGAAAGCCGTGTCAGGCTTTATATTCAAACTTAACATTTGAAACTGGAAATGAATGCCTGCTAACCTGAGCTATGGCTAGTCTTGTTCAGTAATGGTGCTGACAAAGCGTTTTAAGTTTGATCCTGCAACTCCTTAATGTGCTAAATATCCGTTCAGTTCAGCTGATGGCAGATCGGTGCTAAGCTAGATGCTGGGTTAAAAGGGATATTGAAATACCTTGCCATTAAAATTCTGAAGCTAAAAGCGCATGCCTCAGATTATGCATGCAGGGAACATCCTCAGGATTGTTTACTTAATCACATGATTTATTATGTCATAACCTAGGGAGCATTGTTTAACAGAAAGTAAAAAAAAAAAAGGCAGTTACTGACTTGGAGCTCTTCCAAAAACAGCCTAATCTCAAGAGTTGGAGTCATAATAGATCAGGTTCTCACTATAAGTATTTGTTTACATAAGGGAGGGGAAAGACCAGAACGCTTTTGTTCTTCCCTTATGTGATTATTGGTTTTAACCACAGGGAGTGCAACTTTGTTGCAAACTGAAGAGCCTATACTAACATGTTTACAACTTTGTTGCAAAGACCAGCTGCTGTTTTGGTTCAATGTTACTACTCTCTTGAATGAGAAGTGTGCAGGATCACAGAAATTTTGTGTGTGCAATATTAACTGTTCTTACGCTTACATGTAAATATTCAGGAGGTACCTAAGCTAGCCTGGTGAGCACTGGTGAAACATCAGTTGTGTTTAATAGACAGCTTTGTAAGTGGTAAGGATGTAGTTTTAAGTTGTGCTTAATTCCATAAAAGGCTGGCTGTGCTCTTAGCGGAGGTCAGCGCATGAACGCTGTCTTTAATGGTCAGAGCATGAAAGCTGGCCTTAATGAACTTGGTGATGAACCAGAGTTCATGTTATAGCATGACTCTTGGGTTCGTCAAAGAGTTCATTAAGGCCAGTGCTTGATTCCGTTGCTCAGACTGCCCAGCTGAGAGCAATGCTGATGGTTTAGGAGGAATCCAGGGAGTGCATTTACATACCATAAAATAGAGCTGGTTAAAATTTGTGTGGGAAGCCAGAGACAAGCCTCTCTGACTACTTCAAGGCATGCAGTGTTTACTTTTCATTCAGGGAAGCAAACAACTGCCTTGAGATGAAGCTTCTCACCCTGGAGCATGTAGTTTTTGCAGGCATCATGTTAACTTCAAACAGGGACTGGAGTTAGTTCTGGTCACCATAAACACAGTGTTTCCTGGTTTCAGGAATAGCTGATTTGATAACACGACAGCTGTAAAACTGTTCTGCGTGTGGCTGTAACATAGGAGTGCTCGAGGCGGGCTCTGACTCTGGGTCTGTGTGTGCATCTGCTGCTTTTTAGACAGAAGGAGTCACAAGACGATTGGCAGAAAGAAATGACTTTGTGTTGTTCCTGTTTACACTGATGACAAACAAAAAGACATTCCTACAAACTGCAACACTCATTGAAGATATCCTGGGAGTTAAAAAGGTTAGTTGCTAGTTTCTAAATTTTATTTGTATGGCTTTTCAGCCCAGTAAAGACAGCTGTTTCTTTGGAAGAGTTGCTGAAGGTAATTCTCTAAGCTAGCATTCTCACTTCTTGTAGCTAATTTGAAACCTGACTGTCTACAGTGATCATTAACTTCAATCACATTTCACATAGAAGCCAAATTAGACATGTGGTATCATACTTGTAATGCTTTTGCATAGCTTGCAGAGGATGGTGAGGGGCCGAGTGCCTAGCTGTCATTAAAGTACAAGCAGTATTTCAAATAAAGGAAATGAACTTACATAAATTCATTTTTCATCCTCACCTTCTGATGACACCTCAGATATTTTAGTAGTTTTCCTGACATCTGCAAGGCTTCCTGTGCTTCTCTCTTACCTTGGTGTTTCTCACCTCTCTGAGAAGTTGTAGGCTGGGGGAACAAGCCACTTAAGTCTTCTGCAAAAACTAGGCTTTTGAACTTGCTTGCCGGTATCATTACAGCTTAGTGCCCTGATGTGATGCAAATAAAATATTAGAGGTATAATACTGGGAAAACCCTGAATGAAATGTGACTGGACATTTTGTGGGGAGGGTCAGGATTCTATAACTTGTTACAGTTTTTAGAGTGAGGTTGAGAATTATGTACTTCCCGATACAGGCAACAAGCTTAGTTTATATGAATGCTTTTTGCTGAAAATTGTTTTAAATATCTTTATATTGAAAAGATCTTTTGATGAAAGACTGAGAAATACAATCTAGAAGTCCTCATCTGTGAGTCAAAGAAAATAGAGAAGTGGAAAAAGAATTGAAACTTTTTAGTATCTAAATTGATTTGTGTGTTAAATGAGGTTGTGAGTTTGGTTTTGGGGTCTGTTTGGGTTTTTTTAGTTAAAAAAAAAAAAAGCCCCCCAAATTTTACGTTGGTACTTAGTCTTTAAAATATGGTTATCTATACTTTTGGAATTGATAAATGGAAGTGATACCAGTTGTAAATCACAGCTGTTTTCAGATTCTTCACTTGTCACTGCCTACTTGCTTCTCTTTTACTAACATTGAACTAAAACAGATCTCTCCAGGAAAAAGATCTGTAGCTGAAGCCTTCTGGCTGTTTCTGTGTTCACTCATTCAGCATCACATGTGACTTAATCAGTTGATGTTGCCTCCTCCAGGAAATGATACAGCTGGATGATATTCCCAATCTTGCGAGCCTTGTGTCCAGTTTTGATCAGCAGCAGCTTGCGAACTTCTGCAGGATCCTTGCTGTTACAATTTCTGAACTTGACACAGGAAGCGATGACAAGCACACGCTTCTTGCCAAAAATGCCCAGCAGAAAAAAAACTTGGGTCCTTCTCGTGCTGAAATTAATCAAGGTAATTTTTACATTATGAACAAATGCAGAAGAATCTCAATAGTGTGTAAAGTGTCCCTCTTCTCAATGTCACATCTGTAGCATATGTTTCTAGAGGATACTGTAAGTATTCTGTCTTACAAAGCATTTTTCTCCTCTAGCACTTTCCTGGAAACTTTGTAGCTTTCAGTGTCATGTGATGTTGGTAATTAGGTGAGTTAATTTCTATCATTTCAGCCCTCTGATGACCTGAGTGGCTTAAAATAATTGAGTTTGTTTTCTATCCCTCAGTCACTTCCATGGCTTTCCCTTTAGCAACTCTCAGTAATTCTGTGTCCTCCTTAAAATATGAATTCCAGAAACTGCATGCAGCATGGTTACTGTCAGAGCAGTTCCTTCTCTAGTTTTATCTGACATTGTCCTGAGCAGGATGTCTTTTTTTATCCACAAGTAAAGTGTGTTTAATATTAATCATGTTGCCCACCATTAGCACATGACCCTTGGAAATTTGTAGGTCTAATCTCAGCTTCAGCTCTGGGCACAGGGCTGCTTTACTTATTTCGTGGGGTACCTCTCAGATGCAGAAGTCTGGTTAGAAGGATGAGTATGAATTTAAGAGATTTACTTTAAAGTACCCTCAAATGTAGAAACTGCTGTTTTCAGCTCTTACTATGCTGAAAAGCTCTTGGGCTTGTGAAGCAGATGTTTGCATAGGCCCATGCAAACGAGAATTTTTGGGAAGTACAGAAAGAGGTTTTGGAGCTGGTTCTCAAATCTTCTAACATTTCGTGTTAGCCATGAACAACAAAGCTCCGTTTGTAACTGCTGCCACCTCTACAGCATCCACTGAGGGATGGATAGCATGATACAGCAGGCAGAAGCTGAGAGACTTTAAAGGGGGATGACGTATTGTCTTCTGCCCTGTGCTTGCCAGAGCTTGCTTGTAAAGAGCAATGGACGAGTATGTGTAGGTGTAGGTACAAAGTTTAATTAAAATTAGTTAAAGTGAACAAGCTTGGATCCTGCTGAGCTGAACTTAGCTAAGCAAATGGTTAACTGATTGGGTTTTGTTTGCATGATTGGAGACTGTCTAAGACTATAAAGCATATTCCATTTTAAAAATTTTATCAGAGAGCTTATTCTTTCAGAGATGGTACCAGCAGGCAGAATCTCAACACTCTTTCACATAGTGTTCACGGTCAAATTCTTTGTCCTTTTCTACTTGCATACGCAAGTGTGTAGTGAAGTGAAGGCTTAGCCATGTACCAATAATAAACAGGTTCTGTAATTAAGCTTTTCTTGTGAAAACTTTAGGACAAAATGCAGCTCCTAGCACCCCCAGAAGCATCTTGGAGGCCAGTGACTTCTGTCCTTGAACTGCTGTTTCTAAGGGTGCGGTTCCACAACAATTAAAACCCTCTGACTCTGGGCTACTATGACTTGTTCCCCATCTGTGTTGTTCCATGATGAGCTAATTCGGGAAACTAGTACTTAAAAATCTAACAGCTTTCCACCCAGCTACTGAAGTGAGCTAGTAAAATGAAGGAGGTAGCATTGCACAGAGGAAAGGGAAGGTGGACCTGCCCCTTCCAAGGGCTGCTGCTTTATTTCTGCCAGCTTAATTTTCAGCCAGATCAGTTCCTTTGTATTGACTCACTGTGGACTGGAAAACAGCAGTGCCTCCCAAATGGAATTGTCTGGAAACAAGCAGTTAGAGTAGGGTAGAACTATGTTTTTTCCAGTGTAAGTCCAGCACAAACTATTCTACCACTGATTGAACCATACCTAGGGTATGTACATTCTGTTCCAGTCCTAGCACATCAACCTCTTCCACCTTTGGATCTCTTTAACCAGATGCAATTTGTTTCTGTGTACTCTTCTATGTTACTAATGTAGATGTTTTGGTACCTTGTGGTATAGAGGGTTTGATGGCTGTTTTGTTGGTGGTGTTAAATTGTAATAAAATCGTATTTTTCTTTTTCAGCTACACTTCTGAATATTCCAGGCTTCATTGAGCGATTGTGCAAACTGGCAACACGGAAGGTGTCTGAAACAACAGGTACTTCCAGCTTCCTCCAGGAGTTGGAAGAATGGTACACCTGGCTGGACAATGCACTAGTACTTGATGCACTAATGAGAGTGGCAAATGAAGAGGCAGAGCAGAGCAGTACAGGTATCTGGCTTGCAATCCTCTAGCCACCGTTGGCTGATGCGTATCTTAACTTTCTTCGGTGCTTGCCATGTGTTTTCCTTTCAGACAGTATGGATGCCTCTTTTTTTTTTTTGTGTGAAAAGCTGACTTGTCAGTATTTAAGTCTGACTCCCATTTGGTTCTCACATAGCCATGATTTTTTTATTATTTTTTTCTGTAAACTGAATTTAGCAAAAGGAAATGTACAGCAAACTGTGCCCTCTGCACAGCTAGGTAACGCTGTACACCCTCAGCACTAAAGTTCCCTGGAGTGACAAAAATAACACACATCTGAGGTAAGTGACTTTACCAGCTTTTGCTCTAGAACTTAGCCTGATGGCTTTATGTCCAAATACTTCATACCAAGCGAGTGGTCCCTTCTTTAAAAAGGAAAGGTAGCTCTAGCAAAATTAAATTGTTCCAGGTGAGCATATGTAAGTGTTAATATAACCTTAGCAAAATACAAGCATGTGGTTTGTTTCTTCACCCTTCAATATTATAAAAACGCAACGTATGTCTTGTAGAACTCCAAGTACCTGGTAACATAAGGAGAATTATCCCAAAATTTTGACATCTAAATCTTTGCTTCTCTGCTTCTTTGGAAAACTTTCTTCCTTATCCAGCTCATTAGTTTTGTAGCAATTAATTATTAAAACTCCTGAAAATGCACAAAAAATGTGAGTGCTCCCACAGCATCTCACACATACCTTTATAAACACCAACTTGGTGGAAACTGGAGAACACTTGGTATTTTGGAATAGAATTCACAAGGCAATTTTTTCGAGGTGGAACGTGCCCAGTCGCAGCTCTTGACCCACAACATCAGTTAGCAAGCAAACCTAGATGTGCTTTCCCAGAACTTTCTCAGTCTCCAGTGGCTTGTGGCTTAGGGACTTGTGAGTCAGAGGTGGCGTCTATGCCTTTTAGCCTTTGATGGTTTCCTTCTTTTGTGTGTTTGCCTAGTTACTGTTTCTTCACATGGGTTCAAAAAGTATTCACTGTCCTGTGGCAGGACAGTTCATCACTTAGTTATGTATTGTGCACAGAGCTAACTCCTTTCTGAACTGCAGCCTGTAAGTTCACTCTGTCCTTATTTTCTTCCTCTGTCACTCATGATTTCTGTCAGGTTTTCCACTTGCAATCATGGTGGTTTGTGTCCTAATTCTGTCTTTAGCAGTGTAATTCTAGATAGGGCTAACGAAAATTATTTATCTGTGGCCTGAGTATACTGGTACTGAGGTATGAAATTAAAGTAGACTGATAGTAAATGCTTCTGATAATCTTACCCCTACTTTTATTACCTTTACTGCCATGTCCTTTCTGGTGCGGTAGTTTATTAATTCATATAGGTGATCCTACTTACTTTAGTTAGATGACGCCATTTAGGTTATTATGGGAAAGTTCCAGTTATATTTTTTTCTTTTCTGTATTTGTTGTATTTCACTATTTTTAGTTGAGAAGAAGATTCAGGCAGATGTACTGGTCTTATATCTGCTGTATTTCAGTGTAAAAGTAATAACTGTAACAAATCCTTTCCTGTTGATGCTGCCTCAGGCTCACATCTTTGCCTTCTTGTTCAGAGTCTTCGGATGAAAGTGGATTGGCCAACACCTCCACACGAACACAGCTTCCACAGTCCATGAAGATCATGCATGAGATTATGTACAAGCTGGAGGTGTTGTATGTTCTCTGTGTGCTGCTCATGGGGAGACAAAGGAATCAGGTGAGCACTTGGAAAGGGTCAGGCATACAGAAGTTGATGTGTCTTTAAACCTAAGTGCTTGTTAATTAGGTCATGGGCACAGAAACACGAAGAGCAAAGCTCAAGGCATAAAGCTGGGCAAATCCCATCACTGCAGCGACACACAAACAAACAGGCAGTGTTTCATTGCGGAGAGGGAGAATGAGCCACTGGGCAGGGCTTGTCACAAGTTGTGCTGACCAGTGTGTGTTGGGGGATTGGTCTGCCAGTCTGCCGAGCTGCTGCTCTGGTGCAGGATGGATGCAGAAGGATGCCTCCTGGGTGAGTCATCCTGTCTCTGTGTGAGGAAGCGTGTGGCTGTACCTGGATGTTGCAGGAGCTGCAGCCAAGTTTTCTTCCCCTTCCTGCTCTGCCGGTGACCTGCTTGGATGGAGCCCCTTCAGGCCTTTCCCTTCTTGGGCTCCTTTCACTTTTGGAAATCTTCTGGGGTGATTTGTGAGTGGATGGTTTTTGCAGTAGGTTCCCATGTCTCAGCTGAGTGTGAGCATGTTGTTAAACTCTCAGCTGGGAGGATACTTTTCAGTGCTGTCTGTGCTAGGCTCTACCTAGAAATCCCACTCATCTGTTCCTTTCGCATTCATTACCATTGAAATGAAGAATAATTTGTTCCCTATGTGGAGAACCAGTCACTGCAGCTTGGCTATGGTTTAAGTGAGTCAAAAGCATATTGTGAAGGGAAAAGAA
Source organism: Falco biarmicus (assembly GCF_023638135.1). Classification (NCBI taxonomy): domain Eukaryota; kingdom Metazoa; phylum Chordata; class Aves; order Falconiformes; family Falconidae; genus Falco; species Falco biarmicus. The sequence goes on from NC_079297.1 coordinate 2,681,141, forward strand.
AAGCAATCCATTGGTGCAGTTTTGACAGCTTTCCAGCATTGGTAGTCTGCTCAGCTCAGCAGAGCAGCTTGGAATAGCAGGGGCATTCAGATGCCCTAGAGATTGGGAGGGTCAAATTGTTTGGAGTTGTTGAAGGACTGTTGTATTAGGCAAGAGTAGCCGTGCTGGGGGACTGATGCTTGAGCACATCTGTCTTGAGTATTTTGTTCTTTGCTAGTAACCTCTGACTGCATAGGAATCACAAATACTCTCCACAGGTAGTCTCTTAAATCTCATAATCTGAATTTAAAGTAGAAGTGTGTAGTACAGCCCTGAATATAACTAACCTGTTCACTCTGAACCTACAGATGGATACTCAAGATTAAAAAGAAATAGATTCTGTATAATATTAACCAGAGGAAACTAGGAATTCTTGCAGAAACCACAATTACTACCACAAGAAACTCATAATCCTGTTGTCATTCCTTTTAGATGTACTGTTTCTGTTGGGCATAAAAATTAAAAATAATAATAATGTCCTACAGCTTAATTGGAACTACCAGAACATGGATCTGTTAGGAGGACTTTTCTTTCCATTGTATCAAGTCAGATAATTCATCCCTGCCTGATTTCACCACAAGAATGCAGTTTCATAGATACTGCAGAAACTACTTGCAGCTTGCATTCATCCAGCTGCAGCCTGTTCCAGGAGCTGGAGGTGCTACCTTCCTGACGTCCCTGGGTCAGTTCTAGAGTGTTATTGCCAAATGTGACAGGGTGAAAAGTGTCCTGCTGAAATAGCTAGCTTTGAAAGTGACTTTTTAAATTTCCTGGGAAAACAGTGTTTTACTCATTCTCTGCTACTTCTGCCCCCACACAAATGGAGAACCTATCTGCAGATAAAGCTGGCGTGCGGTTCTCTGCTTCTTCTCCAGGGCTGATTCAAGACTGGAATTGAATTCTTGAAAGATTCGAGTTACTTTGTTCCCAAACACTACTGTGCAGAGCCAGCTCTTCTTTTTGTAAAATCCACTGCCTTTGAAACACATGATATATCCTTCATTCCTTATCTACATAAAGTTTTCAAAGACTTGTGTGGCCAATGCAAATCCACGCCCCTTCCTGAGAAGCAGTCGGATTAAGAACTGGAGCTGAGCTGTTCTACGTGGAAAGCTCCAATAAGTAGGGAACAGCAGCGTCAGCAATAGCACCCTCACTGGCAAGCATTTCAGCTGCTTGTTGGTATCTCTTTTCCTATGTGGGAATAAAAGCACAGGATCTGTGATGCCGGTCTCCCAGTGTGAGCAGCCAAAGGTCTTTCTGGTTTTATATTGGAATAATTTTGCATAGAATTTCTAAAGGGCATCACAAACCTGCTTCAATCCTCTATGATAATCGACGTAATGGCCTGGCATTTGCTTGAAGCATGATGCAGCTTCCTAACAAACTCGACCTGTTGCTGAACGTTTACTCTAAATCCTTGGTTTGAATTTGACTCCTGGCTAACTTGCATAAATTGACAACTGTGCTAGCAGTGACTTGGCTCCTACTTGCTGCCACGCTGGGGATGATCGCACCCTTGAGGGGATAAGTGATGTTTTACTGCAGATCTGTGCCTTTGCTTCCTTCTCATTATGGTCTCACCCTAAATTATACTTGTTACATATTTTTGTAGGCTGTCTTGCATGTCTGTATTGTGGTGAAAGGCAATCAGCTGATTTACTTGCTCCTGCCAAACTGCATGCAGCAGAAGCTTGTAATAGTTTTAGTAGCGAGAAGGCAACAGAGCAATTCATGTGAAGCTGGGCAGCAACAGGAAAAAGCTAAAGGGGTTTGAAGGATGAATGTAGAGCAGGGATTGTTTTGGCATCCCTAGGCTGAGTAGGTATAATGAGTTTGGGGTCTGGGATAGTTTGTGATTCAAAGACAATTGTTGTGACTCAGGAGCTTTGTCATGCAGCCGTCTGTCAGGTGAGAACTTGGAGTTAAGCAAACTAAAAGTAAACTAAACACTTGAAATTAGGGGTGAGTAATTTCAAACAAGCAGATTATGCTCTGAGTGGAAAGGAGCAGATTCACGAGTTAAAATGAGCATGGAGAGTTCCTTTAGCGAGGGGCCAAGGCTCTTGTAGGCAGCTTGCACGCTTCGTTTCATCATGTTGTGCTTGTGCCATGCTGGCCACTGAGGGATGGGGGACTACAGGGAGTGCTTTGTTCAGAGAGATTCCTCAGGGTTGTTTTTGTTGGAGGCTTGTGACTAGATCAATGTGTCCAAGAGCCTTTTAAAGTGAGGGAGCACTGAAGGACTCCAAGCTTTGCAGTCTGTCAGGGTAGCACGGGTGAGGTGGGAAGGAGCTGTGTGCTTCTTCAGGTGTGATATTCAGAGCTGCCTAGCAGCGGGAATGTGATTTCTACATAGACGGGAAAGTTGATAGCTTCAGCCAAGAGCATTGTAAAAGGTCATCAGGTATGCTGCAAACGACAATAAGAATTAAAACCTGTAAAATAACATAAGCTTCAAATATTTTTTTTAATCATTTGGGATGGAACAAAATGGAGTGATCTGCTTGAAATACTGCTAGTTATAATTCTGCATGACCTAGGTTATTGTTTTGGTGAGTTAATTTTAAGGAACACGTCCATTACTGCTTTGGGCACTTGATTTTTACAGCCTATTGGGCTTCCTGATCATGCGTGGCTTTCATTTGCACCACATAGCATGAGATACTGCTTGTCATAGGCCTACAGCTGATGAGGGTCCCTCTTCGTATTTCTCCTATTCCTCATCTCTCATGCTTACATCGAAAGTATCACAGCTTGGACTGAAGGTACTTAACAGCTGTTCACACCAAAATTAGTAGCTTTTTTACATGAGTGACTCTATAGTCCCTTTCAAACACATCATGATGTACTGCGTCGTGGCTTGGCCAGCAGACTGATAAATAAACCTGAGTAATTTGGCATTTTCTTCTCCTTCTGAGTATTCTCTAAAGATGTTCAACTTCCCCTTAACCTGAAGGAGCAGCACTTGAACTGCAGTGTGGTTGTGTTGCTGCTGGTCTCTGCTTTGCTCAGAACTCCTGCCTAGGTCACTTGAACAGAAACGGTATCGATAGTTTATGTTGTCTTCAGAGGACTACCTCAGCTTCGGCAGTGAACTAGGAAGGCAAAGGATGTTCAGTGATGACTGGCAGCAAAATATTCCCAGCTTAGTTTTGTGGTACATAGAAGTTAGGTGTAGATGTATTTTCCGTGTGCTGTAAGTGATCCGCTGGTGTCCAAAGCTGTTTCCAGAGGCACAGTGGTTAACTGAAGCACTGGCTCACAGCTTCCCCCCAAAATACCTGTGTTCTATCCATGTCCACCAAATGGAAACTACTCTAGTGATACACCATGGTTAGTGTGCATGTTAACACAAACAGATGATGTTTGGTAAAATAATTCACTCTTTCTGCTGTCAGAGGATGATGTAACTGTGCCCATCTGTTTACCAGACGATCTTATATCCATACTTGAGGCTGCAGCAAACGAGTATATACTTCTCTTGTTTTCCAGGTTCATAAAATGATAGCAGAGTTCAAACTGATTCCTGGCCTCAATAACTTGTTTGACAAACTGATCTGGAGAAAGCACTCGGCATCAGCCCTCGTTCTGCATGGACACAATCAAAATTGTGATTGTAGCCCAGTGAGTAACTTTTTAAATTCTGTAATTGGATTTTTATCCTATCATATAATTCTGAAGAGTTGTACTGAGTAACCAAGTGCTTGTATAATAAATGAATTGAGATGTGGGAGCATTCAGATTTTTGTGAATTACTGTTTTCACTTAAGTCTTTGTCTTTGGCTATCTAGCAATTTAGCAGAGGGCAATTTAGCCTTTCCCCTCATCCCTGGTTTAGGAACTGGGAAAGGGGTTAATTCTGTGGTCCCTGGAGGCCAAAGGTAAAGGATGATCAAAACTTAAGGAAGTGATAGCTAGCAGGTCTAGCAAGGAGAAGCACAGAACACAAAATGGATCACAGTCAAGTTTTTTGAGGGGTTGGGGGGTTTGTTGCTTGCTTTTATTTATTTATTTCAAACCTAGATATTTTAAATTCATCAATATGGTGATGAGCCTTTTTGCCTTTGCAGTGAAAAGAAATTATTAACCATTAGATGCATAGGCTTGGAGGCAGTCTCCACTTCTGTTCTATTTTGGGAAGCCTGCGAAGTGCAGCCTTCTCCATTTCTGCAGGTCACTTGCTCTGCTGTCCAAATGGGTTTGATTGGGATAGGTTTTCAATTCAGCTGTTTCATGTCAGCTTGGTAACTACTAATGTCCAAAAATACTAAAGCAATTATTTTTTTTAACGTTCTTGTCTCTCTTTTAGGACATTACTTTAAAGATACAGTTCTTGAGGCTTCTTCAGAGCTTTAGTGATCACCATGAGTGAGTATGAAGAGCGGTGGTAGGTTGTGGCTCCACGGTATTGTTTGCCTGGTTGCAGTTACACCGGGTGTCCTAGGCACCATGCAGGCTCCGTGGAAATGGCACAGTGTACCATCCTGAAACTAGACTCAGTCAGTCACGTACCTTTTAGCTCCTGCCGTGAAAAGGCTGAGGATATGCTCTCTGGTGGGCATGTCTTACTATCTTTGCGAATGATTAAAAATAGCCCATTTTGCTTCATGTTGAAATGAAGCGAAACATACATATGATGAGTTAGCACTTTCTGGCTGAAGAAATAAGGGGGCAGCTTTCATGCTGCTGTTCATCTGTTTTCTCTCTGAGAGCTGGTAGTGAGCCAGCGTGCTCACAAGAGTTACCTGTACCCTGTGGGGACATGTTCAAGTTTAATTCAGAGTGGAACAAGCATGAAACAAAGGCTGTTGGAAGACCAGGGTGAAATACAGCGTACCTCTGAAGAGGCTAATCAATAGTCGTCTTCCTTTGTAAAAAGGCTGGGAAGACATGACTGCTGTCTGAATGACAGCAGGGAAGAAGACCTGATTAAACTGGATGGGAAAACGTTAGGAGAACAATTACCTGTCAGCTAGTCATTGGGAAGCTAGGTTGGGAATAGGAAGAAAGCTTCTGTCTGCCTTCAAAAGGCATATTTACAAGGCTCCAGTCTGCTGGAGTAGTTTGAGTAATGCAGTTTGCTTGGGTTTTTGGATTGTTTGGTGTTTTATTAATGCTGTACTACCAGCACAGTAGTACAGATGCTGACTTGTAGAATCGTATCTTGCATTCTGTCAGTGCCCTGTTCCCCTAATTCAGCCCTGCGAGGTGGTACCCGATTCCTTACAAACATCTGCAGTTGAGGCATATTGCGCTTCTTGCCTAGCTGGTCATATCTGCAGCCGGGGTGATATTTTTGCATAGATTTTATCTAGTACTGCTAGATGTGCATATTGGAAGTATCAGCCTTTTCGATTGCGGAGTATTAGCTTTAAGAATGGGGAGCTGGACATCTGTAAACATAAGGAGAAGGCTGACCTATTGTAAATACTCCATGGAAGACATTGTTTGCCTAGGAGTCACTCCAGATTTTCCAATAAAATCTCTTTAGATTATGTTCCTGCTTAAGTGGCTACTACAAAGATCTCAGGCTTGTTTAAACAGAAAACAGCTTTCAGCTGTTACATTTGAGCAAGTGGAATGTGTGGAATCTGGTTAGTGTTTTTTAAATAAATAGTTACTTGAACTTTCTATGAAATCATAGATAAGCTGAGTTAGCTGAGGACAAGACGAGAGCAGGTACTTTATGTACTAATGTTAACTTCAGTAAAATTTGTGTATAAACCAAACTTGTGGAACTGTTTATTGCATGGAGAGAGAGGCTGTATTTTCATTACAGAAACCTGTTGATCCAGATCAAAAGAAGCTTCACATGACAGCCTCAGTGGGCACTAATCTGGAAGATAGTGTTTGAAGCAAGAAGGCATCCCCATCACCTTTCTGGTCTAATAATTTATCTTCTGTGTAGTTGCTATGTTTTGATGAACAGGTTCTCTTTGCACACACTCATCACTGCATCCTGTGCTCCCTTAGTTTTCCTGAAAATAAATCTTTGCTGTCTGGTTTTGAGCACTTTGAAGTAGGAGGGCTCTAAGGGAGCACACTGGCCTTGGGCAGGGAGCTTGTCAGAGGGAGCCTCTGGACTACGTTTCTACTTTGTCAGACTTGTTCTGCATTTAATTTACTTTATAGATAAATTAATTGATTTTCATTATGAAAAGCTTAGTATTTGATAAACAATTTCAAGCAGATTCCTTGGGGTTTATATGCATTCCTTTTCTGATTTCTGCATTTCATGAAATTTTTAAATATTTCCAGAGTAAACAGTTTGCTCAGAGTAATGGAATACCAGGATGATCAAGTATTCTTTTGCAGTTTCTGCTTTCTGAGATTTATTACTGATCAGAGAGCATGGTCACTATAAGGCAGAGAAAACTGTAGGAAGCTGTGAAAAAGTTTCCTGTTTAAGTCTTCTGAAATGCAACAAAATGTTGCTGAGCAAGTGTCCACAAGCAAATATTTACAAAACAAACTATAAGGTTCTGAACAGGTCAGCAAAAAACCCACGACCTCAAAAGCTGGTCAGTGCTGAAACTTGCATTTGGTAATTTTGGAGGTTTACAAAACAGCAGCTAGCTGGGTACCTTGGGAGCATACTGTGGTGGAGGGGAGTAGAGTGTACGTGGCCGTGAAGAGCTAGAGAGGCGAAAGCTGATTGCCTAGTCGTGCAGCCCTCACAGGCGCGTAGCTTTACTCTTTGTGGAATTGCACGTTTGTCTGGTTCTTTAAATTCATCATATTTTTCTCCCCTACTCCCCAACTGTCTTGCTTTAGGAACAAGTATCTCCTTTTAAATAGCCAAGAACTTAATGAGCTGAGTGCAATCTCCCATAAAGCCAACATCCCTGAAGTTGATGCAGTTGTCAACACAGACAGGTGAGTAGGGATAGAGGGTTTAGGTCAGCAGCTTCTAGCATTTTGCAGGCACTTATTTGGGAGGTTTGATGTCACCTGTCTTGAGGTTCTTCTGCCCACCACGCTTGCTTTGATTTCAGTGACGTGTTTCAGTGGGAGTTGTCTGGGTTTGTACAATATTCATGGTCCTTAGCAAATCTAAAGCATGCTTGTGGTCAGAGTAAGACTTTTTAAAAACAAAAGCAACCTAAAATTGGGGGGGTTGAGTTCATGGCCTAGACTTCATTATAATGTGCTAGGTCTGCCTGTCTGCCTGGCCCTTCTCACTGCAGGCATCGCAGACAGACCTGAAAGGTAAACTGGGATCCCTGTAATGCATGAATTGCTGCTGCTAACAAATCTTAGTATTGAGATTCAGGAGCAGTCTGTGCACGCGTAATGTCCATTTGCAGTCTGCATAAACAGATCTAAGTGTATCTGCTCAGAGTCTTTATTTTAAGAGCAGCTAATAACTAGAATAAGCTAAATTAGATTAACATGTTAAACCACTTACTCAAAAAAAGCCACTAGAGATTCTGTATCTGCTACATTGACTATTTTGATTTAATAAGCTCTTTAATATGTGATTCTGATGTACAAACCACACAACGGTGAAACACTGTTTGCAGAATTTAGTTATCAGGATACTCCCAGAGTTACCAGCAGAGGCTTGGTCTGCACAGAGCAGATTTACCTCACTTCAAAAGGGAATTCGCTAAGAGGATTTCTAGATTATAATTATTATCGTAATACTGTGCCTAATTGGGAAGAAATGGTGTCTGTATTACTCAGATCCTTTTCTTCTAAGCACAGGTACCTTTTTGGCTTTGTTCAAAAAGGAGTAAGTATTTAGAGGGGAAAATTCACCCTCTTAGGAAAGACACTGAAAGGAAGCAGATCAAGGGTATAAACAGCTTTTTCCAACCTGCAAAGTTCCTTATTTCTCTTGAGTGTTTTTTAAGAGCAGGCTGTTGTGCTGCAAGAAAACCACTTCCCACAAGGGCTTTGTCAGCTGGCTGTTGGTACCCAGCAAAGATTCCGATGCAGTAGGTTGTTAACCTGCATCTGCTGAATGTGCATGCTGGGGTGTGTTTTGAGTAGAAGAGTGCCACTTGGAGCATCTTGCTCTCTCTCTGCAGGATGGTTTGTGCAGCCAGGCAGGCAGCATTGCTCCGTTTCTGGCCTAAACTTGGTTTCTTTTTCATCCTTGGCATTTTGTTGCCATGTTGCTTTTCTTGATACATGAGATCAAGGCATTGCTTCTGCACAAGCTTACTGTAGTTCCACAGCCTCTATACTTTTACTACTACGTACAGAAGGCGGCTAAGTCATGTAGTATGTAGGTTTCCATACTCCGTTCTGCCTCCTAAATGGAACTTAGAACTTCCTTTACATTTCTTGGGCAAAATGGCATTGTGTTTCTTTCATTCCGAAGCTTAAATGTCTTATATATATTTTTTCTTTATCCCTTAATTCCTACGAGCTGTGAATTGGTATTTCTGAAATCATTAAAATTTTGAGAGAAAATGAATAATTTTTCTTTAGGATTTATTTGGAAGTCATGTTGCAGGTATTGCAGATGTTTACCAAAGGCAGGCAGGAGAACTCTTCCACTGGTAGTACTAGTAATAAAAGTTAATGAATATGTTTGTACTGTATATTTAATGCTGGGATTTTGATCATTAAAAGCTCTGGAGAAGAGGCTGGATTTGGTGTTCTACAAGGTTACAGTGCTTGCCAGCCCTTCCACTCATGCTGCAATTTCTTCGTGTGCTTTAGGAGTCTTGTCTGTGATGGGAAAAGAGGTTTGTTGACCAGACTGCTTCAGGTCATGAAGAAGGAACCAGCTGAATCCTCCTTCAGGTGGGTTCACTTTGCGCTGTAACATGCCTTTTTGAATTGATTGGGAAGTTGGTTTGTTTTCATACAGCTTCTAGCAGTTGAAAATAATTGAAAATCGTAAACTGTGAAAAGATCTGGCTTTGTTGCACTTGGCTATCATGGTAGTGCAGGTGAGGGAGAATGCCAAAGCTTGCATTGGACCTCAGACTCTCTACAGTCTGTGATTTTTCTGCAGGATCAACATACTCGGATTGAAGGAAGCAGATGACAAAATTTGATTTAAATTATAGTTGTGATAGAATACTCCCCTTGTTCCAAAATTAAAACCTCATTTCTTCTATTTCTCAGGTTTTGGCAGGCAAGGGCAGTTGAAAGTTTTCTGCGAGGCACCACCTCCTATGCAGACCAGATGTTCCTGCTAAAGAGAGGACTCCTGGAGGTAATGAAGTATATGTCAGACTTCCTCTGTAATGTGTCTCCATAGCAATCCAAAAGGATTTATCTGTCATGAATTCAAAAGGGGGTAAAAATGCCGTATTAAATATTCACTGGGAGTAGGGCAATTTTTGAGAAGTATTTGTGAATTCTGCTTGTGGCAACCAGGTGTGGGGTGGTCAGTTGTAGAGCCGGCATCACTGGGAAGTTAATTTATCAGAAGACACATCTGAATCATTGTCTTCAGTTCTGTCATCTAAGAACTAAACCTGCAGATAAATGTTTGAAATTGTGATTAGATCAGTCTGTGCTGTCGGCTGGCTTGGGTTAAACTGTGGCAATAACATGTTTTCCTCCCTTGCCAGCATATTCTCTACTGCATTGTTGATAGTGAGTGCAAGTCACGAGATGTGCTTCAGAGTTACTTTGACCTTCTGGGAGAACTGATGAAATTCAATATTGATGCATTCAAGAGGTTCAACAAGTACATCAACACAGATGAGAAGGTAAATATTTGTAAAAGCTGTCCCCAGTGGGTCAAATTACATGCTCTTATAACCAAACGTAGCACTAAAACTCTGATTCATTTGCTGATTTTGGTGTGATTATTGAGCTTGGTGCACGGTACAGACTGAGGAGTGAGCTGCCAAAGTCTTTTCACAAGCATGTATGTTGCTGCGTACACTCGTGTTTTCAGAAGTGCTCCCAGCTGTTCTGAGTCAGCAAGCGCTGAGCTGTTCAGAAAACATTGCCCTGTTATGTGATTAGGCAGGTCGAAGGTCAGGGCTCAAAAATGGTAGAACATTTCCTGTGAAGTCACTGGGGCTTGGGTTAAGCTGTAGTTGTGCACATTGAGACAGGCTCCAAAAAATCTTACTGGAGCTGGAGGGGGTGAGGGGTGTCTTCATGGAGGTAATTTAAAATATTCATTAATATTTGATACTGCATAAAGACCTATCTTACCTTGGATGCTGTTTGAACTTACAAACATTTTAAGAAGTCATGGCTGATGCAATTACCTGTAAAACTTAGTTGCATATGGAGATCAGGAATGGGCAGCACTCTATGCAGAGTGGTTTCATGCTCTTGTGCACTTTGTGTATATAGCATCAACTGCTGGGTAGGTTTTGAATGACCTTATACTCTTGCTTATGTTACTGTAAGTTCTCCCTGATTGCTGTTAGATCTGCCAGACCTTGGGAGAATAGAAGCAGAGATGTATTTAATGAAAGATGTATTTAATTTCAGGTTGTTTTCTGGTAAATGAAGTCACACATTCTAGAGAATCCATTTTTATACTTTGTGTGCACTTCCCATTTATTGATCTATAACTTTTGTAACTCTCATTCTGTATGATTCCCTCACTGTATTCGTCCCTGGCACTGTCTGCTTGTACAAAATAAGTGTAGAAAAACAGAACTGGAGGAGCTACAGAGGCCAGCAGCCATGCTGTCTTGTCTCCCTCTTTCAGAACAAATAGTGTATAAAATCTTGGTCTCATTGAAGTGAAACAGCTTCAAAAGAGATTTTAGTGGTGCCGGGGCTTTGGCATTTTTTCTGTTCCGTAATGTTTTTAAGGTACTTGCTCCAGGGATCCTTTGGTCAGCCCTCAGTGCCAGTGTTGGCTTGGATTGGATGAGGCAGGGCTGGGAGTGTATATCTCTCTCCTCTTACTTTTATGTTATCTCTAACAAGCGTAATCGTAGAATTACAGAATCGTTCAGGTTGGAAAAAACCTTTGAGATCATCGAGTCCAGCCGTTACCCCAGCACTGCCAGGCCCACCGCTGACCCATGTCCCCAGGCACCGCATCGGTGCGTGTTTTAAACACCCCCAGGGGTGGGGACTCCACCACCTCCCTGGGCAGCCCGTGCCAGTGCTTGGCCACTGTTTTTGGTGCTTCCTAATATCCAGTCTAAACCTCCCCTGACCCTGAGTGTGTTGGTATGCAGAACCAAACTTCTGTTTCTGAAGGGAAGGGGAAATTGTCCACATCTGTGAAGCCTTATGCTGGTGAAATGCATGTTTTAGGTGCTCGTGCTCAGAATTCAAGGTGCGGTTTCTCCAATAACCTTCAAGAATTGTACTCTTTCAGTGTCGAAAATCTGGAGAACGCTAACTGTTGCCCTACTTGCCAAACCCTGCTTATAGCTCTTCCTACTTGGGTTCCCCTTGTGCCAACAGAGTAATTGATTCAGTACACTTCTTGGTCATACCCTTTCTGAAAAGGGTATGAAATGCTGTTCGGTCAGACCTCATTTGTGAGTGTTCATGTAGGATGAATTTTTTGGTTTGTTTTTTAATGCAACACTGAAAAATACTTCTCTTTAGTTCCAGATATTTTTAAATCAGATCAACAGTTCATTGGTTGACTCAAACATGCTTGTTCGCTGCATTACACTGTCCCTGGACCGATTTGAGAATCAGTCTGATGCTAAAGGTAAAGAATAAGAAGTGAGGGTTGGGGGGGGGGGGGTGTTTGTGGTGAGAGTGGTTATCTTAAGCCTGGGATTTGAAAATGTTGGGTTTAAACAGGGAAATGCCACCCTGCAGGTTTGTTGCTGCAGTCTGAGCACCAGTTCTCACAGCTGTATTACTTGGACCGATGCGTCTGAACTTTAAGCACCTGATGATTGTCTTTTTCCTCTTGCTGCAGTCGCAGAAGTCCTGTCAGAGTGCCGCCTGTTATCATATATGTCCCAGATGTCCATGAGAATGTCCTTTCTTTTCCGTCTCATTAATATTATTCATGTACAGACACTTACACAGGTAAGGAGCTGACGGTAACTTTGCAGTTACCTTGCTGATACTGTGTAGTGATGAACTGGGCTGGGAGCGGGGAGCAATGTGGCTTATCTTGAGGAGACCTGCGTCCCTTCTTTCTTGGTACGTGTAGGAGCACCTCCACTGCATGCTTACCACAAGCACATTTTGTAAGGACGTGTACAACAGATGTCTTGATTTGGGCTTTTTTTTGTTGGTTTTGGTTTTTCTTTTTTTTTGACCTAGAGTCATTTTTACTTTTAGGAAAATGTCAGCTGTTTGAACACAAGTTTAGTTATCCTAATGCTGGCCCGAAGGAAAGAAAAGCTACCTTTTTACCTGCGCACTTTGCAACAGATGGAATATACAGAAAAATACCCAGGCTTCATCCTGAACAACTTCCACAGTCTCCTGCGATTCTGGCAACAGCATTACCTCAACAAGGATAAAGACAGCACCTGCTTAGAAAATGTATGTGAACCTCTTACCATAGCAAGAATTCCATCATAGCAATATCTACTAGTCACCTAACCAAAATGGGAAGGTGAGAGGTTGCGAAAGGAATGAAGGAAGCAAGTTGTGCCCCCAGTGTAACTTTCTGTAGTGTTTTTCACACCATCTCACCCAGTAACGGTCCCTTCTACAAGCAGTCACGCTACTACAAGGTAGCGGGGATTCCTTGCAGACAAGACCTCAGGTCTTGGCTCTGGTGCACAGAAGTGAGACTTGCCGATGCTGAGTGGGTGTGAGGGACAGGGCTGGTGATGGCCAGCCCTGCACAGGGGTGTAGAGGCAGGACAGAATCCAACTCCCAGACTAGTTAGCGCCTTAACCAGACTGTTCCCTCTCTTCCTGGTGTGGCAAACTGTAGGAAAAGTATCTGATGTAGCTGCTAGGGGAAAGGCAGCTGCCTGTGCAAAGCAGCCTGCAAGTTTCCACTCCGGAGCTGGTCTGCCTTGGGCTCTGGCAAGATAAAGAAGTGACCCATGACGAGAAGGCAGCTCCCTTGTATAGGCTGTAGAAGGCTGAAGTGAGGTTGCACAGGTTTCTTCCTTGGCTTTTCAGTGGCTAGGTGGCAGCTTTAACAGGTTTTTAACGTGTTTATGGAAAAGCCCTTCTTTGGTGTGCCCGTACGCTGCAGTGCACAGCCCCGCAGCTGTGGTTTGAGCGCAGGGCAGGCAGCCTGCTGTAGACGAGGTACCCGAAGAGGAGCAGTATTACGGCTTTGGAAGTAGTTAAAATAGAATAGGGGGCTTCGATTCCCAGAAAGGGGCATGATGGAGGAAGAAGCTGCACTGAACGGTGCAGGCTTGTAACGTTTTTCTCAGCCTTGTCTAGCCCAGCACTCTTCCTGCTTGGGTCAGTGCTGGACTGGGCCAGCTGGACCCGGGGAGCAGCAGGGTGGCGCGAGGCCTGCAGCAGCCGGGCGCTGTGTCGCAGCTTTTGTGCCGTGGGTTGATGCGCCCACAGTGCGCTGGGCTGCCGGGCGGTGGAGGGGAGACGCTGCCAAGGCCAAAGCTCTTGGCCACTGCTGCGTTTCAAGGTTGTGTTGTGCTGTGCACACGCTGCAGTGCTTATTGTGTCTTGGGCCACTCGTGGGGTGGAATTGAGTAGTTGTCTGGTGTGTAATGGCTTTGAGTAATACGTGATGTGGTGTAGGGCTGCCGGAGAGGCCCTTCGGCCTTAGGAGAATGATGGAGGAGGGGTGCGAGCAGGGAGGGTGCGGTGTCTTTGTGTCTTCCCCAGGAGTGGGAGCTGCTGCCAGCACTGGCTTGGTCTGCAGCACCGCAGTGTCCCAGTTTGTGTTTGGATCAGACAGCGAAGGAGAAGTTTGGGCTTGTGTGTGTGCCCTGCTGGCGGGCAGCCCTGCCTGCTGCCCCGCACAGGCTTGCCGGGGCGCTGGTCACCCCGCGCTGCTCTAAGCAGGGCTGTCGTACCCACGGGTGCTGGGAGTCCCTGCCCGTAGCTGGATCGTGGGAGGCTGGTCGTGGAAGGTGCAGGTGGTCCAGCACCCAGCCCTTCTGCTCCGTGCCCCAGGGAGGGTGGGCTGAATGGTGAATCGGGGGTGTTAAACTGCCTGGTTGGGGAAGCCGGGCTGAATAGGAAGCAATTTTCAGTTCCCTCCTCTGAATGCCTTTGGGGTGTGTCTTCTGCTGCGTGTTGGTGCCTGTGGACCGTGCTAACCAGCCTCTTCTCTTCCCACAGAGCTCTTGTATTAGTTTTACCTACTGGAAAGAGACTGTATCTATACTGCTCAGTCCAGACCGGACATCCCCCTGTGCCATAGTTAGCTACATCGACGAGGCATATATGGACATTGACAGAGACTTTTCTGAGGAGTAATTCTTCGCTCTGGCTTCTGATGGACAGCGCTTGGAGGGTACCTCGCAGCCCGTGGATTTTCAGGGATACGCTGTGTAGTGTGTGTGTGCGTGTGCGGCTTGGAACCGTGGAGCGTTACTGCATTGTCAAAACCCCAGCCCCCTCCCGGTCCCCATCTCTGATCTGTAACGGATGAGACTTTGAAAGCTCACTGGGCAGCACATTCAGGGATGTATCTTCCAGTTGTTCTGGGATAAAAATAATCACCTGCAAAAACCAGCCTCTTTATTTTTTCCTCTCTTCTAGTCCAGCACGGCTGGTCAGAGATGTTTTTGCTGACAGATGAGGATACTCTGTATGTGCCAATTTAATTGTGGCTCTCTTTCACGGCTACCAGAATTAGCAAGTCAAAAAGCACAGAAATTGCCCTCCAAAGTGAGGTCCAAGGAGCCAGTCTGACTGGGACCCTGACACACCAGCCATGTGCAGAGCCACCACGAGGACTCCCTTCAGGTGTAACTGTTCTGTTGGGGTTTGGAATCAGGGGTTTAGGGTTGGTTAGAGTGTGAGTGTGTGTGTGTGTGTGTGTGTGTGTGGTTTTAATTCCTGAGAGCCCTAGCTCCAGTCACCTCTTTACCATCTACTTTTGGATCATTTGGTACTAAATCTTGTCTGTTTGTGCGTTAGGAGAGAACCTCTGCTCCTGCTGTCTTTCCTGCAGATCCTTCCCACCTGAAGGTGTTTTACAGTGCTGCGGAGAACAGAGACATTTCGGCAGTGGTGGCATTGCAACAGGGGTTGGCTTTTTCACAGAGCGCTAGCATTAAAATGTACTAATTTTTTAAACTTGCAGCTTGTCCCTTCTTGGGTAACTAATCTGGTTTTAAAATCCTTTTCAGGACCATTGCTCTTGACGCTAACCTGCTATGCCTGGAAGTCTTATGTCAGTCTCTGCTTTCAGTCCTTAATATCAACACACACATTAATCTTGAAGTGCAATATTTACTGGAGATGTCAGTTTTTTCCTGAATCTATTTTAATCAGAATGTGTTAAATGCTGGGAATAAACACTCCTGGGTGAAAGTAACTTTGTAGGGTATGTTGGGAAAGAGGGAATCTGGTTTTGGCAGTGCTGATTGCCAAACCTGCACGTGCCCTGCCTGCTCACCAGTGTTAATTGTATTGCTCCAAGACAGTCAGATTCCTAGGAATTAAATACAGCCTGAAGTCCTGAGCCACTGCATTTAAGTTAAAAAAAAAAAAAAAAAAAGTCTTGCAGCTCCAGCTAAAAGAAACCAGTTTTCTTTGAAACACGCATCTGCATTTTTTTAAATTTTCTTAACTTATTTGATGAGATGACTTGACTTTCAGCTCTGTCCAGGCTCTGGAGAGGGACTGGTGGCGAGGATGTCCCAGAGCTGTAGCGTTTTGTCTCTAATCGTTGCCAGCAGAATGAAACCCCCTCTGAGGCTCCCTGCACTGGGGCCTGGATGAGTGCATGAGGCTTCCAGCCCCAGGTGCAGGACTTGCTCTCTAAAGGTCACCCCTCTCGCTTATCTCACACTTTGTCCTGCTCTGGACTTGCAGTCAGTACTTTGCTTGCAGGGTGGTCAGAGCTGCTGAGCTTGTGCATAAACCTGGAGCCTTGCAGGAGCTCCTGGCGATCCTCGCATCCCTCCCTGGGGGGCCGAATCCCCTGAGCAGCCTCTGCCCCGCTCCAGTGAGGTTACCCTGGTCGCAGCCCTTGTGGCGGGGAGCTCCGTGCTGGGGCAGCTGCAACTCTCTGTTCTTCATCAGGTCACCCTCACCCTGCCCCCTACCTCCCTGGAGCTAATTTCTTTCTCATCTGTACTTTTTTTGTTCTTGGGTATTTGTGTTTTTGGTGTATCTTTGCTTCTTCTTAACTGTAATAGATGTACACTTAAAATAAATGCTTCAAATTAAAAAGCTTTTAAGTTAAGGGATGCCTTTTCCATAGTCTAGTTAATTGGTGCATCCAGTGATTGCTGCTATCACGCGCAGATCTCTCTCGCATCCCGTGTTTGTGCAAGGTACAGTTAGGGGCCGGCTGTGGGGCGCAGCCGCCTTCTGGCCGTGGGGGTCCCCCGTGGGAGCAGGGGTCACTCCTGTACCCCGGCCCGCTGGAGGCGGCTGGGCTGGCGCAGGGCGCAGAGAAACTACGGCGGGAGCGTGCTGGGCGCCAGGGGAAGGGCGCTGCTGCGCTGGGCAGGGGCGCGAGTGTGCAGAGGGGCGCAGGCAAATTTTAACTGGGGACCACAGTCCCGTGGGCTCGTCTGTCCATGCCAGATGCCTCAAGAATCTCATTTTGAGAGGGACCAGACAGCTCCGTCCTTCATCCTTGTTTTGTCTCATTTATGGAGAGCAGGGGAGGAAGGTGCTGGGCAGAGGTTGCAGCAGCTGCGCGCCGGGAGGGGGGCTGAGGCGGGGCCCCTGTCGCTAACAAATACTTCTGGAAGTCTGCACTATCCCCCTGGATTGCTGAGGTTCGTGCTGCCCAGATTAATGCCAATTTACTAACTGCAAACGTATTAAATGGAAACTATTAAAGAAATCTATTTTAAAGAAACGAGTGGAGGTGTGTGTCTTTGCCGTCCCTTTGCCACCACCCCTCGCCCTGCGGCCCGGGCTCTTGGTGCTCCCCCAGGAGCAGCGGAGGGGTGAGGGCTGTGCTGCTCCCCTCCAGCTGCGGGGGCCGCGGTGGTTTGGGGGGAGGGGGAGGAAAAGGCTCTTTTCCTAAAGCCTGGAGCAAGCTGGGGGGCAGCCCCCCTCCTGCCCCTGCCTGGCTTCAAGCTCTCTCCCCAGAGCCCGGCTTGCCCCCCCTGGCCCCCGCAGCAGAGGCAGGGCCCTGGTAACCCTCTGACAGACAGAGCGGAGCAAGTCCTGGCAGATCTACGTTTATTCACGCGGTGCAAAGCTGGCGGCGGCTGTTGCAGCCATTTGCCTCCAACCTACGGCGAGACGGGGCAGGGCAGCTACTACTCGTGCTGGCAAAAAAACCAGAGGGGCTGCGGTGAGAGCCTGGGCCCGGCGCAGGGAGCGCTCTGCCGCCCGTCGTCCCGGTGAGGATGGCAGCGCCGCAGGGTGCCGGGCAGGATGCGGCCGTGCAGCCGTCCCTCTGGCTCCCGCGGCTGGGTGGGCTTACCTTGGAGGCGATGACCTCCCTGGTGCGGGCGCGCAGCTTGTTGACCTGCGTCTCGGCGATGTCGGCACGCTCCTCCGCATCATCCAGCTCGTGCTGCACCTTGCGGTACTTCACCAGGTTGGAGTTGGCCTGCTGCTCCTGCACGGGGAAGGGCGGGCGCGTGGGGCGCAGCCGGGACACCAGGCTGCGAGCTCCCGTGTCAGCCCCACGGCCCCTTGAAGCCATCACGCGCAGCCCCGGGGAAGGGCCACCCTGTCCTCGTCCCCAGCAGGGCAGCAGTGGGGACAGGCACTTACCGCCTCCTCAAACTGGCGCTTGTAGCTCTTGACCTTGCTCTGCAGCTTGTCGATCAGGTCCTGCATCCGTGTCAGGTTCTTCCGGTCTTCCTCAGCCTGCAAGTGCCCCAGCTCCGTTAGCAGGACCCCAGCAGACCCCGATACCTTCATCCAAGAGTCCCGGTGCTGCTGGAGCCCGCCACACACGCACACAGCACCAGCCCAGTCCCCTGGTGCCCCCTTGGTGTCCCAGCACCCAGCTCAGGAGGCGCTGGGAACGGGCAGAAGGACACAGAGCAGGGGGGGCGTTGTGGCAGGGAGAAGCCTGTCCTGCCCTTGCTGGTCCCCGCAGAGCCCGGGACGAGCGGGGGCTGGGCTGCACCAGGCTTGCCATGGGGGTTACTGGGTAATGCAAGAGGCTGAGCGCCGGGGGAGCTGGGCCAGGGCCCGCGGGGCTGCAGCTGTGACGGGTGCTGCTGTACCTGGTAGCTCAGTTCCTTGATCCTCCGCTCGTACTTGCGAATGCCCTTCTGGGCTTCAGCCATCTTCTTCTGCTCCGTATCCAGCTCTCCTTCCAGCTCCCGCACCTGCAGGTGGGTAAAGGCCAGCTCGGTGCTCTGCTCCCTGGCCCCAGCCCCAGCTGAGGCCACCTTCCCAGCCCAGAGAAGCCACAGCAGAGGCTAAGCCACTCCAAGCAAATGCTGGGAGCCAGGCCCAGGCTTGCAGATCCTCCGGGACTGTCCCTCACTGCCCCACGGTCCCCCCGTGACACAGCCTGGCCCCAGAGGGACGGGGCCCCAAAGCCTGGTGCCACAGGGGCTAGGGCAGCACCAGGAGCCAGCTCCTGGGGGGACAGCCAGGGGTCTGCCCCTGCCTCCTCACCCTGGCCTCCAGCTTCTGGATCTGCTTCTTGCCCCCCTTGAGAGCAATCTGCTCCGCTTCGTCCAGGCGCATCTGCAGGTCCTTGATGGTCTGCTCCATGTTCTTCTTCATCCGCTCCAGGTGGGCACTCGTGTCCTGCTCCTTCTTCAACTCCTCTGCCATCATGGCAGCCTGCAAGGTCGAGAGCACAGAGGCATCACCACAAGGCCAGGCAGCCCTGCCAGACACAGGGGCTCAACGGAGAAGTTCTGAGACCCTATCCCCCCCCCCCCCCCCCGGGGTGCTGGGCACGCTTGCTGAACCATACAGCGCAGCCCACACCACACTCACATCCGTGATAGCCTTCTTCGCCTTCTCCTCAGCGTTGCGGCACTCCTGCACTGCATCCTCCACTTCACTGCTCAGCTGTGAGATGTCTGTCTCCAGCTTCTTCTTCTGGTTGATCAGGCCCGTGTTCTGTGGACAGAGCGGGTCCAGTGTCACAGGAACTGGCTGTTCACTGTGACCCCACTACCAGACATGCTCCTGGCTCTCCAGGGCCAGCAGAGACACTGGACATGGTGGTCACTCACCTGGGAGTGGAGCAGGTTGACCCTCTCGGTGGCCTCCAGCAGCTCCTGCTCTGCCAGCTTCCTGCTCCTCTCCGCCTGCTCCAGCGCTGCCCGCAGCTCCTCCACCTCCGCCAGCAGCAGGTTGTTGCGGCGCTCCAGGGCAGCCGCCTGCTCCTTCAGGTCGTCGTTGTGGCGCTGAGTGTCATCCAACTCGATTTGCAGGTCCTGCCAGGCAGCAAGGGGTCAGTGGGGACAGGAGGGAGCCAGGGCTGGCAGCAGGGACAGTGCTGGATCTGTCCCACCCGCAGCCGCCCAACCTTGATCTGGGCCTGGAGCTGGCGACCCAGTTTCTGGAACTCGGCAGCCTGACGGTTGGCGTGGCTCAGCTGGATCTCCATCTCGTTCAGGTCTCCCTCCATCTTCTTCCTCAGCCGGACGGCCTCATTCTTAGCCCGGGCTTCTGCATCCAGCGTGGCCTGCATGGAGTCCATGGCGCGCTGGTGGTTGCGCCTGCAGGAGAGACGATGCATCAGCCCCGTCCGCCCGAGGACTCCCAGTCCAGGGCAGCCCTGTCAGGGCCACGGTGCCAGCTCTGCCCCCACAGTGGTGGCCCAGCCTGTCCCTTCTCAGCGCACACCTCAGGTTCTCAAACTCCTCGTCCTTCTCCGCCAGCTTCCTGTCCACATCAGCCTTGATCTGGTTCAGCTCCAGCTGGATGCGCAGGGTCTTGCTCTCCTCATGCTCCAGGGCCCCCTAGAGACAGTGGCAGCTGTGGGAAGGCAGCCCCTGGGGGGGATCTCCCCGGCCACCCACCCCAGCCTGGCCTTGCCCCCCAGCCCAGAGCTACGGGGAGCAGGGCAGGTGGAGCCACCCCAGTGCCCTGCTGTGGCTGCACGACCCCCATGAGCGAGGTTGCCCAGGGGTTGCAGCCACACTCAGGACTGTCACCCTGCCAGCACAGTGTGGGTTCCTGCTCCAGCAGCACCCAGCCAGAGCTGCAGGGTGGGCCAGTGGCTCTTGAGGGCAGCAGGAACATCCAGGCATCAGTGGGAAACAAGGACCAACCTCAGCCTCCTCCAGAGCTGCTTGGATATCGCTCTTCTCGCTCTCCAGGGCTTTCTTCAGCTTCTCCAGCTCATGGATGGTTTTGCCGCTGAGACTGATTTGGTCGGTCAGATCAGCAATTTCCTCTGGCAGGGACAGAAGGGCATTTGGTCAGGAACAAGTCTGTGGGGCCGGTCCTGTCAGGTGACCTCCCCACCCCCCTGCCCAGGCTTGGCTGTTGTCCCCCCAGCCCCTTGGAGAGCAGCTGAGGTTGTGCATGGGGACAATTCTGCAGTCTGAGTGAAGAACAGAGCGTGGGACAGGCACGGAGACCCACGGAGACCTGCTTGTCCGAGAGCAACACCCCCAAGCCAGTGTCAGCCACAGCCATGGCACTGTCGGCAGCAAATCACGCACCATTTGGAAACAAGAGCCAAGTGACACCGCCTGTCTGCCCAGGGTGCCCCAGCGAGAGGGCAGGACACACCCCAGCTTCCTGGCTGGGCTGCTGCGTCCCTCCGAGAGATGGGCCAGCCTTGTCTGAGCAGCAAGGCCTGCTCCCTGCCTCCAAGGGACCCCCACCCCACCCCGTGGCTGAGGACAGGGGAGCCGGAGGCTGCCTGTGAGAGCAGGAGTCTGGGCAGAGAGTGCAGGAGGTGAGCTTCAGCCCAGTCCTACCCTGCAGGTTCTTGTTCTCCCTCTTGAGGGTCTCCAGGTTGTCCAAGGACTCCTCGTAGGCATTCTTGAGCTTGAAGAGTTCTGTGCTCAGGCTGCGTGACTCCTTCTGCGACGCCTCCAGCTCCGCCTGGGTCTCCTCATACTTCTGCTTCCACTCAGCCAGGATCCTGTCAAAATTGCGCTGCTTCTTGTCCAGGGCAGCGCAGGCGGAGTTGGCGCGCTCCAGGTCCACCGAGAGGTCCTCAATCTCTGTCTGCAGCCGATGCTTGGTCTTCTCCAGTGATGAGCACTTGGCGTGGGCGGCCTCCACTGCCTCCTCCGCCTCCTGCAGCCGGATGGCCAGCTTCTTCCTGCCGATGGCATCGAGGGGTGAGTGCCCCCAGCCCAAGCGCCATCCCACCCCACCGCTCCGAGGAGGGGAGGCCACAGCCTGCCCAAACAGCCTCAAACCCGGGCAGGAGGGTGCAGTCTCACCCCAGTGTCTGGGAAAGCCCCATCACTGAACAGAAACTTGCCACCTGCAAGGAACCAACTTCTGCCAGGAGACTTACTTGGCTTCCTCCAGCTCCTCTGTCCTCTGGATGGCATCCGTCTCATACTTGGTTCTCCACTGGGCCACTTCTGCATTGGCCTTGGACAAGTTCCTCTGGAGCTCACTCTTGGCCTCCACCTCCTCCTCGTACTGCTCCCGCAGCAGGTCACAGTCGTGCCGGGAGGCTTGCAGGGCATGGGCCAAGGCGTTTTTGCTCTGAGGAAGAGAAAGCTTGTGAGAGGAACAGCTGGTGCCAGGCGCCAGGACACTGGCCACGGCAGCGGGACTGGGGGCAGTGGGAGGAAACTCCTGTTTTTCCCAGGTTGAGAGTTGCCCTTGGGGCTCCTGTGTGCAGGGTATATCTCACCTTCCCAGTCCAAGAATCTGGGCCACTGTCACACTGGGACACATGCCCCATTCCCTAAGATCTGTGTCACTCAGATCAGCCATGGCCTGAAGCCTCACCTTGGTCTCTTCCTCCAGCTGCCTCTTGAGTTCCTCAATGTTCTGTGTGAACGAGGTCTTGCCACGGCTCAGCTGGTTGATGAAGGACTCCTTCTCCTCCAGCAGCCGACTAAGCTCCCCTGGGTTCAAACAGAACCAAAACAGCTACTTTGGGGCCAAGAGCTGCAATCCATGTTAGCTCGCACTCCCCAGAGCCTGCGGCCTTCAGCTGCATGGAGACCTCCAGCAGCCCCAGCTGTTCCCCCACCCAGGCAAGCTGGGGCCCACGGGCAGAGGGGCAAGCAGCTAAAGGCAAAGCATGCCAGCTAGGGACCCCCCCTTCTGATGCCTGAGATCGCAGCACATCCCCCAGCACAACTAGCATCACCAGAGGTCCTCCTCCTTGCCAAGCAAGGCCTGGGGGAGGCACAACACAGACACCCCACTCCACTCCAGATGGAGCTCCTGCTATCTTTATTTTGCCCTTGGGAGGAAGAGGACAGTGCCTGGCCAAACCACAGCACCCCCCTACCCCACCCCACCCCCCGTCAGATGCCCCAGTGCAAGACCGGCCCCAGGGCAGCCACGTGTCCCCCGGCTGCCACCCTCACCTACCGTTCTCGGTCTGCAGCCTGGCCCGCTGCGTGCTCACGTCGGTCAGCTGTCGCTGCAGCTCGTCCACTTTGGACTTGGCCTCGCTCAGCTGGTCCTCGTAGGTGCGGCACAGCTTCTCGGCATTGGCCTGCACGCACCGAGCAAAGCCTGGGTGAGACCCAGCTCTGGCCAGGCAGCACCGTTCTCCCAGAAAGTGCTCAGCAACTGCATCGCCCTGGGCCACCACAGCTGATCCCATGTGCACACAAGGCAGAGAGCAGGAGCCTGCCAGAGCTCTCGTGTCTCTGCTAAGCTAACAGGGGCTCTCTGCAGTCAGTCTCCCAGGAAATGCCTTCCCAGATCCTCCAGACTTGACTAGGACAAGCAAAGCATCCTACAAGCACTGCCATAGTGACATAGGGACAAGCTATACCTAGTGAAACAGAGGGACTTGGCCATGGCAAAGAGCTACGTAGGACAACATCCCACGGACGTGGCTGCGCTGGACACACTGCAACCAGTGGCACTGATGTACACGGAAGAGATGAACCTGCCCCGTACAGAACCAGTGCCCACCTTGTTCTTGGTGAGGTATTCAATGTTGGATGACAGGTCATCCACCTCCATCTTCATCTCACTCTTCTCCTTCTCCAGCTTCTGCTTGACACGCTGCAGATTGTCGATCTGCTCGCTCAGCTCCGCCACGCTGTCTGCGTGCTTCTTCCGCAGAGCCGCAGCCGTGGACTCATGCTGCAGGGTTGCCTCCTCCAGGTCCCGCCGCAGCTTCAGGAATTCTGCTTCCCGCTTCTTGTTCATCTCCAGCTGCGTGGCCGTTGCCCCACCAGCCTCCTCCAGCCGCTCGCTCAGCTCCTCCAGCTCCCGTGACACTTCTGCCCGCTGCTTCTCCACCTTGGCTCTGGCGGCACGCTCAGCCTCCAGCTCCTCCTCCAGCTCCTCAATGCGGGCCTGGCAGAGACAGAATAAGGCAGATACTCCAAGCACTGGCTGAAGCTCCAGCATCTTTGCTCTCCACAGCGGAGCAAGGTGTCTCCGCTGATGCTAGTGAGCAACAAGCCACCAGTCTGGAGCAAATGCTGTGTGAGGATTTTTGGAGGCAGGCACGCCTGGTGCTGCTTGGTCGGGTGCTTTGCAGAGCTCCTGCTCTCCTGTGTACCCAGCCATCAGGATCCCAGCTGACAGGAGCTTCTTTTCAGTGGGAACCTTCACACAAACAGCCTGAACATGGGGGCTTGTCTCTGACAGGAAGAAGCTCAACACACTAGATCTGGATCTTCAGAGTTTAGGCACTGGATTTAAGGTTTTAGTCTGGACAGAGAACTACCTCCTAGAAGCTGCTCCTCATGCTGGTGCTAGCATTCACCTCAACAGTTCACACTTTTAACTTTCAGTCCATGACATTTTGGCAGAGGGCTTTGCTTCTGCTAACAGCCCCAGCTTTTTTCATCACTCTTCTGCCAAGATGTCCCTGTGCTCAGAGAGGGACTGGCCCCTGCAGATTCCCCAGTACCTTACATCTGATGGAAATTTAGGACCCCTGGGCTGTAGGAACAGTTCTTCCCACCATACCTGGAGCTCCTTGATCTTCTTCTGCAGCTGGGCCTCAGTCACTTGCCCATCTTCAATCCTTGAATTCAGTTGACTCATTTCAAAGTCTTTCCTGTACAGAAAGGCAGAGCCTTTGGTCAACCAACGCTGTCCCGCCAAGTCCCTCTGGCTCCTGAAGCCAGAGGAAGACTGTTCCCTTGCACTGTAACACCCAGGTCCAGAGGAAAACCGAACCCATACAGGAAAGGAACTGCAGGGGTAAGAAGCAGCACAAAGGCTGCTCTGAGGGGGGGGTGGAGTGGCCAAGCTGGCAGACAGCCTGGCTCTGAGGTTTTCCCTAGAGGTGTTGTTCTCCAGTTCCCCAGCAAGAATGGGACGTAAGTGCTGAAGCCTGTACTTGTAGCTGAGGTCCCAGCTCTGTGCTAGGATCCTGCCAGGCAAGTCTCTCCTCTCCAACCTCACGTACAGAGAAAGGTCTATAGTGCCCTGACCTATTAGTCTGTGCAGCTGACAAGCTCCTCAGCATCTCCGCACAGTGCCCAGGAAAACTAAGCCCTCATTTTACCTGGACTGATCAGGCCAGCCCGTGATCACATCCCAGCAGCCTCTGCAGAGGCCACACGTCCACTTGATTTAGAGGTGGGCACTGCCTGGCGGAGTAAGCAGGCAGCCCAGGCGCATATCACACACTCACTTTTTGAGTTTCTCCTCCAGCTGCTGTTTGTCATTCTCCAGATCCATTACAGACTCTTGTGTCAACTTCAGGTCTCCTTCAAGCTTCCGCTTTGCTCTTTCCAGGTCCATGCGGACTTTTTTTTCTTGTTCAAGAGAGCTTTCCAGCTGGAGAATGAAGGGAGAGATAGGATAGGGAGGGAAAGGACCCTCTGTAGCCCCAACCTTCCCCATGCCCATTGCTGTGGGAGATTTCCCAGCCCTGAGAGCTAGAGCTGTTTCCTAGTTGCTCTCCAGCCCCATTCCCTCAGCCAGGATTGCTCTCCGTGAGGTACTCCAGATCACCTCTCAGTTCAGGGGCAGTTTGTCAATGGGGTTATTCATCAACTGGCCATATTAAATGGGGATGTGATAATGATCCCACCCTCCAAATCCCATCAGGGACAGCCTCTGGGCTCTCTTGGAGCTGTGGCTCAAACCTCTCTCACTGCACCATCACTGGCCTATGACTCACGTCATCCACTTGCTGCTCCAGTTTGACCTTGGCTTTGGTCAGTGTGTTGACCTTGTCTTCCTCAGCTTGCAAGTCATCCAGGGCCTGCTGATGGGCCTCTTGCAGTGCTTTCTTCTCCTTTGTCAGCTTGGCAATGATCTCATCCAGAGCAGCCATCTCTTCAATCAGGTTTTTCACCTAGGTCAGTGAGGTCAAAAACTGAGTACATCTCAGAGAGAGGGGATGCAAAGCTAAATCAGCAGCCTGACTCATTATCAACAGCAGCTTGGTGCAGAAGAATGGCTGCAGAAGCGTGGCTTTAGAATCTCTGAAGATCTGCACAATCCAGGCCTGGTATTAGAATAGGCCTGTAATCAGAATTGTGCTGAAGTTGCTGTGCTGAAGTTAACAAGAAAGGTAGCCCTGAGCTACTCTTGAATCCTGAGACCAAGTAATTATGTTGTGCCAACAGGCCGTGGCTGTAACAAGCTACAGCTGCTGGGAAAGCAGGTGCAGGGCCAAGGAAGGTAGGGAGCGGTACGGGAATATAGGGAGTAACAAACTACAAGGCTGAAGCACAGCAACACAATTAGCTACATGGATAGAATGCTTATTTCAGTCATGATAATTAGGGGTGTGAGAACCGCGCGCGTTTAGAGACTACTAACCAATTACATTTCTGCTTTACGAATATGCATGTGTATCGGTTCTATATAAGTAGTCTTAGAAACTGATAAAGTTGAGCAAGATGCGTAACTCATATTGAGCGTCTTCTTGACTGCGACGAACCCTTCTTCCAACAGCTTGGCACCACATCAGCATCCATCCCCTCTCCCCTTGGCCAGGCTGGTTCCACCAGGTGGTTTGTCAGTGCCCCAGGTCACTTGCCATTGCACAGCACTGTTTGCCCATACCACTCGTGTGCAATGAGGCGGGACACCAGAAGGTTCTGCTCTCTCCCACACCTCTTTTTCCTCTGCCCTGTTCCAGCTCCCACACACCAGCAGCCTCGTCTCTGACGTTTCTCTTTGGTGCCCTCACAAGCACTGAGGCCCCAGGGCAAGGAGGCTGCACTCTGCGCAGGGGGTCAGTTACCTTGTTCTCCGTGGCATGTTTCTCCTTCTCCACCTTGGCCAGCGTGATCTCTAGGTCATCAATGTCCTTCTTCAGCTCTGCACACTCATCCTCCAGCTTCCGTCTCTTGGCGGTGAGGTCTGAGTTCATCTCCTCCTCATCCTCCAGACGCTCTGTCAGCTCCTTCACCTTGGCCTCCAGCTGAATCTTGGACTTGATCAGCAGGTCGCAGCGTTCTTCTGCATCTGCCAGGTTGTCTTGCTCCTGCGACAGGCACAGGAGAACCAGTGCTCACCCACCGCCTCAAGAGCATACCAGCAGGCTCTCAGCCATGCTTTCCTGGCCCAGAGCTGAAGCTCTCCTTGTGGAAGGGGCAGAGCACACTCAAGGTGCTCAGGTGTACAAAAAACCCACAGCTCTAGTCCCTGCCCGTTTTCAAGGTCCATGGGACAACCACTAACACTAACCAGGGCTGAAAGGCTAGCAGCAACTAAATCTTTCCGGAGTTCCTCACTGGACTGACACTTCTGGCACAGAAACGGCACAGATTAGCCACAGTTTGGTGAGCAGACATCGCCATCCCTCCCACCCCCTTGGAAGGAGATCACGCCTTCCAGAGCCAGGGGAGCATGAGTTCCCACAGCAGCCCTGAGGTGGCAAGTTTGTGACATTGCTTCAGGTTTGCATCAAGTCTAACACTGCACTTCATACAGGTTGTGGCAATGAGGGGTCTCAGAACTGCAGGGGGCTGAAAGGGGCACCTAGCACACCCTGCTCCTTCTTCTACCCATGGACCCTGCACTGTCCTTAAATATCCAGGGAGAAGGGGAGGCACTCACTGCCTGCAGCTGGAGAGCCAGGTCATTCTTCTCCTGGATCATGGAGACCTGTTTCTCTTCCAGCTCCTTCCTCTTAGCCTCAGACTTCTCCAGAGCCTCCTTCAGCTTCTGGAACTCCTCCTTCAGGTTGGACATTTCCTTCTCAGTTTGAGCAGACTTGAGTAAAGGCTTGATCTTGAAGAACAGCTTCATCCAGGACCAGTTCTTGACAGCATTGAAGGCCCGGATGTTCCACTGGATGGTGTAGAGGGCTTCCCTGGAGGGATACAAGAAGAGCATCATCATGGGTGTAGATTCATTGTGTCCCATCACCACTGCAGCAGGGACCTGGCTTTTGTAGGCCTGGGCATGGCTCTATTCTTCCCCAGCGGGACAAATGGCAGCATGTTGAATGAATGGCTGCACATTGTCTGCACACTGTAATGGGATGGGTGGCATGGCCTGGATTTGAGCTCTCTTTGCTCTGCAACCCTTTGGAATCTTCCAGTGGAAACCAAAGGCTCCCTCCTCCACCTAGATACACTGACCCTCCCTGCCAGGGCCACGCCAGACCTCTTACAGGTCTGCCTCCATCCCTCTGGCCTTTCCCAACCACTGCCAGCCGTAGGCAAGTCCCACAGGTCAAACACACTGAAATGTGCAGAAGGATCAAGGAGACACACAATGTTCTGCCCCTTGCCCCCACAGCTCTACCTCCTGCTGATGATCCTCTGGTACTCGATGCGCATGAGGTGCCCGCGGATTCTGGCCTGCAGCATGGTCAGGATCTTGGCCAGACGCTCATCTCGCATCTCTTCCAGCAAGCCCAGCAAACCAGCCTTGAAAAACACCTGCAGGCAGGAGAGTGAGAGCAGGGTCAACAGCAGAGAGGACAGAAGGCTCAGCATCATCACTACATGCGGCCCAAAGCAGGGGTACACTCTGCTGGTTTCGGTCCCCTCCCTGCAGGGGCACACACGCCCAGGCTGCCCCGGCTGGAGGTGCACCCACAGCAGGCACAGCTGGGCACCAGATCTCCCTGCCCTGAGCACTGCATTCCCCAGCAGACACTAGCTGCTGTGTCAGGTGCTATGAGGTCAGGCAGCAGTGACCTTCTGCTCAGACCTGTTTCTTCCCAGCCTGCATCTTCCTCTGCCCTCCCTCCAAGGGCCACAGGCAACCTGCAGAGTGCAGGACTGCAGCAGGGCTGTGGCCACGCAGGCAGCAAGCTGGGCGCAGAGCACAGTGGGACTGCAGGGAGACAGGAGGGGACACGTCTCCCTCCCAAGGACCAGCTGCCTGGTCTCACCTTGGTATGACCAAATTTGTACTGCGAGTGGTCCAGCTCCAGGGAGCTCAGCAGCTTCTCTGTGGCCTTTCTGCTGTCCACAAACTTGTCATCCGGAATAGCTGCTGGATTCAGGATACGGTAGCTGCAGGGACACAGCACACAGAGGACATGCAAGAGAACCCCAGTAGAGTGTCGATGGCTCCACCACCATCCCCACACCCCAGTCATGGCAGTTCTCCCAGGAGCACGTCTCTGCAGCACAGGCTGGAGCTATGTACGACCCAGGAGTTCCAGGGTGCAATATGGGCTCTTTGCAGAGCAGACATCAGGGAACTCTGCCAGATCTTAGTCCCTGAACACAAGGAAGACTGTGAAGGAGGTGGCCACTGGCCTCACCATGCCTGGTCAGGCTCAGGCCAAGCAGGGTGGAGGGGGCAGCTGGAGAATGGTAAGGATCCCAAGGGCAGAGAGAAATCTGAGCCAGGATGGGAGGACTTGAACCTTGCCCCCATCCAGCTACACCAGCCCTGCATTCAGACCTCAAACATCACCAGCCCTGCTGTCTCATCACATCTGGCACCAAAATATCCACGCCTGGCACCAGAGAGCCAGCAGCAGAGCTATCCCAAACTGTACATGCACTGGGCGTATTGTGGTGGTTCTGATCAGCCCTGCACAAGGTGGGGAGCAGGTCAGAGCCAGGGCCAGGCCGTGTCCCCTCAGAACACGCGTGGGTTGATGGGCAGGGAAGAAAAGGGGGTTACCGCTGCTTGAAGTCTGCATAGAGGATCCTGTTGGGGAATCCCTTACGGCAGATGCGGATGCCTTCAAGGACACCGTTACAGCGCAGCTGGTGCAGCACCAGGAAGGCATCCATGGCTCCTACGGGTGAGAACAAAGATGTAGCAGGCAATCATCCCAAGAGGACAGGGAAAACGGAGCTGCAGCACAGGCCTGAACTCTGGAAACAGCCATGGTTTTGAACACAGGTGTTAACTTGTCCTGTAGGCCTATGCTGAGCACCAGTGCTGCAGCCTCAGCCTCGGATGGTGGAAGCCAGCCTGACAGACTCGTCCGTGTCTGCTGTTCTACGCAAGTGTGAGGCAGCCCAACCATCAATGTACAGCCAAAACAGGAGCCTGGCAAAACTTATTTTCCCCAGTGGAGGAGACTGGCATGGGTCACAGGGGTTTCCACACTGAGACGGGGCCAGGTCCCCGTGGCAGCAGACCTGCTTCAAGAAAAGTGTCGGGGAGAAGGCAGGTGCAAAAGTCCCTGCCAGCTCCCACACGTGGATGTCACCCAAGGGAGCTGCTAGGGTGCTGACGCAGTCCATGCATACCTGGCGTCTTTGTCTCGTTGGGGATGATGCAGCGGACGAAGTGGGGCTGAGTGGAGCGCAGGTTGGTCATCAGCTTGTTGAGATTCTCCTGTAGGGCAGACACGGGGGATGAGGCATGAGGTGACAGCTCTGCTCCCCTACAACACTGTCTCCAGCCCCTTCCCCCCACAGGCAGGGAGAGAGCAGACACTGAGCGCCCCTTACCACTCTGTGAGAAAGGGGGAATTCCCTCCTGCTTGGCTGCTCTCTGTGCTATGCTGCCCAGGGACATCTCCAGCCCCACAGCAGGACAACTGCCTTCTGCCAGGGTGGGAGCAATGGCAGAGGGGACTGGGCTGGAGACATGCCAAACAGCATCTGCGGGTTTTGCTATGCCAGAGAGGAGCCAGATGCTTCCCGAGTGTTTGTAGGTAAAGTTTTGCTGCAGGGAAGAGCCAGGAACACAGGACTGAACGTATCCCTGGTATTACAGCTCTGCTGCTGCCCATCAGCCCTGTGCTCAGCACCCTGAAAATCTAGTGCTGGCATCCACACTGGTTGTGGTCCTCGCCTCACCAGGTTTTCCCTGCACCTCCACAATGCTGCCCTCAGCCACGACAGAGGGCCCGGCTGACCCGGTCTGGGCCCCCCCTTACCCTCCAAGGCAGGGCTCAAGCCAAGACAAGGCCCTGCCTTTTTCTTGTGGGAAAGGCATCTGCACCCTCCATCTTTCCAGCCTGCCTTCCTCTCATACAGGCTCACCCTGTCCAGGGCCAGCGCGGGGAAGGGAACACTTCCCACAGCTCCATGTCATCATGGGGCACCTTCTCACCAAGGCCTGTGACTTGTCCAGGAGGAAGAAAGTCACGTCTCCCTGAACGGGGGCTCTGACACAAGTGCTGCCCATTTTGAGCACCCTGTCACCACAAGGCTGTCATGGCAGGGCACAGTCTTGGGCTCACACAGCCGTCTGTGCTGTTTTCCAGTTGTTTAAGCTCTGGGGTGGAAAAATAACTCCTGTGGTGAGCATGGGAACGGGGTGGGGGGGGTGGGGGGGTGGTTATCCTGAGCTGTAAAATAGCTCAGGTCACCTCTCTGGACAGGACAGCAGAGAGCTGCCTGCTCAGAGACCTGCAAGATCCTCCTTCATTTTCTTCTGCCCAAAGGCTGTCCTTCCCGCTGACAAGAATGAGGAGAGAAGTAGCACAGACTTAAAGTGATGTTCATGTAATACATTATCTAAACATCACTACAAGTCTTAACTGCCGCTCTCTCAAAGGCGAAGGAGCTGCTGAGCAGCGCAAGCATCACGTGGGCAGAAGCAGCACAAGCCCCAGCTCAAAGGGAACCATCGTTCTCCCAGCCTGGAGCCTCGTGTCCTTCCCTAGCAGCACGGGGACAGGGCTGGGACTCTGCCAGGCACAGGCTCCTTGCCCAGGGATGAGAGGGTGTTAGGGTTTTTTGCCTAGTGGTGGTCCTGCAGGAGCCCTGGTGCTCCTTCAGGCCCCAGGAGCTCATGTGCAAGATACCCCAGTCTTGGCAGGGAAGTGGGACTGATACTGGGACACCGAGCGTGCTTCCCTCATGGCCTTGAACGAGGGGCTGGCTCTTACCTTGTGCAGCTGCGACACTGTTTGGAAAGAAGCTGCCTTTTTACGTTTCTCCTTGGTCCCTGGCTTGTGAGGTTCCTCTGTTGGGTTGAAATATTGATTAATTACGTCAGCAAAACATCTGCTCAACTGGGAGGACTCAGAGGCATTCCTAAACACCCCTGAAATGCCTGCAGCTCTGGCTCTCTGCAAAGCAGAGATGGTAGTGCCCTGCTGCAGAGCCAAGCCACAGACCACCATAAACACCTCCCACAGCACCCAACTCTGGGTGTTGTTCCTCAGCTCTTGGTAATAAGAGACGCCTTCACACATCCCAAGTCACAGGGCCACCAGGACAGCTCTAGGACAGCTCTACAGCACTGCACAAGCTCAGCCTGGCCCTAACCCTAAAGCCCCTAGGGCAGCGCTGCGTGTCCAGAGAACCCACCTACCCAGGTCATGGAGGTTTTTAGGGGTCAGTGTGGGTCTTCCCTTTGCCCAGGCTGCTGGGTGCAGGAATGCTGCACCAACAGCTCAGCGTGGGGGTGAGGAGGCTTTACTGCTAAGGGAGGGAGAGATCAAGGTCAAAAAAGGGGTGAGGTTGATCCTCACCTGAGGTAGAGCCCACGTAGTTCTCATAGAGGGAGGCGAGGAGTTTGTTCTGGGATTTTTGGAAGACAGACACCACTGTCTCATTCAGGGGGTCCTTGTTCTTGTCCAGCCACCCAACGATGTTGTACGGCACCTGCCACCAGAGGAGAGAGGCAAAGGTAAGGACGGCCCTGCAAGGGGGACAGTGTGAATGCTGTGGGAGAGCTGACCACCCCAGTGGTGGGACGTACCACCCCAGCATAGTGCACCAGCTCAAAGTGGGCCTCGTATTTCCGCTTCTTATCCGGCCGGGGCTTCTGGAAGTTGGGCGACTTCCCGATGTGGTTGTCATAGAGCTTAGCTTTGAACGACATGTCAGAGGCTTTCGGGAACATGCACTCCTCTTCAAGGATGGACAGGATTCCCAGTGGCTGCAGGGAGAAGGTGGTATAAAGAGATCTGAGCTCAGTGTTGCCATGTCCTATCCCAGAATGGGGGAGTCTTGGTGACACTGAGCAAGGTCACATCCTCTCCAGTATCCTAACAGGTTTTCTCTTTTTTTTAAAAAAAAAAAAATATTAATTTCCTCCATGCAATGGTGGAAATCTTTTACACAAGCTGCTCTGAAATAGCAAGTACTTAAGAGGCATTAAGGAGCAGCAAGTGGGTAGGAAAAAAGGGGCAGAGATCACTGTTCTCTGGAGGAAAAGGCTGCACCAGGTTTTGTGGCTCGCTGGTGGGTAGGACCGTAATTTCCTTGGTTTCATAAAGTCAAAATTTGTGCCAAAAAGGACTCAATGGGCTGGAGGCTCTGAGCTGTAAATGTGGGAAAAACAAAATGGGACATTTGGCACTGACTGGGGAGGGAATAATTTCATTTCTGGTAGCAGAGCACATCTCACTGTTCCAGTCTTTGCAAACAAACTGCCTACCAGAAGTACCGTTCCTGTGCCTCACTCATGCTTTACCTTCTCAATGAGGTCAATGCAAGCCTGCAGGTCCAGGCCAAAGTCAATGAAGACCCATTCGATGCCTTCCTTCTTGTATTCTTCTTGCTCCAGGACAAACATGTGGTGGTTGAAGAACTGTTGCAGCTTCTCATTGGTGAAGTTGATGCACAGCTGCTCAAAGCTGTTGAACTGCAAGAATAAAATACATCTGTGTCAGAAGGAGCTCCAAATGTGAAGTGATTCACTCTTCTGATTTGTTTAGGTGTGGAGTGATCTCTGCCAGGCTCAGCTGGATTGCTACCAGAGCAGGTAGCCAGAAATCACTGGAGATGTGCCCACAGCAATGTTACAACAGTCCTTGCAAACTGCCTGTTTGCTCCAGATTAATTATTTCAGAAGAGAGCTCTTTTTCTTATCAAGGTCAGCAGTTTCTTGGAAGAGATAGAGCTGTCAATCACGAGGGGACTGAGCTGTCTAGCTATAACATTCCTCTGAACCCACTGCAGGGGGCTGGCAGAACTCACGTCAAATATCTCGAAGCCTGCAATGTCCAGTACTCCGATGAAGAACTGTCTGGCCAGCTTGGTGTCAAGGGTCTTGTTGATCCGAGTCACCAGCCACTTGAACATGCGATCATAGGTGGCTTTAGCCAGGGCTCCCACAGCATAGACAACCTGCCAAAACAAATCATAGAGCAGGTCACGAGCACTTATGCTTCTCCTTGCTTTCATAGGAGTTAGAGGACGAAGAAGAGAGCTCCTCTTGGCACACAAAGGACAGACAGAGAGATCCAGGGAGTTCATGGTTACAGTATGTGCTCCAAGATTAATTTTCACATGCTTACAAGTGTGTTCTTGTGTCCCTGGCCTGGTCTTAGCCTCCAAGGTCTTGGGATACAGATTCAGACTAAAGGGGTATTTTCAGAAGCCTTGTGCATGGCAGAAGCCTACAGCACACTTTGGGTAAGACACCAGGTCCTAAGGTTGTCTTGAATTTTCCTCGACTGGCTTGCACTGTTCAGGCCAGGTTTGGGTTCCTAACTGTGATGTGGCTGGAATCTGACAAGATACGTTTTTGGTGTATTTGAGTCTCCCACAATATAAGTTTAAATGAGTTTTGGATGAGTATTTAGATAAGTTTTCTACTTTCCAGAGCTGAACTCTTCATTGGGAGTGTGTGACTGTCTCTGAAACAGACCCATAGAAAATGGACCTCTTCTGGCTGTGATCCAACCCACATCTCAGATACTGCACTGAACCTCCAGCCTTGGCTAATATCCAGAGCTGTCTGCCAGCTCTGCTGCCAGCTTTCCCAGCTGCTAAGAGCCAATAATCATGGATACATCTTCTCATGCTGCTCTGGGGTCTCCTCCTAAAGCCGAGAGAGTGAACTGAAGCACCGTTCACCCTGTGCAGAGAACATTGTGCAATGGGCCTGCTTGCAAAGGAGTCACATACCAGCATGAGTAAGGAGGTGTCCTTGGACACTCACCTGTTCCACATTCTGACCTTTGGTCACGTATTCATTGCCCACTTTCACACGAGGATGGAGCAACCCCTTGATAAGATCAGCTGAGCTGATTCCCATGAGGTAGGCAGCTTTGTCAGCACCTGTAAAACAGTACAAAGGCATGAGGAGCCAGCAAGGAAGACTTGGGAAGGAAAAAAAAGAAAAAAACCCAAACCAGCTCTTCTGCTGATCAGTGCTAACTATAGTAGTTTTTCCACCTGCTCCAGAGTTCCCTCCAGTGTCTAGTGTGATTTCTCATCTTGCATATTGTATGACGCTTTTAAAGTCTGGAGCTGCTGCCTGAGAAGTTACTGGTTGGAGGAGATGGCCATAGCAGACCTGCTGCACCTTGACAGGTGCCTAACACCTTTTTGAGTCTTCTTGATCTGGTGATAGCTATGTATTTGCCGGTGGAAGCTTGGATTCCCATGCAGCAAATCTGAACTGACCAGAAGAGAGGTGATTTTCTTGCTTATCTTTCATAGACTCCTAATAGCAGATTGTAGCCAGAAAATCACTTCTGTAGGGAAATCACTGCTAGATCAAAATCTTCACTAATTACCAGGTAGCAGCTTTGCGTTGACATTCCTCAGGCAAGGGGAACTCTTCCTTCATGAATATTAGCATGACAAGGTCTAATCCAGGTAGTCATTTCTGCTGGATCCCTGCCTCAGCTGATGTCTAGTCACTGCTTAAGCCTTCCAGTTAAGTGACAGGGCTCCCTCTTCTCATCCTTCTACATGCTGGAAAGTCACCCTCTCCTTGAAGCTTCTCCATTATGCCTGGGAGCATAAGGCATAATGCAGCAGGGCAAAAGCAACAGAAAATATTTGAGCTTTGACCTTTCTGAATGTTCAGGTTTGCTCTGTAGCCTGACTATTGTCTTAGATCTATGATTTGCATTGGATTTTCCTAAGCAACAAACAAGGAAAAATTATTAGACAGTGACTGTGTCCTACTTCAACCACTTTTCAGGAGGCTGTGACTTGAGCAGGTCCTTGCAGACCTGATCGTGGCCTGGCTCACGTTCTGTGGATGACCTGCTCTGGAAGGCTGTCTCATGAAGTGCAAGAGAAGAGGAGACGAAGGGCAGATGAAAACTGAACGAGGTGAAGCACAGCCAGGGTGTGACAGCCTGTGATGCTGTGGAGGCAAGTCTGACGCAGATGAGACCACCTAGCGCGTGCAGGAAAGGCTCTCCTACATATGCCCGCTCAAGGACTAGTCCCTTTGTGCACCTACAGCAGGTCCTAAGACAGTGGGTTGCTTGGGGTTGTGGTGACTGACCTTCATGGACCAGCCCAGGGAAGTTATCACAGTCTGCCCTGGGAGGAATTTGCATGCCTGATCTGGCAGCATGGAGCCAAACTCACTTTCAGTGCCGTCAGCCTCTGCCTGCTCTTCTCGCTGCTTTTGCTTGAACTTCATGTTGCCAAAGTGCATGATAGCACCCACTATTTTATAGGAGCCATATTTCTCGTCATTGCTGAAGCCCAGGATGTCCATGGCATGCTGAAGAGAGACAAAGCAATATATAGAGAAAAAAAATCACCACTCTGAGGTGAGGGTTGGTCCTCCCACCATCTCCTAAGGCACCCTTTCTATCCCGGGGCTCTGAGCAGGGTGCTCTGTCTGGTGGGCACCTAGCCAAGGAATCCTGTCCATAGGATTCTGAATGCGAGTGCAGCTCCCACAAGATCTATTTGAAAGCAAAAGGGCTAGCCTAGCACCCAAAAGCATGGAGTTTTCCAAGCTGAGGTCTCATCTTGCCACAGGAGCCATGCAAAGTGCTCTGTGCTAGAAGCCCTCCCTAATGCAGGGAACTACTCTGCCTGGATGAGGCTGTTGATGGAGATCAGACTCACTCTGCTCTTCCTTGTACGCTCACAGCATGTGTAGAGCGACTGCCAATAAACCAGAAGGAACTCACAGCTAATTTAAAGAGGGACACAGAAAAGCCAGAACACGTCCCCATGTCTGCCCAGAAGAAGGTTGTGCCTGCCCACCCCCCACCCCCCCCCAAGTCTCCTTCCTCGGGATGTGCAGTCTGAAGGAAGTACACATACATCCGTTGCCATGAGCTCCTCGCCGTCATCCAGGTTGTCGACAGTTGTTACACCCTGCGAGCAGAAGTGGTAGTCGTAGGGGTTGAGGGAGAGCAGCAGCATATCTGTTGGGGGAACACATGTAGAGGGTGAGGCCAGTCTGACAGAGACAAAGCTGGGGCAGAGGGACAACCCTGGAGACACAGATGGAGCAGTAAGGCTTCACCAGCCTCAACTAGAGGGCACCAGCTGGTGGGAGGAACAGCCTCTTCAAGCTCAGGCAGGTCCACACACGGGTCCATCTCTTTTGTGATATGCCTCCTGCTTGCTATCTTGGGACATGGCTTGGCTGCAGACTGATTTAGAAGTGGCCATCCATGTCCTTGTGACCACCAGATAAGATTACTGCTCTGCACAGCTCTCCAGACCTACCTAATAAGGTATTGTTCTCAAGCCAGCAACAGGCTCAAGAGCCTGCAGCCAAGAGGCTGACCACGCCAGGGGACTGTGCCAGCCATCTTTCTGCAGTGTGGAAAGGTCTCCCGTGTACCGCGTGTGAGCTGGCACCTGGAGGGCAGGGCTGCTCAGAGCACAGGACCACTGCCCTGCACATTTGGGTCAGCTGGGGCTGTCCTGGGGAACACATCTAGGGTATGCCTACAGCCAGGGCTGCTGCTGCGAGTGAGCTGTGCAGCTGTTTTCAAGCTCACCTGAAACAGGTCATCTCACTAGGGTGGCCGAAGAAGCTCAGAGTGGGCTGCAAAACACTTCCCCCTACCCCAAAATGAGGAAATACTCAGCCTGCACATGCTGAGGTCAGTGTTGTACCTACTACGTGATGAGCACTCTATGCAAAGCAGCTTTGCAAAGCATGCTCCCACCCTGCAGACAAACCCCAAGTGACCACTGCTCTGCTCCGAGACAGCTGCAGAAAAGGCTTTAGTCTGGCTCCTCGGTCAGTGAGGATAAAGGATCCTGCACTAGATGACCTCTTGAAATCCCTTCCACCCTGAATTACCTGCCAACCCTATGATCTCAGCAGCAGGCAAAGCATTTGAGGGCAGTACCTGCATGGTGGGCTGGGTTTGCTCATTCTTTGTGGACCCCAAAGCTGGCAACAGAGCCCTACTTGTGGCTATTTCAGGCCATCGTGCTACAAAGACTCTGCCACAGCTTCGGCTGCCTTACCTTGCAGCTCTGGCTTCTTCCCAGAGAGGATCTGGTAGTAGATGTGGTAGCTTCGCTCTTTAGGTTGCTGGAAAATCACTCTTGATTTTTCCAGAAGATCTAGAATCAAATAGGGCAGAGGGGTTAAGGGAGGGCTTGTTCTTCCACGAAGCTGACCCAGCATCAACACAAATAGCGAGAAGAAATCCCTCCCCACGGCAGCTGGCACGTGTTTACTCACAGATGTCAATGTCTGCAGAGGCCAGCTTCCCTGAGGGGCCAAAATGGATCCGGATGAACTTGCCCTGAAAACATTTGCAGGAGATGAGTGCTGGGCTTGGCTACACAGCTACAACTCTGAACAGCACCCAGAAACCTCAGACAACTACAAGAAACTGGTAATTTCCCACTTCTTAAGCTTCTGCTGATACCAGGCAAGTTACTGGGCTCAGTGAGGAGTAGATGGGTGAAGTTCCCTGGTTTGTAACATGCAGAGGGTCAGACAGCATTGCCTAAGGCTTTAAACACTATACAGGCAGAAATTTCACTCACAACAGATAAATCCCTGTCCTCAGACCTGTTCTTGAAGCTAAGCAGTTCTGCAGGGCAGTGTGATACTGAGTCTGCCCACGGCCTCCTGCTCTGTGGTGTGCTGAGGAATCTCACCCAGGTGTCTTCTCTCCCTCCAAGGCACAAGAACAGGCATCAAAGCCACCTGTGGCTGATGAGCTCAGCATCCCACAGCAGACCCAGGCTGCACTTAGTCGAAAAGATGCTGCTCCTCGGAAGGGGCACCCTTGCCTCTCCCAGCTCCAGCACTTCAGGCTGTGCTTACTGGCCTTCTCAGCTCTGGTTCTGTAAGGCCAGCCATGGGCTGTGACACCAGGGTGATTTTTTTCTGACCAGCACACCATCTACTGCACTGATGCAATCAGAAGAAGCTTCACTTCAGCAATCCAGCCCCACCAGGAAGCAGAGCTAGCCTCCTGCTACGTGCCTTTGTCTCATGCCCTACAAAACCACAATGCCACACAAGCAATGCATTCATTGCATAAACACGACACATGAGCTCTCTGTCCTGCTAAGACACTTACAAAACGTGAAGAGTTGTCATTCCTTATGGTCTTGGCGTTGCCAAAAGCTTCCATAGCTGGGTTAGCCTCAATGATTTGATCTTCGAGGGTGCCCTGGGAAAAAAAATAAAAAGGTTGTGTCAGATCCCACCCAGCCGGAGGGGATTTGTTACCAACAACACAGGGAAACAGTGAGTGGGGATCCTGGCACCACCCGCCTGCTATGCTTGTTGGCTATCTTTAAGAGCCTCCTGCTCCTGAGGCATCTCCTTGTCTAGAGGCAATGCAGCTCAGTTTAGGGTCACCAGAGTTAGGTTTTGCAGAAATGCCCTTTTGTGGGCTTCCCCTTCCCTGAACTGGTCCCTCTGAGTATCCAGGCTACTGTCCTTTCTGCACACGGCAGTCCGTAGCCCCTTCCTTAGGCTGATAAGATATGCAATCCAAGAGCAAGCACGCATTGTCACAACAGTCTGAAACATTTCAGGCTCTTTGGCTCTGCCAGGCATTTCCTCATCCATCAAAACAAAGTCTTGGACAGTTCAAATCACAGCACATCGCAAAAGAGGAGATCCAGAAAACAGGCTTGGCCTACAACTCCCTGCAGCAACAACATGCACAGCACGGTCACAGCGTGACGGGAAAACATCACAGGTCCCAGCTGGCGTGACCTGTTGAACTTACTGGAGGTCTCCAGAGCAAGTCCCAAGATTAATCTTCCCCTAACCTTGTTTTTCCATTCATATTTCACATGCACAGTTCAAAGATAAAGAGACAGCCTCCACCTAACGCAGGCAAAGCAGGACCAGCATTCAAGGAGAGAAAAAAGGCTCGTGCCAAGCCACATGAAGGATAGTGGGGGTTGAAAACAGTAGTAGAGTTTGGTGGCACAGGCTCCTGCAGGATTTTTCCTGAGAGCTTTTGCCTGTGCTCTGACACATTACAGTCCATAGGGCTTTCCTTAGGTGGGGAACACCAGCTCCGGGCTCTGCCCTCCAAGAGCCACACTGTCTTTTCAACATGGGGCCCATGATTTCTCCCCACCTCTGCAGCTTCAGGCACGTGAAGAGCAAAAGAGACAGGGAGCAGCTGTGATGGTTATCCTTCGATCTGTTATCTTTAAATTCAGCCTGATCTAAAATTGCCTGGCCTGTGAGATTCCATGGGGGCTGCCCCAGGACCCCCAGATTCAGCCCCAGCTATCTCACTCTCAGTAAGTTTGCCCAAGCAGATTTATGTGTTACTGAGCATCCCCCAGCCAAGGGTGTACAAGAGCTAAAGGCTGTCCCACAGTGCTCAGAGAAACCAAGCCCAAGGGCATACAATTGATCTGCTGAAATGGCTGAGCCCTTGGGGTGCTGGGAGCACCAGGGACCAAACCGAGCCTTTGCTGGACTTCCACAGCCACTCAGCTGTTTCCTTGGAGCTAATAAAGCACCTCAGAAACACACCCCAGAGAAGGACATCAGCTGCCTACAATGTGGTGGGGCCAAGCCAGTTCAGGTCTTTGCAGAGGGTGGCCTGTGCAGGTCTGCAGCCAGGCTACGGTGCTGCCCATGGCAAAGAGGCTCTTCCCTGCCCCTCAGCACCACCACCCTCAGCCAGGCTCCGAGGCAGGGGGGACACTACCACAGAGTGGAGGCTTCACCTTATCTTTGGAGGAGCCCACGGCACCCCCAGGCAAACACCGCGCTGGTTAGAAACGAGCATTTGAAGAGTAAAGATCCCTTGAAGGAAAGGTGGAGTCAGAAAGGTAGAAAGTCATGAAGAGGCAAAACCACCAAAGCTTCAAACTATGGTAAGGTGGGAGATACAAAGCCAAGCGGAGAACTAAATGCTGCCCAGGTGCTCCCAGACCCGAGGCAGAGGCCCCACACAGGCTTTCCTCATCACTCCGCCATAGCTCTGTGGTGCAGCACAACTCTGTCCTCAGCATTCAAGATTAGGAGTCTACAACACTTACCCCAGTTTTAGTGGCAAGAGCTGCCTAGAGAAAGGAAAGAAAATCGTCTTTAGAAATCCAGAAAAGCCAGGCAAGAACCACAAGAAGCATGGTCAGAAAAGCAGGGCATGACCATTTAGTGCCAAAAAAAGTCCAAGAAAAACATGGGAGGATTAAACTTCATAAGAAATGCAAAAAAGTTGTTAAATAGATTAGCTCAAGAAAATAAAGAAATGCGTCAAAAAGCAAGAACAGTTAAATTCAAACCCAAAGAAGAGTAAAGAAAATAATGCTGAAGTATTGCTTGTCTGATACCTAAAGCAGCCAGTTTGTTTCTACAAGGGCAAAGCAGGCTGGAGCCTCAACGTATCAAGAAGAAATAAGCAATTGCAAGGGCAGCTCAAAAATAACCAGCACCAAAGAAATGCAAGAATCAAAACAAGAGCAAGAAAAGCACAAGGTAGAAAAGGGTCAAAATGAACAAGAGGATAAAAAAAGGAGAAAAGGATGAAAAGCAAGGCTTAAAAGAGGCAAAGTGGGAAATGGTGGGTTTACTTCATTTTTTTAATGCTCCTTAAGAAGAAGATCTGCAGGGTATTGAAGGAGGAAGAGAAGATAAAGAGGGCATCTAAAGCACCTCTTCCGGGCTGCACAGATTGAGCAGCCACATTAAAAAAAAAAATCCATTTCCCCTTGAGCAAGATGATTTCAAGCCTTGCTTGTTCAAAAGTCAGGGAAAAGCCAAGCCCTGGGTGGGTCAGACCAAAACACGCTTCCAAATGCAAAAAGTTGGGGGAAGGAAAAAAAAAAGAGGTAAAAAGAAGAAGGAGGGAAAGGGGAAAAATAAAAAAAATAAAAAAAAATAAAAAAAAAT
Source organism: Falco biarmicus (assembly GCF_023638135.1). Classification (NCBI taxonomy): domain Eukaryota; kingdom Metazoa; phylum Chordata; class Aves; order Falconiformes; family Falconidae; genus Falco; species Falco biarmicus. The sequence continues at coordinate 2,722,574 of NC_079297.1, forward strand.
AAAAAAGAAAGAAAGGAAGAAAACAGCAAGAACTTGTTTCAAAAGAGGGTCTTACTAATTTCTTGCCCGGTGTGTCGCCCAAGGCTGCGACAATGGCAAAGTACTGAATGACCCTCTTGGTGTTTACAGTCTTACCAGCACCAGATTCTCCGCTTAGAGTAACAGAAATACACAGATCAAGGACATGAGGCAAAGAACAGACAAAACTTCAAACAGAGACCCTGCCACCCTGCCGCCCCGCTCGTCATGCCAGGAGGGAGAAGCAAAGCATCGGAGGGGTGGGGAGGCTGGCACTCTCAAAGCCCTCACCCTGGGGGTGTATGTGCCTGTCTCTGGGGCTTGTCTTTGGAGCGAAACCCAGCTCCATCCTCGCTGCAAGCCCGCGCCCTGCCCAGCTCCTCGAAGGTGCGGCGGGGGCTCAGCTGCCCACCGCAGAGGCTGCGGGAGGTGCAGGCACCCACCGGCGCTGTACAGCCCTGGGGCTTCGGCTGCCCGGGGTCAGCCAGGAGCCAGCCTCGCCTGCGCCCGCTCAGGTTGTTTCAGCACACCCCGCTTTGTTGGGGGTCCTGGAGACGTACCAGGGTGTACCCTGCCCAGGCGGGCCCCGCTGAGCTCATCCCTATAGTTAGCTGCTCTCCCATTGTAATCCCAGATGACAAAGAGCCGGGGGGAGGTGGGGGGCAGAGCCGCCACCAGCCACGTGCCAAGCATCTCTCCACAGCCCCTGCCTTTCCTAATTAGGCTATGGCCGAGGCTAAAAACGTCCGTGGCTCCTGGCAGCGGCGTAGGGTCCTTTAGAGTCCTTTATATAGCCCTTATCTATATGTCACTTGAAATCAACCTGGCCTACACCCTCCCACGTCACCCTCCTCCCCCGCCACCGCCCCACCGGCCACCGCCGCCATCTCCCTCCGGCCTTGGCCTCCATTTCTCCTTCCCCCTTGCTCCTCAGAGGCCGCCGGCGGTTGGGGTGCCCCACGGCAGCGCCCGCAGCTGTCGGGGTGCGGGGGAGCCTGCCCGCCAGGCCCGCGCAGGGCTTTGTCACCTGGCGCGGTGGTGGCAGGCTGGGCGGGAAGGGACGGGGGGGCCGACAGCTGCCAGGGCCGGGGGGGGATGTGGCCATGGGGGCCCTCCTGGGGCATGGGGTGCCTGCCCAGGGGTCCCCCGGGAGCACGGCGTGGGGGGCCATGACTGCTCACACTGGGGCTGGATGGGGCAAGGGCATTGGGGGGCACTCACGTGATGAGCATGGACTGGTTTTCGCGGTCTGGAAGAGAAGGAGCGGGCATTAGGCCAGTGCCCCCCCCCTCACCCCTTGCCCCCACAGCCCAAATCCCCCAGGCTGGGGGTCCCCGAGGCGAGGGCTTACTGCGCAGCATGTCGTTGTAGGCGTTGTCGGCGATGGAGTAGATGTGCGGGGGTGCCTCGGAGCGCCGCTTGCCCTTGTAGGCTGCCACCACCGGTGCCGTGTAGACAGGCAGCCACTTGTAGGGGTTGATAGTGACGCAGAAGAGCCCCGAGTAGGTCTGCAGGGGGGAAAGGATGAGGGACGGAACTTCCCCGACGCCCCTTCACCCCCCTACCCCACGAGGTGAACCCCGGGCACCGTCGGCTTACATAGATCATCCAGTGGGAGTAGCGGCGCTTCAGGTTATAGAGCACAGAGGCCTCGTTGAGGTGCGTCAGCATGGCCATGTCCTCAATCATGTCAAACTTGGGGGGGTTCATGGGCTGCAATTCATCCTCCTTCACCACCCGCGTCTGCCGGAGGAGGGGGGACACATCAGATGGACCCCAGTGCCCACTGAACACCCTCTCCCCCAAAACCCGCCAAGCAGACGGGCATTTAGCAGTCCCACATTGGCCCCTGTCGGTGGTCCTCCCAGCAGGGCTGCCCTCCATTTTGGGGTGACGGGGCTGGGGGAGCCCCACCAGCACCCCAGCCACAAAGGCCAGTGGGGACTAGCAAGCCCCAGCCCCAGGGAGATGGGCTGTGGCTGAGCCCGACTGAGGGGGTCCAAGCCGGGGGGCACCAAGATGTCACCCCACAACATGCTCGACACCCCGTCTTGTGCTCTCCTCTGCAGCCTAAAGCCCTGTGGCGGCACAGGCTTTCACGCGGAGAGATCCCTGGTTATTTGGGCAAACAGCTGAAGCCTATACACCATCACTTATAACTGGATTTATTTAATCCCACGAAGCCAAGCACTGGGAAACTATCGCGTTACGTATCTGGCCCGAGTGGAAGAATCCGGATTTAGCAAATGGTCTTGTTAATAAAGATTACATGAAACCTTTCAAAGAGATTTTGTTTGGGGTTCTTTTATGGGTAAACATGAAGTGTGTGGTGTTAAAAGGTGCTAGGTGTAAAAAGCAGGAGGGTAGACAGAAGGATAAGGATGGGGTTATGTCTCCTGAAGCTGTTTCTGCTGGAAATGCTGATCCAGGAAAGCAGATACAGTTTCAGATTTTGTAAGTCTGTGACAAACTATTAAAAAGGACAGTTTCAAAAGAGAACAGCAAAAAAGGTTTGGAAACTCCTTTGTTTGCAGAAGCTGAGGATCTTTTAAACATCAGAATAAGCTTATAAAATTTATACTGCCTCCTCAATAAATTTTATTTTGGAGGGGGAAATTTTTTTTTACTTATTTTCCCAGTTCCAGACAAATATATATTCAAAGCCTTAACACTTTTCAAAGATGATTCCTTTTAAATTTGGCAGACATTAGCACTTCTCAGTGCCATTCTTGACTAGCCAAGAAATATAAATAATAAAGCCTATCATTTACTGCCTGGTCAGGTTCTTGCTCTTTTTTCCAGTTTTACCCCAGTGTGGGTTTCTGTGCTGCAATGAAGTTGCAGGGCCATGCGACTTCCATAGCCATGAAACAAGTATTAATTAAGCTCATTTGCAGCTATTTGTACTGGATATTATCTTGACAAGTTTCAGCTGACCCTGGGCTGCTTTGCCTCCCTGCTGCTGCTGGAAAGCGGGAGCCTCACCACTACAGAGAGCTGGTCCTACCCCTCTGCCCAGCATCTGTTCTCCCAGCAGCACCACTCACTTGGCTGCAAATCCTGGCTAAAAAGAGCAGGAACTGGCCAGTTGGCCCCTTACCTCTTGTTCCACCTTTGAGACCAGCCAGGCAGTGGTTCAGCCCTGCAAGGGGCTGCGCTGGGGCAGCTCTTCCTCCCGTGGCCGGGGGCTGTGCTGGGCCAGCCCCACTGTCCCCCTTCGCTCCCTTGCACGGTGAATGGTGTTTGAAAGCAAACCCTCGACGGGGGGACGATGAACCGCTGCTGCTTTTGGCAAGTAACTGGCCTACGTGTCCTGACACACCGCGGTGTGTGTCCCCTCGGGGCATGACTGATTGCTGAGCATGGAAGGGTTATCAGCAAGAGCTCAGCTAGTTTCAGACGTGATCTTGTCATATGTATCCCCCTTCCACACACACTTTATCTCCCTTGGAAAATGAAAGGTATTTTGCTTACTTCCTTATTTTTGGTTTCCACAGTGACTTTGCCACCGGAGCTTTCTTTGATTTCCACTTCAATGTAAGCTTCTTTCTCATCCGGGATCCAAACTCGCTTCTTTCCTGGAGGAGAAAGGAATGGAGAGGACAGGGAAAGGGAAGGGAAGGGGACACAAACAGGTTGAAATGCAGGAAACTATTTGAAATTGTCAACTGAAAGCCACCTGAATGCAGTCCAATAACATGGAAGGACAGTGATTATTCCTTCCTACGTTTTTGGTCATAGGAGCTGGGATTTCTTTGTCTGCTTCATGTTTGGCAGCGGTTTACTTTGCTGGGGTCAACTTTTAGCCTGACAAAAGTCTGCTGCTTCACATGTGCTTGCACTCAGACCTTTTTGAAAAAAGGACAGTGAGAGGAAGCAAAAGTCTCCTCATTTGCCAAACTGAGAGAAGCAAGTTGGGCCCTGGAGCCGGAGCAGTGAGCTGCAGTACAGTGGCGTGGCTGAGCAGAGCAGACATCTCCAAAGTGAAACAGAGCTGGAGAAGGCTTTGACACCAGTCCTTCAGCCCATCTCCCTCAGCCCTCCAGCCCCCCAGGGATGGGGAAAATGAAGGGCCACCTCTGCCTGCACCTCAGCAAACAAGGGGAAAGTCAAGACCCTGCTTTTCCTACTTCTAAAATCTTCCTGCCCTTCAGGGTGCTGGGGGCAATTCTGCTGCACCTGCAATACCACAAGGACCAGCACTGGAAAAGGGATGGAGATGGTCTCTGAAGAGAGCCATGGCCAAGGGGCTGGCTGGGGGCACACACATAGGGCTGTGCCGAGACCTGCCTTGGGGTCTTACCATCAAACGGTATTGTCTGAAGCTTCAGCTGCTCTGTGTAGCTTTTCCGGAGGTATTCAGCAGCCTCCCCAAACTCACTCATGTCCAGCATAGACATCTTGCCGAGCTGGAGGGAGACTTGGCTGCAGTGAAGAAAGTGAAAGACACCGGAATGCTGAAAGGAAGGAAGAGACAAGGAGTCAGTGAATGGAGAAAGCTCCCACCGCTGGGCTGCTAATCAAGAGCAACATGGTCATCAAACACGTTTTTAAATTCAAAGAGTGAGAGAAGACAGCAACAATACTAGCTAATAATAACAATGCAATAACAAGACAATTACTGAACACTTTCCCTTCTGTTGCTACCAGCCCTGTGCCGCAAGTCTCAGCTGGGTGAGCCAGCATCGCTTTGGTGTCAAAATCCACATTCGCATTTTAGGTGTCACCAGAGATCGTCAACGACACCCTTTTTCTTGATAAACTCAGCTAAAATCTATTCCAGCTCTACAAACCTCTTGGAGCCCTGGTACCCTCACAAAACCTCTGCAAAGACCCCGCGCTATTTTGCCAAGCAACATTGCAAGAAGATAAAAGCAAGACTGGAGGCATTATCCCTGGGAAGACCCCTTCTAGAAGACCGCTGTGACAGCTGCTTGGAAAAGCACTTTTATGATAGTGCTTTCTAATATCCATCTAATGCGGTATCGCACAGCAGAGCTCTGAAACGCTGCAGCGATCACAACCATAGCCACTGCTGGTAGCCAGCAACTTGGCAAAGTGCGCAGACCTCAGCAAAAATGCTCTCAGTCCAGGTCTGTCCCCCCCTCCCCCGTATCGCCAGTCAGCCCCTGTCCTCCAGGAACATCCACCCTGCAGAGGTGAAGCGGGTTAGTAGCAGAGGACAAGCGTGCACACAGACATGCTCTTTATTACTAACCTTGGTGATAGGACTGAGTGGCTGTGTGCATGCAGCAAAGCCCCTTTTTATTGTGTCTGTCAAGGTCAGAGTGGGAAAAGATATGTCAGAAATTCCCATGTGTCATGTCCACACAGCTCCATTGGTGCTGCTGTCCCACTGCCTGGAGAGACACAAAAGGCAAACTTCGCTTTTATCTCTCTGCAAATGCAGCCTGGTTATTTTTATTCCTGTATTGTCAGGCGAGTACAAAGGCAGAGCGAGAGACTGCAGCTCGAGGAGGCAGCACAGCTCTCCAAGCCTGCCACACTGCCTGCTTCGATGGGGAGTGGAGGAACGAGAGCTTCACCGTTTCCTCCTGCACCTGAGCAACCAGTCCTCCTGCTTCTTCCCTGCACTCCGCCAGGAGAGCTGCTGCCTGGTGGGATGTGTGCGGCTGCTGGCTTTCCAAGCTGGAGCATCCCAACCTCTCGCTCAGCTCTGGTTCAGCCTCTCCTGGACAGACTGCCTGGGAGCGGGGGACTGGGGAAGGACCTCGGGCTTGGTCTCTGCTACGCCACTGCCGCCTTCTCAAAGGGCTTGGCTTGTTTCCCGAGGCACACCGGCCGCTCCCTATTGAACAGTAACCATCAAAACACCAGAATTTACTTTTCTGGTTATATGCATGAAACTCAATGGTTTTGTCAGAGGGGCCTGATGCTCCCCTGAGCTGTGGTGGCCTGTGGGTAGCCCCCCAGGGCAGGCATGCTGCGGGGCAGGGGGGCTTGAGCCCCAGGTTGGTCTCTCTACAGTTGATGGGCTCTGCCTCTGGCAAGCTCTGTCCAGCAGTAACCCCCCAGGTCCTGCTCCCAGAGCTCACTCACCTTGGTGTGGGAGCCTGGCTCATGGCTAGGCCAGATTCAAAATCTCTCACCAGAGAGGCTGTTGGGTTTCATCCACACCATTTTACCTCGACAGCACCCAAAGACACTGTGTGCAACGCAGTGATCACAGCTGGGAGCACACCTCCATCACAGTACCACCACCACGTGCTGCCTGAGATGGGAACGGGACCCACAGCCGTGCCATGGTGATTTCTGTGCCAGGCTCAAGGAAAAGCCATTTTAGTTGCTGGCATCCCAAGTGTAGTGAGGTTTGTACCCTCGGGGCTGGCTGTGTTACTGCCTCCCTGACGCATCCCCATGCCTGCCCACCAAGTGCTCTGCTCTTCTCCTTGCCTTTGCCTCGGTGCACTTAAAGCAAAGTGGGGCTGGATGCTTTTTTGCACCCCATCTCCCTCAGAGAGAGTAAGGAGGTGCCACTGCAAGGGCAGGACCATCACGTACCTTCCCCAGGGCAACAAACCCCGTGGATCAGCCCAGGGATTGCAGCTGCGGTGTGCACACCCTGCCAGGGTGGGCTACTGCCGCTCAGCCCCCCGGGGAACACGGCCGGTCCTCTCTGCAGCGCCGCTCTGCTCCTTCCCAGACCCTAAGGCACTCCATGCCCCCTGTGGCAGAAGGGGCACTCGTGGGCTGCTTGGATTTGTGTGAAACAAGCTGCAGCTGCCTCCAGAGCTGGAAATCAGCCTAACTAGAGCTGGGTGACTTGGGACCCCCACGTGCATGTGCAGGGAGGGGCAGCATCTGGCCCCCCTAGATGGGCTGGATGGCTGCACACCCCCTCCTCAGCCGGGGGGTGCCCAAGTGCCAAACCACCTCTTGGCTCTCCAGTCATGTCATGTCCAGGGGGGACAGAAATTAGAAATAAACCCACTCAGGTGATACCAGAGAACCGGGGCCCATGGGCTGCAGGGCTTTGCTATTCCCCATTCAGTACCCCTCGCACCCCAAATAAACTTGGGGTTGTTGTATCCTCCTGAGAGTAGGGGAAACTGAGGCACGGGGAGGTTAAGGATTGGCTGGATGTGGCGTGGCTTCTGCCATGGCCAGGATAGCAGCACCAGAAGCTGCTTAGGGCATGTGGCTTCAGCTGGGCACACAGCCCAGGTTACAGAGAGGTTTTTGCAGCCCCAGGACCTGCCCTGAACCTCAGCTAAGCACTGGAAGGGTTTCTGCTGAAGCCCAGCAGTCACTCCTTCATCCAGCGCACAGGCATGGTTTGCTGCTACATTCTGCGAGTGCCATCTCCTCCACAGCCCCCTGACAGGCAGGTCCTCTGCCCTGCCACCCTGCTTTGAAGTGAAGCCTGGGACATTCATGGGATGGAGGAGGACTCCAGACCTGTCCCCTGTGGATTGAGCCCCAGCAGAGAGGATAGCTGGGCTCAGGGAGGGGTTGATGCCTTCACTGGCTGCACGGTGTAATGTAAGGGCTTTGTGTGGTGCCAGTCTTCCCCACGAATTAAAATGTTCCTGTGGAGGGAGGCCTGTGGCATGAACAAGGTCACTTTGAGCACATCAGGATAAAGCGGGGTGCAAGCCCCCATCTCCATGTCCCACGTGGGCACTCTCTCACCAGGCTGATGTTCAGAAGCTGGTGCACAGCTGGACTCCATGGATGTGTGTACTGCAGCTGCCCTGGGGAGACCATCAGGGGGACACCAGTCCTGAGATCTCTCTTGATCATGGCATGACGGGGGTGCTCAACCCTTGCCAAGAAGGCAGAGTTTCAGTGTCCTGAAGAGTCACAGGCGCTGGTGGACCACAGGTCCCTCTGAGGTCACCCCGGTGGTCTTCTGCCTCTCTGCCCTGGGCTCAGAGTCAGGTTTCCACCCACGTCCTGGAGGGACCCGAGGCTTTTGGCGGGTCTGGTGCCAAGTACCTTTGCCACAAGCGCCCGGGCAGTGGGACAAGCTCTCGGCCCAGACCCACCAGCTGGCCCAGCCTCACACATTCTTCTCAGGGCATGTACTCCCCCCTCGCTCTGCTCACCCCCTCCCCTGCCTTATCTTTAAAGCGATTTTATTTTCGGAGATTCCTTCTGCAGTTCCTTCTGTTCGCCCTAGTTTCTCTCCCTCTTTGAAGAGGTTCCAGCAGGGTCCATCAAAGGCTGAGCAGATCTGTAGAAGGAGAAATGTGGAATGGTCGCTCCAGCAGCTGCTGAAGTGCATTTCCGCTTGGTTTAGGCGTTTTCAGCACTAGCATTTGTGATGTGGTTTTTCAGGGTGGTAGGAAGCTCATCCTTGTGTTGCTGGCAAGGCCTGAGCTGTGCCCTGCTCAGACAGGTGGGACGGGGCATCCTCAGCGGGGCAGCGGCCGCAGAGGGCTCCTGCGGACCTCCCACGAAACCCCACGGGCACGACGAGGAGCACATGCTTTTAGCTTGAACAGAGGGGAGTTTGCTAAATTTAGGTGGCTATTGCCCAAAGCAAACAGTCTGCCCGAACGTCCCACCAGCCCTGCATGACCATCCTCAGCAGTGGGAGCATCTGCCCTCACCATTAAGGTACCCCCACTCTTCCCCCCCTAGTCTGTGCTTGACGTTGGTGTCCCAGGATATGATGGAAGAGGATGGGGCTCCTCAGCCATGCCCCCACAGGCTGGACAGGCCTCTCCCCATGGGACAGGACACCACCAGCACCAGACTACAGAGCTGCCCCTTCAGTGAGCGTTTTGTGGTCAGATCAGCTCCTGCTCAGCCCTGGGGAGCCAGGAGGGTGCCAGGGGCTCAGCCATCCTCTCTGGAGAAATCCCCTGGCTGCTCCCTGACCCCCAGGAGGAATGTTTCCCATTAGCAGGCTCTGATAAGTGGCAGGAAGGAGAATTACTCTACGTGTCAGCCAGTTTGCTAGAGGTTTCCACACTTAACATATCACCGCTATCAGCTCCCTGAAATGCACTGGAGGGGAGTGCGAAGGCGGCTGATTAGATAAAGACAATCTATGGAGGGGCTATTTCAGGCATATTTCCATGGAGCGGGAATGTCTGCTTACAGCGAGACAGGCGGCAGTGACAGGCCAGCGCTGCCAGTCTGACAGTGTCCCCCTGGCTTAGCGTGGCCACCAAGGCTCCCTCCAAAGCAAACCCCTAAAACCCCACAGCCCTGTCCCCCCAGGGCAAGCGAGCAGTCACCGCCGCAGCACAGCTTTCCGTGTATTGCTTGACATCAGCAGGAGACAGGTGCGGCAGCGGTGCTGCTACAGGGACCCCAAGGGGCAGATGCTCCTGTGGGGCTTGGCATGGAGTTAGAACTGGGTCCCCTCATCTCACAGCTCCCTGGGCACTTCCCAGCACAAGTGCTCTGCTGCCTGGACGTCCCACCCTGGGGACAGTGCTGGTCCCCCTGTCCTGAGCTGGCTGTCCTTTGGCTGGGGGTGAAGTTTTGCCTCTATAACCCTTCATGAACACGCATGAAGCTGCCGCTGCCATGAGCACCTCGGTGCGGTGGTACACACCTCAGCATAGCACGAGGCTTGGGCAGCATGGGCATGCTGGCAGCTGACCCTCTGGGCACTGCGCTTGCACTGCATGGGGCAAGTCTCCAAAATGAGTATCAGGACTGAGAAAGAGACATGCCATGAGAAATTAAGTGTCCAGAGTTACCAAGCATGGTCACACACAGGCATGGAGACACCGAGATCACCTGGAGACTGGGAAAATCAGAGAGGTTTTGTTTGTTCACTTTGAATTTACTAGCTTTGAGGTTTGAGGGGTTTTCTCCTGGGGTTTGCTACCATAAAGCATCTGTTTAAGAATGAAGGTTGTACTGAACATTGCAAAAATTACAGGAATGTGTGAACCTTCAGTGAAGATGCTTGAGGTTTCGGTAACACACTTCAAAACAATGACAGAAAAGAGAATCTTGCCCTGTCCATTTGAGTACTTAATTGCACCTTAACCCCAGATGGCCTGTCAGGACAGACCCTGGCATACAGCAGTCATTGGAAATCACGACCAAGAGCTGCCTTGGAGGCTGCAGGGAGGTGCAGAGCCTGATCAGAACCAGAGCCGGGACGTGGTTCTGCCCGTCCATGGGCCGGCTCTGTCCTAGCAGCGCCCTGGATGTTCTGGTTTTGCATCAGCTTTTGAGATGTGCGAGCACGAGGTGGGGCGGTGCTGTGCACACACCCCAAGCCCACACAACCAGCTGCTCACAGAGCATCGATCCTTGGGGGGATCCCATCACAGCCCCCTGCTCTCTCCATTCTTCATGCACCTTCTCCTTCACTCCATGAGAAACTAGCCCAGGGCGGTGTTGCAGGCATAAGCTGATGGAAGTGGCTGGGCTGGGCCAGGACCTGCTTGGCTTTAGCAGTGTTTCCTTGGCCTGAAGAAGTCCATGACCCTGCTCTCCTGGCCCATCGACCCAGCATTCTGCTCACTGTGGGCTCAGACACTGCTCAGTTTGTCCTTCCCGCTGTGCCTGCTCATCAAGCCTCACAATAGACCAAGCTCAAGTCTATCTCATGGCAAGGGACAATTGTTCAAGACAAAGTGGCAATAGATGTGGCAGATTTTCATGGAACCTGGTAGGCCTGGATGTTTCTCAAGACTGGCTGTCACCTGGGAGGGAGCAATATTCCTGCATGTCCTCACATCATGACAGGAGACCTTCTCACCTCACTATGGCCCATCGCAGCCCATGCTACCACCTGTCTGTCGGCCAGTGGGTGAAATAAACCTCCCTAAAAGCTCCCCAGGAAGCAAGTCCTGGTGCTGGTGGGACTCTGGCCTCAGGGGACCAGCAGCTGGGTCCCTCACAGCCAGTGCAGCATCTGCAGGGATCTGCTCCCTGCCAGCCAAAGCAGACCAGCATCCCTGGCTGGTCCCCACCTTGCTGCTGCAGAAGGTTGGGCACAGCTCGGGGAAGCGAAGGTGCAGCCAAACACAGGTTCAGCCTGGCAGCTTTGTTTTCCACCAGCCGGTCCTGCTGCCTCCCTCACAGCCTGGCTCGGTGTTATTTATACCTCACTCCATGGCCACTTCACTGCACAGAAAGGCCTGGTGGAAAAGCTAAGGAAGTGAAATTACTTTGGGGAAGAAATGACACTACCCATTTATAAATAACCCGGGTTTCATTGATCTTTTAGATGCTCTTTTGGCAGAGAGTCCAATGTCATTGCTCCAGCAATGCAGACAATACTTGGGCATTGTTTTATTCTCAGTTACAGGGAAAAGGACAGCACCAGCTGCCTTTCTATCTTTAGCCCATGAGAGCACTCTTCAATTGTTCTGAGCTTCAAACAATAGGCACATGTGTGTGTGGTTTAAGATTGCTGGCCTTACCAGAGCATTTTGCAGCGAAATACGGCCTTAAGAGACAATAGATTTCTTTCATGCCCTGGCTGAAGCTGGTATTTATACGACAGAGAAGCCATGGTGCAAGAGCTCTGTCTTGTTTTTCTTGTGCATGATGGGCCAGCGAGAGGTTCCGCTCCCCGGGGAGTCCTCTGAACTCTCTTCCACAAAAATAGCCCTATTGTTCTCCCTTTATTTGGCTGGTGCTGAACATCACATCATCCCGTCCCCTCGCAGGGTCAAGTTAATGGCTTTGGTACTATATTGCAAAAACAGGCTTCTGCATTAATGCACAGATATCCTGAGATACAAGAGAGTTGGCCAAAACCTCAGACTTGGTTTCTTTGCAGCTAGAAGAGCAAAGGAGAACTGGGGTATTTATTTTTTTGTCCCTGTAACAGGGCACCAGGGAAAGTGAGTGTGCCCGCACGTGGTTGACGAGTGATTTTTTGAAGGCGCGGATGGGCAGCCAGGCACCCAGCTCTGCAACCAGCCCGTCAGCTGCAGTGTATCAAATGCCTGTGCATAACTCAGCAGTGGAGTGGGTAAACGATCTGCTCACTTTCTGGTGGCTCTGCCAAGGCCCTCGGTGCCCAGCCGCCTCTGCCTGCATGGCTGGGGGACCGAGGCTGTGCCATGGGCATCCCAGGTGCAGGACGGGGCTGCATGTGGGACGTACCTGCTGCAAAGCCCCCATTCACGTGTCAGTCTCTGAAGAGTGAGAAAAGCAGGGTCTTGTCAGAACTATTTATTCCCCTACCCCGTTGTGGCTGATGTTGTATTGAGTTTCAATTGTCTGAGCCCTGGGCAGCCTTTGAAAGGGGACGCGACATCCCAAAGCCACAAAGCCCACCTTTGAAGGCTCTTTAGCAGCCAGAGGAGAGGTTTACAAGTATAAAGTGCTTTTCTTTAAACTTCGCAGGTCTCTATTTTTAGCAAATAAAGATAATGTCCCAGTTGCTGTTGTTCATCTTTTGTTGCATGTAACATGCCAAATAGTTACCATGTCTGCCATATTTTTTTATCATTAAACCTTCTCTGAGCTGCATTGCGGCTCTCTTACGCTATAGCAGAGATTAGGGGCTATCTGCATGTACAAATCCTCCCCGGGCTACTGGATTACTTTGAAAAGATCTCATTCTCCAGACTGAATTTGGAAAAGAGAAAGAAAAGACAAGTCAGAGCTCTCTATAAAAAGACTTTTCCCAGTCTGAGCAGGCTACATTCATTCTGGGAACTCTCAAGTACAGGGCAGCACCTTTTCCCAACTTTTTGCGATGAACTAGGACCATTCTTTGCAATGTATTGCTTAGAAACCCAAGATTTGCATGCCCTTTCTCAGACACTCAGAGCAAACAGAGAGGAGGAGGGACTCAGGACCCTGCGAGGATCGAGGACTGAGAGAAAATGCTTCTGTCTGAGTAAACTCTGTCCTTCTGCATCATCATTAAAACTCTTGGACTTTGTTCCTGACTTCCAACTGTTGACCCACATGCGGGTGAACAGCCTTTGCCCCGTGGTGGGGTCAGAGCAGGCTCCCAGCACAGGGCAGTTTTCCAGCGAGAGAATACTGGATCACCAGTCCACTTCCAAATTCACAGCCTGGATGTTATTAATTAAGGTGTGAATCCACAGTTACTGATCAAAGGATGGCAGAGAGCAAAAAGAAAGAGTAGGACTCCTGAGTCCAGAAAAGAGACTAGGTGTATGTTATTAGAGAGCTATAATCATAGAGCTTCATTTCAGCAATAGACCTCTAAGGGCAGAGCTAAGAGGCTTGCAATGACAACTCCTGGCGCTTGTAACAGGATAAAGAGCTGGTTATCTCCCAGCCTGTCCTGGCCACTGGAGATGATGCATCTATGGACGGTGACCTAGTGTAACAAGAGCCAGTGCTTGCTGGAGAAATCCCTCCACCACTGGCAGGCACATCCAAGGGTTGGGGGCTGCCTTCGCGCCTTCCTCTTAATGCATCCCGTTGCGGGGTACCCCTGCCTGGGGCTTTCCCTTGTTGCCCCAGAGTGTAGGTGTGGCTGAGGGCATGAGCACAGCACGTGTGAGCCTGACACCCTCCTCAAATGTCATGCTCTAGGTTAATATATATGTGTGTACGTATATACAGTCCTAATCCACCCACAGCCTCTCTGCAGGTTAGATGGGTCAGGGACCTTCCCGTGCAGACAGGTTCTGGGGCTTGCTGTGGAGCTTGGCACTTGGTGCATTTCCAGACTCGGTGCTGCTTTTGCTGCTGGGTAATAGCTCTCAGGGCAGACGGGGAACTGAGGCAAAGGATAAAGTCATTTGCCCAAAGTCATCAGCAAGTCAGTGGCCAAGTGAGGAAGGGATCCCCTTGCCCTCCTAGGCAGTCCAGCAACGCATCTTCAAGCTCTGGAACATGTCACCAAAGAGATGGGAAGGTCTCTGTTCTGGGAAGTTCTCAAGGCTTGGTTAAGCGAAGCCACAGCCACTCTGATCTTGTGCAAGGGATGGTCTCACTGTGAGCAGGAGGCCGGGTTAGAGACCAGCCCCTTCCCTCTCATTCCCTGACGTGAGGAAATGCCTGAGCTAATCCCTGCTGGTAGAGCAGACAGAAAAAATAAGTATCAGCAGGCAGCGCACTGGAGTCGATGAAATAATTCACAATTTCATGGCTTTGTGATGGCAGGATCTGAGCATCGTAGGTGGATTTACTCATCCCCTTCCCGAAGCTGCATTGTTGAAAAATTAAGTCCACATAAAGATCCAGATCTGAGGTGTTCAGGCGTTGTTCTGCTGGCTGACACACAAGCATCACATAACCATCTCTTCACCAGCAATCAATGATTTCAAATGTCATAATGCAGGTCACAAGCCAAGTCCAGCCCTACTGCTTTTGTAGGAGCCTCCCAGTTATATCACAAATGTCCTGTGAAAATGTTTAAGCAACTCTATTGCTCCAGTAGGTACACAAATGATTGCCTTGTGATGACAATAAATGTTTTTTTCTAGTTACGCTGTTGTGTTGATGGTACCTTACTGGCGAATGTGTAGGGTTGTTTCATTTTATTACACTTATTGTAAGAGCAGAGAGAGTTAGGACTCACAGTTCCTTTGTATATTTAAACAAAAAAGTAGGAAGGACCTGGTTCGGATTCATTTGCACACAAACAAATCTTATCTGTTCCAAATACAGACACATTCCCACAGAAATAACCCTCTCGATTTGTCACACTGCCATTTCCAGCCTTATTGCTGGGAAATTAATATCCTGCAAGTACATGAAACTGTTCTGAAATCTGAGATTTACCAGATGTACTTAAATGAAAAGGCACAGAACAGCCCCCAGCCTTGGATCTGCCCGAAATGAGAGCAGGGAGCAACCCTATCTCTTGAAGAACCCAGACAGTCAGTGTAAATACACATCTAAAGTGGGAGAAAACTATCAGCTTGCATTATGCCCCAGGGCGTGCCAGAGCCCGCCGAGCGCCTCCCACCGCAGCATGGCACCCAGCCACGGACACCCTGGCCCACCGGGGCACCCAACAACCTCTCTGGGGACACCAGGGGGACATCTGCGATGGGGGCTGCCAGTGGGCTGGGCTGATCGAGGTGCCCCTGGCCACCCCTTCTCCAGGCCCTGCCGGCGCCGCGCTGCAAAGGGCAATGAATGTGTCGAAGAAATGGGAAACGTGAAGATGTGGCCAGTATTGGTTCAGTTTGGGTTCCTTCATTCCCAAAGCCGGGCCCATGGTCCCTCTGCCTTCCCCCGCCTGGCAAGGGGCGGATTTCACTGCTGCGAAGGCAGGAGCTGACACCGCTCCAGCGGGTGAGGATGTGCCGGCCCTTAACACAAGACGCTTCCCGCTGCTTTCGGCTCGCAGCTGCCTCCAGCAGGTGCCGGGGGCCTGCAGCAGGCACAGAGTAGGCCACACACGGCGGGACCCCCTGGGCACCTCCACCAGATTTCCCCCAGAGCCTGCATGGCCCTGGGGTCTTGTGTCCCTTCCGCGGGGATGATGTCATTACGAGTGGCAACAACCCGGTTAGCACTGTGCAGCGCCGCAGAGGAGGGGTTTCATTCGCCTGAGACCTCGCTGCGGCCGAGCACCCCCAGTGCCCACCTCCCCGAGCCTACCGGAAGTCCCGCACTCCCGCCAGCGCTGCTTCCGCCCGCCTGACGTCACAGCGTGACGCCACACGTCGCCGTGACGCAGCCCCGCGGCCGGGAGCACGCCCCCTTGCTGCAGCACGCATGCGCGCTCTCCACACCTCCCGCAGCCCCACCCCCGGTCACTGCATTGGCACGCCGTGGCGGCGCCTCCCACACTGATAGGACGGCTGCGCTGCCAATCTGTCTCGGGGCGGAAGGGCTGTCCAATCGCGTGATGGCGGGCGGGGCGGGCCGGGCCGGAGCGGCGGGTCGGAGCAGGTAGGCGGCTGGCGGGGCACGGGGCTCGGTGAGGGGCTGCGGCCGCCCCCTCGGGCCGCCCCGCTGCTGCCCCCCGGGCGAGCGGTGTCGCAGCCCGGTGCTGCGCAGGCCCCTGGGAATCCCGCACGGGCCTCCCTGGGGCGAGCGGTGGCAGCCTGCGGTGCCGGCTCCTGAGCCGGGGCTCGGCCGGGGGGCTCGGGCCTGCCCGGCCGGCACACCCCGCGAGCTCGGCGGGGGGCGGAGGTGCCTTTACCCGGCGCGGGGCCGGGCTGGGCGGCGGGGGCGGTGCGGAACGCTGGGTCGCCGGCCCCACGGGGAGGCAGGGCCGGGCTGCCGCCCGGGGGAGAGGCGCTGGGGGCCGGGGGTGACCGCCGCTCTGCCCCCTCAGCGCTGGCCATGGCTGCGCCGTGGGAGGACGTGCTGCGGAACGAGCCGGCCATCCGGGAGGCCGCGTCGGTGGCCGTGGATGCGGCGCTGCTGGAGGGCGTGCTGATGCGGACCGAGCGGGAGCCCAACGCGTCGGATGTGAGTGCCAGAGCGGAGTCACGGGACGTGCTCGGTCCTGGCCGGGGTGTGAGTCAGCAGAGCCGGAGGAGCCGGCTGCCTCCCGCGGTTTGCTGAGCCCTCGGCCGTGTGCGACCGCCTGGACACCTGGCTGAGGCACGAGTGACCTGGGGGCGATAACTCACACCCAGGCTGAGGCATGAGTGACCTTGGGGTTGGTAACTCACACCCTGTCCTGCTGATGAGCGCATCTCCCCCGAGAGAAAATTCGGGAAATTGCCAGGAGCCCCACGTGTGTGTGGTGGTGGTAGTTCATTCCTCTCCCAGCCTCTCGCCACCCATGTGATCCTTTGAACCAGGGGAGCATCTCTTGGAAGGGCCTCTGGTTTCGGTGTGCTCCCAGCCGAAGGCAGCCTTTTCCCCATACCTGGGACAAGGCGACTGGGGCAGCCGATGCCGTGGGATTACCTCCGGTGAATGTCTGGCAGCTGGTGGCGGTGAGGGCACTGATGGGGGGCTTAGCCTGTTCGAGAGGAATGCTGTGAAGGATCTCAGAAGGAAGAAGTACCCCTGTGCAAGAGGGGTGGGATACCACTGGGGGTGGGACACCACTGGGGATGGGTCCCTGAGGAGCCAGCCTGCGGGCTGTCAGAGGTACAAGCAGGGAGGTCTCCACCACAGGGGCTGCTCCTTAATGTCAACCCCATGGTCAGGTCAGGGCTGTGATGGAACCTCGAAGGACGAGAGGAATAAGGAGCCTGGGAGGAGAGGCCAAACACACAGGAGAGACCCAAATAAGGGACAGACCCTTGTTTCATGTAAAAATCAAGGTGAATCGGGAACCTCTGTCTGGTGTAGTCTTTGGCTTTGAGGGTGGTTTTGTACCTGAGCTGTGGGGTGAGCCAGGGGCCCAGAGTCACCCTTGGGACTCAGTGAGCAGGGATCAAAAGAATCAACTCTGGTGGCCAAAATTTAGGACTGGCATGTTCACATTTTCTCTCAAACTGAAGTGCTTTGGACATGGTGCTCTACAGTTAAGGTGGAAACAGAACATCTTTCAAAGGAAAGCACTCAGTCCAGCTTGAATTCTGGAGCAGCTGCTCCTGCCTCCGCAGCACCCTGTGGACAAACTCCTCGAAAGTCAGGGGTCACCAGGGTTTGAGGCCATGTGTCTGTCCAGGGCACACCGAAGAGGGCGGCTGGGGGTGGCTTCAGCCTTCAGGCAAGCAGAGAAAGCACCTCTTTACCGCCACTTAAACTGCATAGACCTGACTGCTCTGCTGCATCCTTGTTTGCAGGTGGTGAATTATGCTCCCTTCACACTGCTCCCATCTGCAGTACCAAGTGCCCTGTTTGAACAAGCCTACGCTGTTCAGCAAGATTTTAACCTGCTGGTGGATGCTATTAGTCAAAACAAAGAATTCCTAGAGAATACTCTGGCCAGGTAACTTTCTTGCATGTTGCATTTTAATGAAATATTTTAAATGCAAAGCATTTATCACCTTCGGAGCATTGTTACCTGCCATCCATTCAAGTCCTGCAAGCTGAGGCCAGCACTCCTGTCCTCTGTGCAGAAATTGTCTCCTTTGCTGCATTATTTGTCCTAAGATCAATTTCCATCAAGTCTCCATCTTTTGAGGTCTCCTTGGGCCTCAGAAGATGGGACATCTGGCCAAGAGTTGACTCCCTGCAATGGTCTTTAACTTTGCCAGTGTTTCAGGTCTGTGAATTCTTACTTGTGAGCCTTAAATTCAAATTGCTGGAGTCTTCTTTGAGTCCTGGATTTAGTAGTTTCTTTTAGTTTTTGTTTTGCATCTGTGTGTGGCTGGCTGATAACCACCAGCTCTCCTGCCTGCCCGCAGTTAGGAAGAGAAAGTGTTTGTTCCTTCCCCCATACCTGCTTCTGGTCAGTCACCCCATGTCCCCTGCTTTTCCAGCCGTTACAGGAAGGTGACCCGCAAGCTCTGAGTGCTGAAGGACTGCTCAGCTCTGGCTCATGAACTCTGCTGGATTTATCTGTGGCTGTTGCCCTGTGCTGGAGCACCCATCCCTGACTGTGGCACCCATAATCTACACAGCTGTTGCTTCCACAAAATTAATTTCCCTTCCTGCTTCCCGTTCTGTGCTGCCTGTCTGTGCAGGTGCTGCTGGCTTTCTGGCACCAGAACAGAGCAAAGGAAACTGTTTTCCAGCGTCCTCCTTGTTTTGCTGAAGCCTGGCCCCTCAGAACTGTGTAATGCTTGTGCCTGTTCCATAGCCAGCTGCAAACAGAGCTTGTGGGGGCATTTTTATACCTGTGGTTAAGAAACGCAGCGCCTGCCCTGTGCTGTCTCCTGTGCAGTGTCTCAGGGCAGCTCCTTGGAGATGCTGCTCTCAGTCAGCTCGGGGGTTTGGGACCCTGAAGAAAAGACAGACCTATTCTGGCAGGGCCACTGAACACTTCGCACCACAGTGTGTGGGGTTTGGAGCCCAACAGGACGGGGAATTTGATGAAACGTGTGAAGCTTCTATGAGCTGTGTGTGCAGGCACAGACACACCTCTGATTTCTTTCCTGTTTCTACAGAATTCTGCTGCATGTCTTTGCTTTTGCTTGTCCTGTCCCTCTGCCCTGCAAGTGAGTCATCTCTGCACAGTGGTGCTTTTCACAGGGCTGTACTGAGCAAACCAGATTTGAGTTACAGTTTTGTGCTGTGGCCCTTGTTGAGGAGTGCATTCGTGGTGAGGTGCTTAACGGTGCTGTAGGACTTGGTCTAGGCACAGCCCTGCTGTTTGTGCTGGAGAATGTCCTTGGTAACATTTTTTTTTCTGGAGAGGAGTTAATTTTCTTGTTCCTCTGTGACAGTGTAAGGGGGCTGATCTGGTCTGTCTTTCTCTCTAGCACCATCAAGGTGGATGACTTCACAGCTCGGCTCTTCAGAATCCACATGCAAGTTTTGGAGGAAGGCTTGGCTCAGGTACCTTGGCAGGAGGCCCCAGTGGTCAGCAGCTGTGCGGGGGGTTGCCCGGTCTCTGTCTGCAGGCTTGCTGGTGTGGGCTTTGAACTGTCCCGTAGTCAGGCTGGTTGCTCCCTACGCTTCAATGTCTTGGTTACAGCCTGTGAGCTCAGGACCTTGTCTTGTTTGGCAGTCATGCGCTTTGGTTAGTGCTGCTGGAAACAGGCCTTGACTGGAAGGGTTTATGTGGTTTGTCTTTGCCCTCTGGGAGCCTCAGGAGAGCGCAAGGACGTGTGCCGTGTTGGGGCATGTGCTGGACAGGCAGTCCCTGCAGAAGCTCCTTTACTCTGACAAGTGGTGTTAACTTTGGAGTACTGAGGGCCGTGGGCCCTGAGCAAGGACCAAAGCGCACACAGACACGTCTTGCAGAGGTTTTATCAAAATGAAGGTGTCTGGATCTGGCCCAGGAGGATTCTGAAGTGAGATCATCAAAGGGGTTTACAAGTTAAAGGCAACGGGAGAACCCACTTCACTTCCCTTCTGTTTCAGTCTGTGTTTTTAGGCATAAACCGCTCCGATTACATGTTTGACTGTGGGGTGGATGGGACACCGGCTCTGAAGCAAATAGAAATAAACACCATTGCTGCCAGCTTTGGAGGCCTCACCTCCCGCACTGCGGCGGTCCATGGGTAAGGGAGCATCTCTGGCCCATGCCACCAGACGCTGCAGCAGCTGTACTGTGTGGCCTGCTGCACTTCATGTCTTTGTGTGGTCTCCAAACTCCTGCTCCCTAGGTCTGGCTGGGGGCTGTCATGACATTTACAGCTTTTCTTATTTTGTTCCACAGGCGGGTGTTAAAAGTGCTGGGAAAGACTAAGGAGGCATCACGCCTGCTGCCCAACAACCCATCGAAAGGGCTTGCCTTGGGTATTGCAAAAGCCTGGGAGCTCTACGGTTCTCAAAGGTAAGGAGAGAGGAGGTACTCTAGGCTGGATTATCTTGTCTCCCCTGGGGATGGACATGTTTGGTTTTGAAACTGCACTTTCTGAAAGATGCCTGCTTTCTAGACAAGCTGCTCTCGAAAAGCCTGTGGCACCCTGGGAAGAGCAATGCAGTTGTCTTAGTGGGCGAGGTTGCTGCGCCACAAAGGCAGAGAGGTGCAGAGGGACCCTGGAGGAGCTGTGTGGTTCAACAGCCCTGCACAGAACTTACTTTGCCTCCTGCCTTTGTACTTATGCCCCGCACTGGTTTGTAATTGCACAGGATCAGTACTGCTTTCTGTTTGCACGCTGACCTGTAGAAACACTGGAGAAAACAAGCAGGAGCAGTGCAGGAAGTCTGGATCACAGAGGTCAAAAGCTGGTGATCCTGGGCGCATTTGGAGTGTATCTGGGTTTAATGATGTCCTTGGTATCTCTTCCAGTGCTGTGGTGATGTTTCTGGTGGAAGAAGTCCAAAGGAACATTTTTGATCAGCGATGTGTAGAAAATGAGCTTTGGAACAGGTAAAGATTGAATTTTCCTGGGATGGGAAAGGAAGGAGATGGTACAGCTTTGGAAAAGGGAAGCAGAATGGACCGCTGTCAGGTCATGGTGTTTCCCTCAAGGCAGCTTGTGGGGAGTCTCCAGGCCCTCCAGCAGGCACAATGAGTTGGCCGGAGCATAGGGGCAGGCCAGGGAAAGATGGAGAATCGACATGCTTTCTACTTTTGTCACATACTCAAGGCTAAAGTCAAAACACTTCATAGTTTCTGGGACTGTGGGCGAGCATATTTTGGTATGTAACAGTGGGCAGCTGTTGTCTTGGACTTATTTCTGTGGTCTGCTGTGCAGCCCTCTTCAGCATTCCTTCAGTAGGCCCCTGTCTAGCCTCAGCACCCACCTTTGTCTTCTCACCAACCTCCCAAAGCCTCTCACCAGCAATTTGCTGGAAATACTAGCAGCTATCAAAGCCTCTGGTCTCCAGGGCTGACTCCTTGCTGATTTTGTGCCTGTGTAGTCCTCAGAGCTGCACCAGTGGTACCTTTGCTGTGGACCAGGTCTCTTAGGTGAAACAATAAGGAGCAGAGTGGGGTTAATGAGGGTCCTGCTTGCTCTCTGGCTTCGGATTGGGCACAGCATATTTCATAAAAGCTTAATTAATGAAGTTTCAAACCCACTGAGGGCAGAAGCCAGGTGAAAGATCTGGGCAAAGCAAGCAGCGCAGCAGTGGAGTACAGGACTCTGGAGAAGGAGGTGCTTTGAGAATGTCTAGCCCTGAGCCCGTGCTGAGCAGCGGGAGGTGTTTTGGGCTGTCTCCCGATCAGCAGGTCCACAGTGCCACTGTGTGGAGGAAGGACTGTAAAGCGTGAAGGAGGTAAAACGCAGGAAGTCCCTGCCTGAATGCAGCTCTTGGTTTTGAAGCCAGCAGTGGATGAATCTGTTGTGTAGGAATAAAAAAATCCAAAATACCGACTTTTCTTAGAAACACTTTAGGAGTGGAAAGGTGAGTATGGGCAAATCCAAGGTATTCAGGCACGTGTTCTGCTTCCTACAGTATTTGGGCTGGAAACGTAGGGCAGGTGCTAAAAACAGGGACTGGTTTGGCCTCTAGGATTCCTCTGGCTCTTTAGTACAAAGCCTGAGGTTATTTGTAAAGGAGCCTACAGATCCTCCTTGATGTTGCTGCTGCTTCTGCCTGTGATTTCCAACTCGAGTAACTATGCCCAGCCTGGTGACTATCCCACTCCTCTTTTAACAGGAACATTCGGGTCATCAGGAAGCGATTCAGAGATGTGTTTGAAAAGGGGTCTCTGGATGATGCCAAGAGGCTGTATATGTGAGTATGAACCAAGGTGCGCATTCCTGGCTGTGCACTGGGCACACAGGGCTGTAAATGGGAATTGTCAGCCAAAGCTGGTGGTATGTTTTGAGCGTAAATAGTGACTTTCTGAGAAAGCAGTTCTCTTCTGTGCTGCAGCCTGCTGCTGCTTGCTTCCCCTTAGAGCTGGAATGTTTTTGTTTTCACAGTGGTGAGATTTTGCATACACACATCAGTCCCTTACAGCTGGAAACATAATTTCCCTCCTTCAAGCCACAGCCTTCACAGCTCTGTGGGATCTCGACTTCCTCCACATACATCTGCTACAAAAAGTCCTGGCTATTTCAGAGGCTTCCACAAAGACATTTCCTGTTTACTGTTCACGTGATGCTCTGCTAGTGGGAGTTGGGCTGGGTTATTAGTGCTAGAGGAGGAAGCATTACATGTCCTTATGGTATCTGTTGGTTTTGAATGCACTCAGCATCTTGCCTGCTCCCTGTGGAGGCCAGGACATGCGGGTTGCAGACTCCAAGTGCTGGCAGTTTGTCCCCAAGTGTGACATTTGTCCTATTCCCAAGTAATGGGCTTGGAGCTGTACAGCCCTAAAGGAAGATTTGGTTTCATGCCATTTATTTTTTTTTTGCTGTAGTTAGACTGTTTTTTCCATGGTTTGACCTTTGGTGCTTCTGCTATGTTTAATTAGCAAATACATTTTTATAGCCGAACAGTTAAGGGGAAAGTGTATCCCACTGTTCTTCCTCCAGAGCATCCTCTCCTCTTACTGGTGAATGCCTTTAAAATTACACTGCCTGGCTGCCAGCAGGTGCTGTGCTGCTTTCCCTGACCACGCACTGTTTGTGTAGCCAAAGCTTGGGTGTGTGGTGCTACAGGTATGCTGATGGCCCTGCCCTGGCAGGATAGTTTGGTGCCTGGGCAGGTTGTTGAGTTGATGTCCTGCCTTGAATTGCCACTGGAGAAGGACTGTGTTTCAGCTTCAAGAATCTTGTAGGTCTGGCTCCTGGTGGCAAAAGCTACTAAAAAGTTAGGTTCTTGGTTCCCTGCTGGACTGGGTGCCTAAATTACTAAGACTTTGGTTAGTCAAGGCAGAGGCCAGATGTGAGCTCCCTGTGTCTCGGAACAGGGCAAGCCAGCTGGGGTGTAGATGACACCAAGCTAGGGTGGAGTATTGATCTGCGTGAAGGCAGGAAGGCTCTGTAGGGGTGTTGGGCAGGCTGGACCAGTGGGCCAAGGCCAATTGTATGAGGTTTAACAAGGCTCAGTGCCGGGTCCTCCTGCATGTGGGTCACAACAACCCCACACAATGCTACAGGCTTGGGCAGAGTGGCTGGAAAGCTGCCTGGCTGGAAAGGACCTGGGAGTGCTGGTTGGCAGCTGGCTGAACATGAGCCAGCAGTGTGCCCAGGTGGCCAAGGAGGCCAACAGCATCCTGGCTTGTATCTGAAACAGGGTGGCCAGCAGGGCCAGGGCAGTGCCCATCCCCCTGTGCTCACACTGGTGCAGCTGCATTGCAAACCCTGTGTGCAGAATTGGGCCCCTTGCTCCAGGAGGGACATGGAGGGGCTGGAGTGTGTCCAGGGACAGGCAGCAGGGCTGGGGAAGGGGCTGGGGCACAAGTCTGATGGAGAGCAGCGGGGGGGGGGGGGGGGGCTGGGGGGGTTCAGCCTGGAGAAAAGGAGGCTTGGGGGGGACCTTATTGCTCTCTACAACTACCTGAAAGGGGCTGTACAGGTGGGGGTCAGTCTCTGCTCCCAGGTAACAAGCTATAGGACAAGAGGAAATGGCCTCAAGTTGCACCAGGGGAGGTTTAGACTGGATATTAGGAAATTTTTTTTCACAGCGAGGGCAGCCTGTGCCAGTGCTTGGCCACCCAGGGAGGTGGTGGAGTCCCCACCCCTGGAGGTGTTTAAAACACGCACCGATGCGGTGCCTGGGGACATGGGTCAGCGGTGGGCTTGGCAGTGCTGGGCTAACGGCTGGACTTGATCTCAAAGGTCTTTTCCAACCTGAATGATTCTATGATTCAATGGAGAGGAGCCAGGGCTTGCAGCCCTCTTCTGCTTCTGGCTGGCTTTGCCAGAGAAAGAACAACCCAGGATACTAAGGAGAAGGGGCAAATGCTGTAACACGTGTCCTGCCTGACCCCATTGCAGCCCCCTTGTGCGGGGGGGGGTGTCGGGCAGAGGCGGGCACTGGCTGGCCTGGTTCTGTGAGTGCTTCTGGTTTCTGTTGCAGGGACGGCCAGGAGGTAGCAGTGGTGTACTACAGAGAGGGCTACGTGCCAAAGAACTACGACCAGCAGGTCAGTACTGCCCACTCTGCTCCAGGAAGCCGCCCACGCTGTGGCCTTGCTTGGCGAGTTTGAAATGCCCCGTGATCCCAGGGGCATCTCTCCCGTCCTGGATGGGGTTAGCCCTGTCCGGCATGGCTGACAGCTTGGGGAGCTGTGATTCCACAGTGCAGGGAGGTGTCCCTGGCACTCGCACAGTAAGAGACGTGAGTGGCTTGCTTCTGCAGTAACCACTCGTGTGGTGACCTCGTACTGCAGCACCGAATCGCTTCTGGACAGTATGGGTTATAACACAGGTATTAGCGCCTGCTTAAAGGGTTTGTACTTGATCTACAGGTCACACTCTGTCCTCTGCTAGGGCTATTAGGCTGCAGGTAATAATAATACAGACCAGAGCGTACTGTTGTCTGGGGGTGGCAGCACTGGACAGGCTGGGAAAGGGGGTGCAGGCAAAGACAGTGGGCTAACCTGGCTGTGCTGTTTCCAGAGGTGGGAAATCCATGTATGCATGTCTCCTTGTTTCTGGGGTGCTTTTCCACCCCCCATCCCTGCCAGGCTGAGAAGGAGGAGGCAATCATACATCAATAACTGAACAGAAAAGAGTGGAGAAAAAACTTTTTTATTCCCACCTTTCTTTTCTTTTATGCTGACAGGATGGTTTCTCTCCTTCTGTTTCAGAACTGGGAGGCACGGTTGTTGCTGGAGAGATCAAGGGCAGTGAAGTGCCCTGACATTGCTACCCAACTCGCAGGCACCAAGAAGGTGCAGCAGGAGCTGAGCCGGCCAGGGACACTGGAGAGGTTACTGCCCGGCCGTGCCGAGGCTGTCGCCCGAATAAGAGCAACATTTGCTGGACTCTATTCCCTGGATGTGGTGAGTGTGAGGGGGGCTGGAGCAGGAGTGAACATGCAGGTGTGTGCTTGGCCTGTGTGATGTTTCTCTTTGGTTAAGAAGAGAGGGGGCTTTGTTGTGGTCCCTGGGGGACCCTGTTGATCCTGCTCAGAGAGGTCTGTTGAGGAGCCCCTGTTCCTTCCTGATGCTTTGCTGTTGCCGTCCTTTCCTGCCAGGGCGAAGAGGGTGACAAGATAGCTGCTACAGCTATTGCTGACCCCGACCGGTTTGTGCTGAAGCCACAGCGAGAAGGTGGAGGTACGAACTGGACTGGGTCTGTGTGGGTTTTTGTCACGGTTCATGCTGTATCCAGGAGAGGCAGTAGCTCTGTGATGGCCCCTGGTCCTGTGCCGAGGAATAAAAGGTGGGGTGGCTTGTAGCTGCTTGGAGCGGCTTGTAGCTGTGGGAACTAGTCATGGCAGTAGGGTAGTGGTGCCTCCAGGGCAGGAGCTCCCTAGGCCCCAGAGCTGGTGTGGGGGGGGCCCAGGCAGCACAGGGGGAGGTGAAGGCTGGGTCTCTTTGGGCTGCTGGGGCCAATGGTTTCTGCTGTGCTGGGAAGTGCTCGACTTGCTGATTTTGTTGTCAGGGAACAACCTCTACGGTGAAGAGCTCAGGCAGGTTCTGGAGAAGATCAGGGACAGCCCTGAGAGAACCTCCTACATCTTGATGGATAAGATCAAACCACAGCCAACAATGAATTACTTGCTGAGGGCTCACAGTCCCCTACAAGTGTCTGAATGTATCTCGGAGCTTGGTATTTTTGGTGTCTATGTCAGGTGAGAAATGTACTTGTGTTATGGGGTGGTTACCTGCTCCAGCCAGTGCTTGGGTGGGGAGCATTTTCCCCTCTGCACTTGTGGTTACTGGTGTAACAGCCACATGGAACCGGTGCATCTCATCCTAGATTTCTGGGAGCACTCCTCAGGTTCTGGAGGCAGCCACGTGCTCCTCTGAAGCCCTGGCGATCTCAGAAATACCTGAAGGCTTAATGCGGTCCTACTCAGCTCTAAATAGCTGCTGCTTTTGTTTAAAACCCTCGCGGGCCCATGGAAATGTTTCCATAGCTTATAAATTAAAGTCCTTCTTATACAATTTTAGAAACAGATGTACTCTGGCAGCGTTCTGAACCCGACACGGCTTGTGTGCAGAGCAATCGGACCAGAATGGCCCAGCTGAGGAAAGGCGCTGTTGCTGGCAGGCACAAAACAGGCGCAGCTCTGTGGTCGGCAGAGGCCCCTGCGTTACCCCTGGGGCTGTCACCTGTGGTTACCTGCCCTGTGCTGGGCAGCGTTGGGGTGTAA
Organism: Falco biarmicus; assembly: GCF_023638135.1. NCBI lineage: Eukaryota > Metazoa > Chordata > Aves > Falconiformes > Falconidae > Falco > Falco biarmicus. Next base: position 2,749,112 of record NC_079297.1, read on the forward strand.
CCCCAGCCCGTAACTAAGTATAAGCACCAGGCAGCTGCTCGCTCACTCCCCCAGCCCCCAGAGGGACAGGGAGAAGAACGGGGAAGGAATGTAAAACTTGAGGGTTGAGATAAGAACAGTTTAATAATTGAAATGAAGCAATTATTATTATTGGTAGTAGTAGTATTATAACAATTATAATGAAAAGGAGGGAGAAAGTGAGAGGAACGAAATCCAAAGGGAAGGGAGAAAACAACCCAAGTGATGCACCGTGCAGCTGCTCCCCGCCGCTGGCCGATGCCCAGCCAGTCCCCGAGCAGTGACCGGCCCGTCCCAGCCAGCTCCCCCCGTTTCCATCCTGAGCACGATGCTCTGTGCAACGGGACATGCCTCTGGCCAGGCCGGGGCAGCTGTCCTGGCTCTGCTCCCTCCCAGTGTCCCGTGCCCCTCCAGCCCTCTGGCTGGCAAAGCCTGAGAAACCACAAAATCCTGACTTAGTATAAACATCACCGAGTAACAACCAAAACATCGGTGTGTTATCGACATTGTTCTCAGACCATATCCAAAACACAGCTACTAAGAAGAAACTTAACTCTATCCCACTGAAACCAGGACAGGCAGGGAACACGGATCAAATTGTCCAAGATGAAATGCCCTAAGCTTTCTGCTCTGCAGGTGCTCAGTTGCCCTTTTCTTTGCAGACAGGGCAAGGAGATGGTGATGAACGAGGCTGCCGGCCACCTCCTGCGGACAAAGGCGATCGAGCATGCAGACGGCGGGGTAGCAGCTGGTGTGGCAGTGTTGGACACTCCTTACCTGGTGTGAGGAGGTGATGCCCTATCCCACCCGCCTCACTGTGCTTCCTGAACAGCTGATCTACTACAGGGATGTTCTCCTGAAGGTGTGCTTACTGAGGTCTGACGTGTTGGGGTCTGTGAGGAGGGACTGTGTGGACGCAACCGCTCAAACATCCCACGTGCCAGCCCCAGCTTCTCCTCTGCAATTCCTCCTGCAGGAAGAAGGGACTTCCTTGCTCTGCCTGCTCAGGGGGCCCTGCCCAGAGCGCATCCCAGCTGTGACCTCCCAGGACTGCACTGGTCCGGGTGTTCCCTTGGGGGCTAGCCTGCGGCCAGGAGTACGTACAGCAAAGCTGAATGGTGAACGTGCCACAACAGGCACTTTTGCTGTTCCCAGTTTCGTGCTCCTGGATGCTGCATTATTTCTGGAGACACGCAAACCCAAAGCCTATAGAACGGGAGGAGAAAATTGGGATATATAAGGCTTCATCTGTGGGATTTGTGGCCCAGTGCCTCAGTGCTTTCCAGGTTAAAGAGGGGAGCCCAGCGCCATGTGTCCATGGCTCCTCCAGCCCTCCTTCAGGTGCTGCCGCTGCCCCCATTTCTACTTTTCCCTGTGCCTGAGGATCCTCGGGATTCCTGCGCAAGGGACAGCTGCCCTGGTGTAATTTGCCAGAGGGCCTGATGCTTGCTTTTGCTTTGCCCAGCTCCTGTTTTGTTGGACTGGGTACTCATGCCAGACAGTGCCTCTGTGCTACGCAAGGTAAGCGACAGTGCAGAACGCATCTGGGAGGGCTGTGTCTGCTCCCAGTGCCTCCTGCAGCCTTGTCCAACAGATCCCCGCAGGCTGGCATAAGAAGCCCTCAACAATGGTGGCAGATCCCAACATGCTGGTGAATTGAACCCCTGAGGGCTTGTGCCGGTGCATCCCACTGCCCTTTAGGCACTGCGTGTGGCACATGCAGCCCAAGAGCGGTGTCAGGGATGGGAGGTGATGACATCCAAGAGTGGACGTCAGCAGCGGGAGCTTTGTGGTGAGGAGGGAAAGGAGTCGCAGGAGAGGCTGAGTGGGACCAGCACCAGCAGATGGCGAGATGTGTCTCCCTCCAGGTTTTATGACTCGGTGGGAACAGCGCAGCGACATGGAGGATCAGGACTCTCCTTCCCGAGGTGTTCTGCCTCTGCCTCCTCAGCCAAACAGTTCAAGGGGAAACATAAAAGATGCATCTTCCTGGCAGTGCCGTGGTAAAGCGCCCAGGCAGCCTCAGCTCCACCCTTTTAGTGACACCAGAGAGAAGTGGTGTAAAGCCAGTATTCCTGAAGAAAGAATGTGCCAATTGACAGACCTGCACCCTGCTGAGCGCATTGCCGCTGTCACTGCGGCTGTGCTGTGTGCTTCAAATCATCCGTCTTTCACCTTGGAGAATTCAGCTGTGTAAGTGTGACAATCTACGGTTCTGGGGGGTTGTTTTGATGGGGGATTGGTTACCCCCAGCCAGAGATTAAAATGTACGTGCAATCTGAATGTTGTTCTTGAGCCAGTTTTGTCTGAGAGAGGATGCGAAGGGGAGAGGTTTGCCTCCTCCCTGGCCAGGCGAGGCTTCTGGGCAGGTGTTCACCGGCGCGTGGCCCTTTCGTGTACCTTTGCACCAGGGATGGCTGAAGACAACCCCCCAGTTTCTGCTCCGGTTGCTGTAAGGCTGCACAGCGCTGTGTTGGAGGCATGTCCTGGCACTCTGCAGTGCTGGCCCAGTGCAACCAGTGGGTGGAGGGGTGCTGGGTGAGCTGGGCTCTGGGAAGCTCAGCCTGGGCAGTTTGCTTGGAGCAGCAAGAGCCCAAGGTCAGATGCAGCCACGAGATGCTGTAGCAGGGTCCCTGCGCTGCTGGAGGCAGCTGCTGGTGAGGCCTGAGCAGAAGGTGACACTGGGGACCACAGCGTGGAGGCAGAGGCTGGCAGCCCTTGCTGTACCTGGATGAGGACCAGGCCAGGTGTGGAGGTGAGTCAGCTCCCAGCACCCCCAGGCTCCCCTGGCTGCTGTGCTGGGTGCCTGCCTGTCTGCCCGGCGCTGGCCCTGCAGGGGTGGCTGATCACAGACGGGTGTACAGCCGTGCACGGCCCTGAGCCTTAGTGGAACAACGCTGGCTGGAGACCAGGGAGAAGCTGAGGTACAGGCTCCCGCCCTGGAGCCAGAGCTTCTTGCCCCCATGCAGCGCAGCAGCACAGCCCCACAGCGCCCATAAATCCCAGCCCACAAAAAGGCATCACGCGGGCAGTAACCTGCCCCTGCTCAAAAGCCCACCCTGGTTAGCAAGGTCTGAGCACCCCCCTTTCCCCCAGACTCAACAGCAGACAAGCACCTACAACCCATGCACACTCTCTAAACCTGTTTCCATTTTGTTTCCTTGAATTTTATTTCATTTTGCATAAAACTCTAGCTGTTTCCAGCCAAAATTACATAGCAGACAGAGTAACAGAGGAGGAGAAGTGATGTAGGAATCCTTGTCAACAAGGTGGCACAATCCAGTGGTACAGAGCTGGGGTGGGGCACGGGACACGGGCACGCACCGAGCTGATGGATCACAGCCAAGTGCTGTGCCAGTGAGAGCAGCAGGTAAGGAGTGAGACTTGGGACTTGGACAACAGCCCACCAGAGCACCCGCCCCACCTGCCCTGAGCCCCTCGCCTCAGGGGTGCTCACCTCATCCTTCCCTGGCCAGGCAAAAGTCAGCTCAGGTTGCAGGTAAAGCCCGTATGCTGGCACTCGCCGAAACAGCTGTTGCAGCAAGTTGTAAAGCCCAGTTCTCCTTTGGTTTAAGTGCAAAATCACACAGTTCGCATGCATGTTTTTATAGACATTACAAAGGAGGTATCTCCCAGCTCAATCCAAGGCTGGAGTTAAGCGTAATTCATTTGAAGAAGAATGGCTCTGGCAGTACCCTTGTCATGTTCAGGCTCTGGGGTTAGAGGTTTTGGGTGTTTTTCCTATCATCACAAACCCATGTCAGATTTAAGCAGAAGCTAACTTTAAACATCTTCCACCATTTTTTCCCTAATGGGAAAAACATCATCTAGGACTAACACAGCCCTGCCTGCCTTGGTTTCTTTGCTGTAGCGATGGTCATGGTGTGCTGTAACCCAGTGCCCGTTTGCCCTGCAATGGGAAAGGGGCTGCTGCGTGGCTTTCCTTCCCCTCCCTCCTTTGGTATCAACAGCACCCACTCCTACCCCAGGGCACGAAAGGAGCACACAGCAGTGGAGCCCAGCTGCGAGCAGGTGGAAGCAGCGCTCTCTGGGGCACATCAGACCAAGCCTTTTCCTCCTAGACCACACGTGGCTCCCTGTGGTGTCCATGGCCCCTGAAGGACCCTGGGCTGAGGAAAAACCACACCAGCCAGCACCATGCAGTCAGGAAGCAGCAGACCTTGGTACCAAGTTGCTCTGAAAAAGCCTGTTTGAAGCACAGAGCTCCCTTGAGCCTTGCCCCGCTCCCTTTCAGGCTAGGGGACCTCTGCCAGCAACAGGCTTGGATGGTGGATGCAGGACTGAAACTGCTGCACCGTTATGATGCGAGTGTCCTAAGTTCTCACGCAGCTTGCAGCGCTCCAAGTAGAATAGGAAGCTTAGCTGGTGCGTGGCCAGCGGCAGATGTACCTCCCTCGCCTGCCTGCATTGGGTAACTCCAGCACCACTTCCCCTCCAGCCTCCCCCGCCGAGTTCCTTCCCACTGTGCGCAAGGTACCAGGGCTCCTCAATTACATAAGTTAATTAACCACACCCCCCCGCCAAAAAAAAGAAAAAATAATTAAAAATCAAGAATGAGGTGCTGAAAACGGAGGAGCGTGAGCTGAACCTCAGATATACCATACCCATCTGGAACATGATGAACACACTCCTCCGAGGCAGGGACGCGCTAGCGAGACACGGCTCTCCGAGCCAGCCTTTCCCTCATTCCCAGCGTTCGTACATTCAATTCAAAAAGTGAAGTTTCCTTCCCAGGGCAGACAGCGGACGTTCGAGGGACGTGCTCATCGGGACACTGCTGCTGCTACAGTTCTGCTCAGCAGGGACAAGTCATGCTGCTACTGCGTAGTGTCACATCTGCTGTTGAAAAGATGTTTTATGATGCCCGGGTTTGCCAAGGTGGAGATGTCCCCCAGATCTTTGTCATTTTTGGCGATCTTCCTTAATATCCGTCTGGTAATCTTTCCTGTAACAACCACCATGAAAGAAAAGCGGGAGTCAGGATCTCCAGCATCTGTAGGAGTGGGGAGTGCCCAGACCTACAGCACCCTGCTTGCCCTGAGGTTGCTCCCCCCCGAATTTGAGTGGCCCTGGACAAGCGGTTTAGGGCTGATTTCCTCCCACTGGCAGGAGCTACTCAGTCCTCCCAGCGCTGTCACTGGGCCCTTACCTGAGCGGGTTTTGGGCAGGCTAGGCGCATACTGGATGTAATCAGGTGTTGCAATCGGTCCAATTTTTTCTCTGACTAAAGAAAAAAAGAAGTATTTTCATTGTAGGTACTAGGAGACAGAACACACCCCCTTTTCAGGCAGGATGACCAAGTGAAGACGTGCAGAGCCCAGCTCCTGGGGAACGTGGTAGGGCAGCGCTTGGGGGTGCTGCACCCCAGCCTCGGGGCTGTGGGAGCGGGCAGCAGGGCCTGCAATGACAACAGGGCTAATAAGCACGTCTTCCCAAAGGCAAGGGCCCTCGTTTTTTCATTCTCTCCATCTCCAGGAGACCTCTAAAATGGCTACACCAACCACTACTACCATTTTGGTAGAGCAAGGACTGATTTGCTGTTGGGTTCCTACAGAGAAGGAACTGCCAAGGGTCTGTTTCACATATTAAATGCGGCAGGCTGCTGTGGCAGTTAAAGAGCTCCCTCGAGACCAGAGCACAAACACCCACAGCACTGACCCCCAGAGCAACCAAATGATCCTCACAGTGAGTCAGAACTGCCAGGGAGAGCTGTGGCAGCCGTGCCCACGCTGCTGCCAATGGAAGCCTGCCAGGTACCGCAGTCCTTCACGCAGCTTGCCAGCTCCCAGGAGGTAGAGCTGGCATCACATGAGCAGCCAAAGGCCAGGAGAACTAATTTTAGCCTTCACCAGCCGTGCTCTCTAATCAGAGGGGGCACCTTGTTGCAGTTGTCCACACCGCATTGCCCAGACTACGGGCACCCTCGTTCAAGTACCCAAGTCCTTAACCCCTCCATCACCTGCCCAGCACTGCCCTTCCCTGCTGTGTAACCTCCCCAACGCCGTCTGCTGCTACCTTGTTTTTTTAGCTCATCTGTCAGGTTCTTGGTGAACTCGTGGCCATCTCTCAGGGTCACAAAGCAGTAGAGGCACTCGCCTTTCAGGGGGTGCGGGTGGCTGACCACCGCAGCCTCTGAGATGGCAGTGTGCTCAAGCAAGGCTGACTCCACCTCTGCAGTGCTCAGCAAGTGGCCTGGAAGCAAGGAGAGGCAGTGTGTTACAGACCCCAGCACCAGGCTGGGGTCCTGCAGCTGGGAGGAAGAAGCCTGCGGGTGTAAAAGGCCCTAAACTATAGGTCTAAGAGCATCAACTTCATTTGCTTGAGAAAAGACAACAGCTGGAGAGAGAAACTCCAACAGGGCAGGGGCCAGGCTGCCCCGAAGGCTGCCAGGTATTGCTTACCTGCAGGGCGAGGCCATCTCCCCCGGCTGTTCTCCCTCCCACCTTTACCTGCTTTCCTGTAACAGATGATGGACTGTGCACAGCCTGGGCTGAGGAGGGGGTGGGTTTGGTGAGAGGAGACCTGCCCACATGGCCAGCTGGACGGTCAGAGGAGGAAGACGCTGCACCTGCAGAGCCCAGGACCCAGCCCCGCCAGGCACTGCTCCAGCTCATCACTGGGGAGATGGAACTCCGCTCCCCATCGCGGGGCAGGGGCACAACTCCCTCCTGTACCTGCACTCTGACATTCCGCCCTGGGACTGCTGTCGCAGAAAACCACAGGAAGGCGGTCAACTCCCAGAACGATCAAGCACTGCTGGTCAGATGAAAGGATCTGGTTTGATCCAGGGACAAGTAACCGCTGCCTGTGAGGTGCTGTGGTAAGTACCTGCAGGCTACCACAGCCTCGAGGAAGGGAGCGAGGGAGCTATTACGTGCGGTATATATGTAAAGTGATGGGCTGAGCAGCAGCTGGATCTCAAAGACTCAGTCAAGAGAGGCGGGAGAATCTCCTCCTCTGTAGCTCTGAGCTTCGTTAGCCCTACACAGAGCTGCAGGTTGGATTACGGACCACGCGGTCCTGCCCAGCCTCTGTGATTCCCTGTGGCCCTAAATCCTTCAGCACGGAGGCAACATGGCTGGTTAAGGACCTCCTCCAGGAGGTCAGAGAAGGTTCCTTCCCTTCAGCGTGCTGTCTCCAGAGAAAGTGATGTCACAAAGTCACAGACTCATCTGTCTCTGAAATAAACCTGACCCAGCAATTAAATCCACGTTGAGGACAGGTTGCTGGGCAGAGTCACAGATGCAGAACCATCCCCCATACAGCAAGGTAGCTTTGTAATTAGTGTCAGAAACGGATGCAGAAGTGTCCCCCATAAAGCAAGATGTCTCTTAACTAGTGTCAGAAAGCGTATCGGTCCCCACTGAAGACAAAACTCGTTCTTACCAGAAACATTCAACATGTCATCAATTCGCCCTGTGATCCAGTAATAGCCATCTTTATCTCTCCTGCAGCCTAAAAATAGCCAGAAATGACAGCGTGAGGAAGCAGTGCCAGCACTCAGAGCAACTGATAAGGGATTCTGAGGCCAGGACGTGGCAAAATTTAAATTGCCATCCCCAGGCCCCTGCAGCCACACACCTCTGGACAACCTTACCATCGCCTGTCACATAGTACCCAGGGAACTTCTTGAAGTACGTGGTTTCAAATTGCTGGTGGTTTCCGTACAGTGTGCGCATCATTCCTGGCCAGGGCTGCTTAAATACCTGACGGTGAAAAACGCAGACCTGAGTCAGTGAGAGCAAACCCAATAACCTGGGCTTTGCACCATGGCGACAGAGTCATGCAGCCTCCGCAGGCTGTGACGGAGACGCTGGAGGCAGAGCCAGGAGTGATGACACTCAAACACTTGCTGCCCAGTGCTGATCTTCTGGGGAAGTCTCGCCAGGCTTGGCACGGGGGAAGGAGCTTGGCTGAGGAGTTGTTCCCATCCTCCCGCCTTGCCCATGCGTGCAAGTGCATTTAACCATCAGCTGAATGGTTTGTTTATGGCATAAAGCCCCCAGCAAGCTACAGCAGTGGAGGGAGTTCCTAGCACCCACGGGGGTCCCTTGGGTGGACCCAGAGTAAGCAGAGATGTGCACATGCTCCCAGGAAGGTCCTGGAGCTCACGGGGAATGGACAAGGGGAGGAGAGGGAAGATCAGCCCTTCTTTACCAGGTAGCCTTCTGCTTCTCCTTCCAGCTCTTCCCCCGACTCGTTCAAGATAGCAGGGACCACACCGAAGAAGGGGAACGTCTGCCATGGGGAGCAGAGAGCAAGGAGACAGGGAGGTGAGCCCACACATTAAAACCCCCGAACCAGGAGTGGGATGCAGAGCAAGAGCAGCTTTGGAGAGGCTGTGGCACATGGGCCTGTGAGCACAGCTGCACCAGGCCAGGCCTGGGATTTTGGGTGGTGGCCGCCCCCCAGACACACCACCATCCCACTATCACCCTGGCAGGCTGGTAAGCACCAGGCCATGGCACAGACAGTGCCAGCGGCTGCTGCAGTGCCTTGCTCCCCGGGGAGCCCTCCCTGCCCCAGGAGAGCAGAAGTACTCACAGCAGAGCCCGGCTTCAAAGGGGTGGCGGCAGGGAGGGGTGTCAGCATGTGGCCACCCTGCAAAGAGAGACAAACACGAGTCAGTGTGGGCCACGCCAGCCCACGCCACAGACGTCTGCACTGGCTCTGGTCACATACAGGCTGCTCGGGGCAGCTGCAGAGACAGGGCCCCAGGAAGGATACGGCAGGGGACAGGGAGCCTGGGTTTGGGCACAAAGCTTTGGGGATGCTGAGGGACAGAAAGGGGAGGGGAGCAGGGTCCGGAGCAGACCTTGGCAGGGACCCTTTGGAGAGGAAGGTCCCCCCTTGGAGCCTGCTTGAGGTCCAGGAAAGAAAGAGAAGGGGAAGCAACACTTGCAGGCCACACCGGACTCTCCTGGGCAAGCAAAAGAACTAGTCCACATAACAACAAAGAAACACTAGGGCACACCTGCAACGACACCCTGTGGGGAGCACAAGGGAAAGAGGTCCCAGGGCCACCCAGGTGAGGACTCACTGTCTCCGTCTGCCAGAACGTGTCCACAATGGGGCACCTCTCTTCTCCCACCACGCGGTAGTACCACAGCCAAGCTTCAGGGTTGATGGGCTCGCCGACGCTCCCCAGCACCTTCAGAGACTTCCTGCTGTGCCTGTGGAGAGGAGGGGGCTGGCAGGGGCTCAGCAGGCCCTGGAGAGCAGCAGCGGTGAGCCTGCTGCACAGCAGAGCCTACAGGAACTCCTGTGCTACCCAAAGTGTACTTGGGGCTTCCAGGCATGGTTCAGACCCTTCTGGGCCCTCTTCCATGGGGGAAGAACGAAGACCTCTGTGATTTTGGTGTCTCCTGCCCCACACTCCCACTTGGCTCTGCTCCTTCCCCTCCTTGGGCCAAGCAGCAGCACACGGCTGAGCACTCTGCCCAGCACACCTCTGGGAGCTTTGGTCCGGAGCAGGGAGGACCTGCCACCTCTGAGCTTAGCTGCAGCTTATGATGGAAGAGGACCACCAGCTCAGAAGTGCCACCATGAAGTTAGCGCTGGGAGCGCAGAGACACAGCCTGCATATTGCTGTGTAGAAGGCACAAGATCCTGGTCTGTTCAGAAAATACGCTGGGGAAGCTGCTGCTCAGAGGGGAAGCTGGGGCCCCTGTCCCCCACTGGGAGCCTCTGGCTGTGCCGGAGCCAGGGATCCCCACGCCACTGGGGGCTGCCACTCACTTTTTGACAGGCTCCTCCCCGTGCTTCATCAGCAGCCGGACGGCTGTGGGGGCTGTGTAGAATTTAGTCACCTTGTACTTGTCAACGATGCTCCACATTCGCCCGATGTCCGGGTAGGTGGGGACACCTTCAAACTGAGCAGGAGACAGGGCAGTGAGACAGCCGCTCCTTACTGCTACTGACCTGCAGCACCTTCCCGTGCAGGAGGAGCCGGCAGCAACAGGGAGCAGCAGACGGACCCTAGCGTGTCCTTGTACAAATGCCAGGGCACCAGACAGTGAAACCAGCCCAGCCCAGGGACCCCTTTTAGTGGTTTTTTGGGACAGATCTGGAATCACCCCATCCCAGGCATTCTAGCAGATGTCCCCTGAAACACCCTAGCAGCACCGGCATTTGGGCGGCTACCACAGCGACAGTCCCACCAGCACAACTGACCCTGCCCACACAGCAAAAGGCAAGAGGTCCAAACACAGCGACAGAACCACAACCCGAAGCACCAAGAACCCCCAGAAGGACTCCCCCAACGTGACACCGATTTTCCTGCTTGCAATTCCCCAGGGAGTCTTGGGCACAGGCCTCTGGCTCCCTGATCTGTATGTAAGTTACAGCTGTACACTGTCAAGAGAAATACAGACGCAGGAGTTAAATCCAGCTTGTCAAACTGGCATCAGCAGTGAAAACATCACTCCCTGCTCCTGATCCGGCTTCCACATTACCCTGCAGCAGCCCTGGCTCCCCTGGTGCACAAGGCTTGTACTTCTAAGGGAAAGAAACAGGGGAGCACTTGAAAAACTAAACACCCAAAAGTCACATATCAAGTAGCTCCCCCATCTGCCACCGAGCAGACACCCATGCCCTCCCTGGGGACCGTCACCCTTTCTCACAGAGCGCGGCACACTGCACGCAAGCGAGAAGCACATTCGTCACACAGCAATGCAGGGATGCAGCTCAGCACCGTGTCCTCCATGTTCTTGGGGTAAAAGCACCCAGCCGCCACCCAGCACTTACCAACACACTAGTTGCCCCGTTTGCCAAGGGTCCGTAAGTGAGGTAGGAATGGCCCGTTATCCACCCGATGTCAGCTGTGCACCAGTAGACATCCTCCGGTTGGTAATCAAACACATATTTAAATGAGGTGGCAGCAAAAAGCATGTATCCACCCACTGTATGCAGCACACCCTAGGAGGAGAAGGCAAGCAACTGTCAGCGCAAGCGCCCACCCAGGCCCTCACCCTCCCGGGCCAAGCTGAGCATCACCAGCCCACTGAGCTCAAACAGCAGCAGTGACCAGCACAGCCCCTTTCCCAAGGGCTCTGTGGATCCTCCTCTTAGTGGGGCCTCCCAGCAGGACCCTCAGCAGCGCCCACAGCGAGGCATTACTGCGGTTCAGCCCGGCCCCGTGGGCGGTGGGCTAGGAAGCATACCTTGGGTTTCCCAGTTGAGCCACTCGTGTAGAGGATGAAGAGTTCGTCCTCCGCGTCGCACCACTCAGGCTCACACTCCGTGCTGGCACCACTCATCAGCTCGTGCCACCACACGTCCGTGGCTGGGTTCCAGGGAGTCTGGGAAAAACAGATTAGAAACAGGCTTGCCCAAAATAAGAGAAGTGGGGGGGACGAGGGGTGCAGCCCTAACCTCACCCCCCTCACAGACCATCGAGGCAGATGTTCACAGCACAGCTTCTGCCCCAGAGCTGCCTGCTGCAAACCATGCACCACAGCTGCAGCCCCCACTCTAGAAGCTCCTTTTCTCAGCCCAGAGCCACGAGGAAAACCTTTAAACACCGTCTGGCTGCAAGACCTGAAGCAGGTTGCCCAGACCACCGGTATCGCAAATAACTCGGCAGTAGCAGCCAGGAGAGGGTCCACGGCAGCAGCTGCTCCGTGCTCTCCCAGCAAACAGGCTTCTCCTGCCCACAGGGCTGCCCCGGAACAGCCAAGCAGCGAGCCTCCCCCAGCACAGCCGCACACCCACCTGTCCCGCACGCCTTGCGGGGACCCCTACAGCAGCATGGCCCGAGACAAACAGGAACATGTTTGCTGGGCTCACACTGCTCGGCCTGCAGACACCCCCCACCCCCAAAAAAAAGAAACCAAAACAAATCTGTTAACCTGATTTTAAGGAAATTACCCTGCTGCTCCGACGTGGAAGCACCCAGCACTGGCCACCCGAAGGAGCTACTCGAGGATGCCAGAGCTGTAACAGAGCCACCAGTGCTTGTGGCTGGTGGGCAGAAGTCACCCCAAGAGTTGTGCTGTGCCAGCTGGCACAGATCACTGCAAGACCTAACTCCACCTGAGCTCACCTTTCCTCAAAGGAGCTTGGGGTGGCCACGTGGGCAACACTCCCCAGCCTCAGCACGGATGTGCACATCTGTGAGGGCCAGCACGCTGACCCAGAGCCTTGCAGCTCCCAGCCTGGGCACTTCTCCTCACAGAGCTAGAGCCCATTGCACAGGCACAGCCTGCACAGAGTCCCCACAGCCCCCTCAGCTGGGCTGCACGGAGGCACAGAGAGCAGAGCAGCCACGAGGTCACACGGTGACTCTCTGCAGCCTAAAGATGTTCACGTGCCATTTGGAGGCACCGGGACCCCACGGCCCAGCACACAGCTCCTGCACACGTGGTGCAGGGGACACTACCTGCTGGACAGCCTGGTGTAACCGAGCCCACCTGGAAAGCCCTCACAGATCCCCAGGGCTCCTGGCTTTACCTGGGGAAGCAGTTTCCACAGGTCTGTCCCACCAGCAAGCCCCCAGCAAAGCACCAGCTCAAACAAGCCCAAGGTAGGCTCACACCAGCCCATCCAACAGTGGCTTTCTTGCATCCCTCCTTCAAGGATCCCTCCACCTTAGCCCCCAACTTCCACTGTCCATGGAGGAGGTCAGCCCCACGGCATGGCACACAGCCCCTGAGGCCAGGCCTCTGCCTGCCTGCTCGTGGGGTCCTCAGGCCCCAGCTCCTTGGATGGGGCAGGCAGAGTCCACATTGTAGCTCCAGAGCTCCAGGTCTGCTGCCCATGGCACACCACTGCAGCCGGGAAGCTGTGGGTGATCCCTGCCAGCGTCACCGCAAAGGGAAGTGCATTGCGACAGCTGCTTTTAAAAAAGGCAGAGATGAACCGTTATCTGAACGCTGACAGCGCATCCTGGGGTTCTGCATTTCCCGTCAGCACGCTGACGTGCGCTCAGGGGCTTCTATGGATGCAGATTTGTTTCTGGCAGCACAGTTGGTGGCACTGCATTCGCCCCGAAACCGTGGGCAGCTCTGGCCAAGCGGCGAGTGGTAACTACCACTAACATGCAACTGCCGGTAACCTGGTTAGGAAGGCACGTGTGGCCGTGCAGAGTCAGAGCGGTTAGGAAGGGGGAGCGGAAGGGAGATGCCACGAGGAGGAAGGCAGCGCTGTGTGTAAATACCTTGGGATGGAGTCTCTGTGAGCTCTCAGTCTTTTTTTCCTGTTAAAAATCCACAAAGAGGGTGTGAAAGTTGAGAAGCAGAGGATCCACACTGGGCTTTGCAGGCAGGGAGCTGGAAGCCCACAGGCCTGGATGCTGGGAAACCATCCTGGCAGGCTGGAGGGCACTTGGATCCCGGGCCAGGCCAGGAGATGCCCTCTGCCTGTTTCCAGCACCTTCCCTGGGTACCCACCACCTGTGCAGCGGGTCGCAGAGGCCACCCCTGCACGCAGCCAGCTGGGTACAGAAGCGCAGAGCTGGCGCACAGCCCACGGACCGTCTGAGAGTGTCACACAAGCCGACAGCATGGTAAGTGTGCTCACCAGGGAAAGCAATCTTTAACAAAGCGTCTGAACAAGTACAGCAGCAAAACCCACAGGGTAAGGGACACCCTCCAGCCTCCTCCCAGGACAGTCTGCATAGTAACATCACCTCACCCACAGCACCCAGTGCAGGGACAGGCTTCTCTGCGACCACCCAGCCAGGGAAACCTTGTGCAGGAAGGCCAGTCTGCTCCGGTATTCCCAGCCCTTTGCAGCTACCCTGCCCTCGCAAGAGAGGGGGCAGAGGAGGCCAGTGTAACACAGCCAGACTGGCAAACATCGAGCAACACCCCAATAAAATTAACACAGCTGAACAAGGAAAAGTAGCTCAAAGATAAAGAATCTGCTGGGACTTCTTGTTCCAGGGATGCACACAGACCGTCCTTCTGAAAACAGAGCCCAAAGCTCACATGTGCTCCCCAAATACAACCCATTTCTGAGCAAGCAGCAGCCTGGGGATAACCCAATGCAAATAATCACCAAACACACAGGGACCGAAGACACCACGGTAAGACACGGAGCCGTTTGGTAGTTCAAAGCGACCTGCCTTTTAAGCAGATGAAGACAGCGGGTAGCAGCCGGGTGCAGCAAGACTGCACACCAGCCTCGGGAGCTCAGCAGGCAGCCACGGCTCCACGACACCTTCCCCTCCTTCCACCCCCACCTCGCCACATGCCTCTGGCCCACATCCTTTCATCTGGTTTCAGTTGCAAGGGAAAACCGCAGCCCCAGCAGCTGACGCAGTTACTCTGCCAGCTACACAGAGGCTGCACTATTCTCAGCATATGATTGTTGTCATGTCGGGGGGCTGCGTTGAACCCACACCATGAGCACAAATCGCCTGTTTTTCCTCTTGCTTCCACTGTCACAGCTACGGTGCAGGACGGCATCGGTCTTTGCAAAAAGCAGAGAGAGTTACAGGATTAGGAAGGGAAAGCCTTCACTGTACAGAGGAAAACAGGCATCTTGTCCTTGTCCTAGTGGCTTTGGAAGATGTACCCGCTGTGCTCGCAGGGGTCCTGCGGGCTGGCAGCTAGTGATGGTGTTAAAGGAAGCAGCAGGGAGAGGATCTTGGTAAAGGAAAAGGAACCATTTTTCAGACCACTCGCAATGCAACAACAGCAAGAAGGGGAGAAAACAGGAACAGGAGTCAAGAGAACAGGAGCATCCAGGGAAGCACTGCAGCGGTTTTGCACCGATCGATTTGCTGGGTAGAGGCCCATAGCCATAAAATCCCCCCTCTCACCCCCACAGGAGCATACCTGTACATCCTGGCACAGCCTTTTGAGAGGGGGAGATTTGCTGCATGTCCCGTCCACTGCTACCTCTTCCCTCCCCAAGTGCTTCACCACGATGCACTTTTTCAAAGGGGAGCCCCTGTAAAAGGCAGGAGCTGTCAGAACAGGCTGCTCGGGCACGGGCTGAGCCCGCCCTTCACAGGCAGCACTGCAGGCAGAGCAGGGGCCCTGAGCTGCCCTTGTTGAGCTACAGCGTACGGTGCCACGCAACCTCCAGGCACACCATGAATTGTCAAGGCGCACAGCCACAGGAACAGAGCTTGGAGAGCAGGAAAGGTCTGTGCACAGCTTCCTGGGGATTTATCAGGTAGGATTCTTACGGAGGAAAGGGGGATTGGGCAGTGACTGGGCAGATTCCTTACAAATCCCAAACTTGCCCACTTGTGACCATGAACAAGACCTTGCACAGCACCCAGGAGATATTAGGTGGCTGCTCCCATCCTTAGGCGTGACCAACTGTCTGATTCAGAAGGAGGAAAAGCTTCCAAAGCCAGACTATACGTCAAGGAAAAGAGTGGGCATTTGTCCCCTCATGGGGGCTAACACAGCCTACCCATAATGCAAACACAATGATCTCACCTCCCGTCAGCCCTGTCAGGGTACCAACACACTGTCTCCAACAGCTCATTCCCAACTTCCAAGATCACTTCTGTCCTCCCAGGTACCTATTTTTACAGCCCTATACACTTACGTTTTCAAGTTTTAGAGTTTGACATGCTTTTATAAAGTTTGAATTTCTAACACGCACACTACCTGCCCTAAATTTTCATGTTTGATCAAATTTATAAGACCACATTCAGTCTCACACAAGCTACACAGACTCTGTCTGTAAGCTTGGCAAAGCCATTTCACCATGATTATTTCCCCTTCCATTTTTTAAAAAATAAAGCAGCTTCACCATATATTCGTGCACAGTGAGGCCCTGATCCAGTGCACTTGTTGGTGCATGTCAACTGGAGTGCCCACTCCTGTTTACACAGCCATTTCCCAAACTTGAATAATTTCTGATTTATTTCATTGTTGTCGAATTAGTGGCTTTGGAACAAGACTAAAGCCTCATCTTGATGTGCCCCACAGCACTGTGTCCAAGTGTTCATAACTGGTATAGTGGTGCGTTATTCCCTCCCACTCCAGGAGCTGTTGCAGAACTGGGAGATCTGCCATGGGCCGCTATGATGGTGGATCAATCTCTCTCCAGCAAATCCTCCCCCATCCAATATGTGGGCCTTCAGGTCAGAACAAACAAGAGGAAAGTTAAAAGAAAATGTTTTTAAGATGAGGGAGTCAAAGCACATACTCCTTCCGAGAGGCTCAGGAACGCGGTGCAGCTCGTGTCTGCTGCAGAGCCTGCCCACCTATGAAGATTCCATACCCAGGTGTGCGGGAGCAGATTCCGGTAGCGATGCCTTCCTTACAAAGGAATCCAGACTTACTTGTCTTTACATTTCTGAAGGGCTTCATCTGCAATCTGCTTCAAGTTGACCAGCTTGTCCCCTCGATAAAAGGCATCTGCAAAATGGTAAGGAAAACATTAGAGGGGCTTCACGGCCAGGGCAGCCTGGGACAGCTGGAAGCAACAAGCAGTTGTTTCAGGAGGGCAGAGCAGAGCTCACATACTGCAAATGAGGGAAAGCAGTCAGGCAGCTGATGGGAAAGGTTTCCTAATACACCCTTTTAGCCTAGAGAAACAGATCCAAGAGAAATGGTGAAATTCCTTCCCTGGGAGAGGTTCCAAATTGACCCCAACAAGTCCCTTGGGTATATTCTGTGCAAAATAATCCAACATGGCCAGAACACAGACCGCAGTTTAGTGGGTTTTTTCCATGCCATGGACCTATTAATAAAAACACTATTTTTTGCACTATTGCAAAAACAGTTGGAGAAATGCAGCGGGTGTGCATGCAAACACTACCACTTCCTTGCTTTACAAGGCTGAGAGTTGCAGCAGAAATGTCCTTAAAATTGGGAAGGGAGGGAATTCTCATATTAGGACTGCCTCATAAACGATACATCTTGCAAACATCTGGCTGATTTTGAAGAGGAAAATGGATGAGAAGCGTTTGGAAACATCTTATTAGCAGCTGGTGACATCATGCTTTACAGGACAAAGTGGGCGGGCTGCTTATATGCTTCACTGTACATTCGAAGTGGAAAATAGTACTCCAGCACCGCTACAAGCGGTGCATCCGCCTTGCGGCAGCTCAGCTAAAGCACTGCCCCTTCCTCTTCCATTTCCAAGTGCATCTGGCTTTTAAAATAAGGGCCTTTCAGACAGGCTACAGTAATGGCTCAGGGGCACAGATGCATGTTTTACCTGCTGTGATGAGGAGAGAACAACCGCAGTCAAGAATTCGCTCGCAAAGAGAGTCTGCCGAGAAACCTGCAAACTGACAGAGATCACACAACCAAGTCAGCAAGAACACAAAAAATACAACTCAAAAAAACCAACAGCAGCTGTGCGGTTCACCCGCGGTAAACGATACCACCAGGCACTGATGGAGACAGCTAAAGGAGCTTCATTCCACACTTAATGCAGAAAAGGGCTAGGCAACAGCAGCACCTTAATTGAGTTTCCATCCATCTCATGGTCAGCACCCATCTTTCAAACTCCTCTCCCAGAAAGAAGAGCTGCTCTCCGTAAAGAGCTCAGCACCAAGAGCAACACAAAGGGCTTGTTCCTACCACAATGGAGTGCAGAGCTCCAATCCTGGCGCAGGCCAGCATGGCTACAACCAGCTCCAAGATCATTGGCATGTAGATGGAAACTCGGTCGCCTTTTTTCACACCTGCGGAGAGAAAACAAACACATCACATGGCAAAAGGACAGGATACAGAAAGAAACTAATGATTTAAATCAGCATCTATATGTACACAATAAAGCTTCAGATGGAACTAGGGCTGAACCAGTCTTGGGTTTTGCCTTTCAAGCCCTACAGCTCTGGTAAGATAAGATGACTGCAATGAACGCTCCATGTTCTCATTGGACGCAGCCCTTGAAGGAGGCAGAAGTGTAACTGGTGCCCACTGCTCACTGGAGAATCCCTGAGCAGCAAGTTTTGAGCACAGATTTCTTCCTTGTACAACTGACTTGGCCAGCATTGATTAGTTTTCACAAACAGAGCCAGAGATGAATCTCCAAAGGTGCATTGCAGAGCAAATCTGCATCCACTCTGCTTTACAAATGTGGAGGCAGAGAGAGAGGTGAAGTATTTTGCACAGAATTAATCAACAGACTGACAACCAGACAAAAAATGAGCCCAATCTCCAAAACCCCGGTCTGATGCATTCCCAGTATCCAATGTTCCTCTTGCTTCAGCTGCGTACCTTGGCTGCGGAGGACATTGGCGAACTGACAGACTTTGTGCAGCAACTCGCTGTATGTTATTTTCGCGGAATCCCCAGGTTCATTCCCTTCCCTGGAAAAGCAAGGTAGTATTTGTTATTGTACAAGCATTACAAGGCAAGCGCTGCACTTACTGCTTTGGACAACGTGTATGACCTCATCTGCCCTTCCAAGCAGAGTAACCAAACCCCAGAAATCCAATCCTGGGCTAAAGTTCTCCAATAGTAGGAAAATTAAGTCCAAAGTCCCCATTCCCTGTGTAGATCAGTATACCTGAAATCAATTGAATGCATGCAGTGGAAATACATGGTACTTTCAGAGAGGCAAGGAAGGTCCAACGGAACCGAAGCTGAGAGAGCACAAGCCCAAGAGCAAGCCAGGATTTACGGCATGGCACCCTTGCTCACATGCAGATATATCTGCATGACACATTGGCCAACGTTATTGTGCAGCAGCACACAGCCCTTAAATACCTGCCATCCGATGGACTGCGATGGGGTGTCAGGGCTGCCTTATTTTCCAAGGTCACACATACCAATGTATTTGTGCTATGTCATGCCTGCTCTGCATTATTGTCTCTGTGGCCCTCCATGAACCAACTCTGGGCTGCTGCAGCCCAGGTGCCAGTTCAGTGGGACATCCCATTAGACACACCGATGGGAAGAAGAGCCAAGAGCTGCAACCAGAGATGGAACGGGAATGTCGCATCCCCAGAGAAACGGTTTGCTACCGAAGAAAGCAGCAGGTAATTTTAATGTGACACAAGTCTTCAGCTATGCAAAATAAGGTGGCACTCCCAACAGAATGGGAGATTAACAAAGAATTTGAATTTATTCTCTCCCTGAGGCAACCAGTACAAAACCAGTAATGATCCATAAAAGAATAGGGTATCACTCTCAGTTGATAGTCCCCGTGGAAAAGTGTCCCCTTGAGTATGTGCAGCCAAATGAAAAACAACCCTGGTGCTGGGGAGAAGCCAGGAAGCACCTCCACGCTGTGTCCTCCCTTAGGACTGCAGCCAGGCTCCGTCTAACTTGGGAACAGAAACCTCACTTCTTTAACATCCAAGCAGTCCAGAGCATACAAAAAATATGTACTGAATTCTGCTAAAACTAACCCCTGCTCCTCCTTCCCCGGCAACACAAACAGCGGGAGTGCTCCTGTGACACAGAAATGCATAACCACACACCCTCATTTCTCATATCATTCTGTGTCAGCACAACAGTGACCAGTGCTCCAGTGGCAGGCATGGTCCTGGTGGAAACAGCGTAAGAGTCAGGAAAGCCCTGCTGACACAGGCTCTGCACCTCCTGCCCCATGCAGGACAGGGCTTTCAGAACTGGGGGTTACACTTGGATTACCCCATTCAAAAGCTACTCATGGATCTGCTGCTTACAAATTTGACTTGTCCCACTCGATACCCAGTTATACTCCTGGCTTCCATGGTGGTCTGCAGCAACGGGGCGCATCGATACCTGCACTAAACTAACTTGCACAGGGCAGTGTTATCTTCCTACCAGTGGCTCCTGCAAGGGGATTCCCTGCTTGATCCTTTATGCAAGTTTGGTCCCTTTTAAGTGCAAAGAGGAGAGAAACAAGAATACTAAGAAAAAGTGTGGGAATGAAAACCAGCGTTCAGGGCAGGCAGCTCAGCTCTGGCATCCAAGCAGTTTGCCCTCCTTTCCCCATCATTACCAAGAGCATCACACTTTGAGCTAAATAACATGTGAGACTTGGGCTAGGGCCCTAACAGCAGGGCTCTCGCCTAGTAAAGAGAAACCAGGAAATCAGAGAGTTTCCTTGTTGATTTTATTACTTGAGGGTCAAAGATCCAAGAGCCGATTTCAGTGCTGGACTGAGGAGCTGTAACTGATTTCAGTGCTGTAACTGATCTGGCTTAGAGGAAGAGCATCTTCTTCTGTTGCATCCGGCGGTGTGCTGGGAGCCCTGCCTCGCCACGCAGAGGTTTCCCTCAGTGCATCTATGCTGCAGGCACAACAACATCAAGGCTAGTGCTGCGCAAACCTGCTTGGGTCCAGACGTGCAGTACCACCGCACGTGCAGGCCTGCCCCTCAGTGATGAGCCTTGCTAGGAGATACCTCTTAAAGGCAATTATAATGCTTCCAAAAGCAAGCTGGAACACCCCAGCCCCACTAACCCCCTGCACCTAAAGATCTCCGCACTGGGGTCTGCTGGGCACTGTGGGCAGGCCCTGTGCAACCCAGCCCCCAGCCCAGGGTAAAACCGGGCAGGGAGGAGGGACAGTGCTCTGCTGCAGCGTAGGATCTAATTACAACCTTTACTAAGAGAGAAACACATTAGGAGGAAAGGCTAGCACAGGCTGTCCCATCTGGAAGGCTTCCCATGTAAGGCAGGTAGGCAGGCAGGCAGCCTGCGGCCCTGGGTGCTATTTGGGGGCTCAGCTGGGCACCGCAGGTGAAGTGCTGTTTTGGCTGGTGGCAGACTTAGCCAAGGACACAGCAGAAAGCACTGGTCCCGCGTGCCAGGGAAATCAGGTGTGCCCATCAACTTGGTGATGCAACACCTACCTCAGGAGGGAGAGGAAGGCTCCGCTTTGCATGCAAAACTTGGGAGTCCTCTGACAGAAGCCCTGCAATCCTGCGCCCCAGGAAGACTTGGCTCCCTGCCTTGAGCCTTCCCGGCTGCATTTGTAATGCATCTCCTTGACAGACTCCCAGCAGAGCCTGGCCCTGCCCTGCAAACAGATTTCTGGAGGTGCCGATTTGCTTTGGGCTGGGGTGGCCACTGCTGCCACAAGGTGGGCTGATGGTGGGATGCAGACAGAACCTATGTAAAAAGCTGCACTGAGCATCCTGCACTTGCTGGGCAGCTGTGAGGAGATGGCAGCTTCTCGGGCGAGCAGCCCTGCATACCCGCTCTGGACAGATCCATGCTGCCTCCCGCAAACGGTACCTGGGAGGGACACGGACCTCTCCTGAGCCACCTGCGTGCAAGGCATCACTTTGACATCCCTGCTTTCCCTGCACATGAGAAGCACATCTCAAATACACGAGGTCCTCCTCCTCCTCGCTAGGCTCCAGGAGGGAAACTCAGGCCAGGGGATGCACCCAGGCTTGTCCTCAAAGCCAGCGCCCAGAGGGCTCTGCAGGAGAAAAGTCAGAGCGAAGTCAAAGAGAAGTTAAAACTTTCACAAGGATTGTCAGAGGGCTTTCAAAGTAGTTTCCATTCCTTCGCATGACTGCAAAAGAGCTCCACTAGCACCAGCAGGGGAAACCTCAGGCTTCGGATTTTAAGAAGATCTTGTGTTTAATGGGAGATAAATTGCACCCACATTTCCACAGGAAAAGCCGCCTCCTTTCACCGCATCTCCAGCAAAGGCCTCTGAGCAGTCTCTCAAGAGCAGGCAATTGCTTCAGTCTCCCTGCATCTAAAAACAGTTTGGAGTGCCCACAGCTACACTCAGCGAGCTACAGCAGCACTCAGAGTGCTCTGTCCTCTTCCCTGGCACAAAAGCCCAGAGAATTATGTATTTTAGACAGGGCATCTAAAGGAATGCCCACTTGCATGCTACCAAGTAATCCGTGCGTCAAAAGCAAGCCTGTAAATTCCTGGCATCAAAGTTCTGCAAGCAGCATCTTCCCTTCAGCACCCATCAGACAGAAGCAAATGCTGTCAATCCTGAGCCTCTCACACAGACTGCCTTGTCCAAATTAAATCGAAAAAGAAATAAAATAACTCACACTTCTGAAAACATTACCACAGTGCTCACCTCTATACCTACAGCATGCAGCCCAAGCCCCGCAGAATCCAACATCCCCCAGACAGATCCCTTTTTAGGAACTGGCGACAAAAATAGGTGGCAGCAGTACTGCTGCAATTGTTAGCATGCAATCTTTGATCTAGCAGCAAAGCCTTCCTCTGAAAGGGAAAAAAAAACCCCAAAACAATCTTCAGCTCCCCAAACTTCCCAGACACATCATTAGTTGAAATACACGGCGAAACACAGTTCGAGCCGGATGTTTTTCTCACCTTCCTCAGAGTCCTGCATTTAGCAACTAGTAATCCAAAATCTTACAGTATCATCTGGGTCACAGCAGGAATATATTTGAGTTTTTTAGCACTTGAGAAGGCCATGTTCTACATACTGCATGTTGTGTGCACACTCAGCTGGAGAAAAGCATTTTTTGGCCATATGGTCTCAGCTGAACCCCCCAACAATTAAGTAAATGCAAGCCCTTTAAACACAGGGATGTATAACCGGGGACCTTCCGAGGCAGGCTTTCTCCTAAAAATCAGTGCTTTGTTGAAAAGTCAGGTTTCATGCAAAGGTGATAGCTTTTGAGCTGCCTGCAGCCATTCGTGGCCAGGACCAGATAACCCAAGGGCATCAGGGACCATCACCACGGCAGTGTGTAGGACAGTAGCGCCCAGCTCTGCACAAACAGATCCCTGTCAGCATATCAAAGGAAGCACAGGCTCTGCAGAGTGTGTATCATACTGCTCCCTTCTGTCAGCAGTTAAAATAAAGGGCTCCCCACTTCTGAACAGGCGCTGTGATGCACACAAGTCCCATGGGACATGCCTTCGGTGGCCCCACCAGCGCCTCAGCAAGAAATGGTCACATGGAGAAGGCACCCTGGGCAGGAGAGGAAGGAAACTTCAGGTGGGGACACCTGAACATGTCACCTCCATAGCACAGCACCACCACGCTTACGGGAAGTTCATGGGTTGCCTGCCTGCTCAGCTGGGAGTTTGACCTTGGAGGTGCAGAGCCAAACCTGTTTCACCTCACGCTCCTGTAGCTAAATCAAGGTTAAGCTACCCTGTTAAAAGCGACTACGTAGGCTAGCAAAAGATTTAGTGTTGTACATTCATTGTGCAGTAAGGAAAGTGGTTTGTAGGAGCAGGCAAGCATTTCTTTAGAGCTACGTTAACTCAAGCACTGACCCAATGGAACAGTCGGGGATGCAGAGCAGCAGCGTGGGAGAGGGAAGCTGTGGCCAGATGCACTCCTGGATATTTGCACCAAAGCAGGTTAAGAAGTTATTGTGCTCTGCCAAGCACCAGGGCTGACCGCAGGACTTTTCAAAGCACTGGTCTGCTTCACCCACTCATGACATAACCAGGCGAGCCTTCCACTGCCCATCCAAGCCAGCTGAGCCACTCTCAACAAGCAGGAGGGAGAGGCAGCAACTTCTTAGCCTGCACAGCTTGGTGGCCAAGGGGATGCACACTTCCCAAAGTGCCCAAACGGACCAAGCAAAGCTGGCCTGGAAACCGATCAGCAACACTGTTTGGTTTCTCTCTTTCACCAGATTTCTACATAAAAATTATTTGCATAACCTCTTTGAGTAATGGATGAATACAGCTTGCCTGTGCAACACTGCCTCAGCATTTTTATGGAGCAGCAGGAAGCACTGGTTGCATCCGTGGGAATTATGGTTTTTAAGGCAATTGCCAATTATGATTGTGGTTTACAAGGGTTATAACAGCAAGATGCTGGTGTACAGGAGAAAATGATTAAATGAAGTCAAGCAAGCAAAGTGTTACAAGTTCTCCAGATCTGCCAGACCATCTGCAGATCCGCAAAGAGAAACAGAAAAATCACAGACCAAAGCAAGCCAGGGCACAAAGCCCAGGCCTGCCTGACCCCTCCCTCTAAATGCTCCCACTGATGACCAAAGGGGCTGAAGATCATTTAAGTTTCTTCTCAAAGTTACTGTGACCACACCCCCTCAAATAAAAGCATTAACCCAAAGTTACCAGGCACAGCTGGGGAGCGGGACATCTGGAAGGCAAGTTTTCAGAGCAAAGCAAAACACCTCAAAGCCCCCAGCCAGCAAAGAGGCAACAGCAGCCCACAGAGCAGTTTTGCTTAATGCAGGAAAACGCTCTGCATTTTAGCTACCGGCAAGCAACCTTAAGAAAACCTTAAGATTCCCTGTTTGCAAAAGGTGTCAGAAGAGGGAAAGGACCCTTTCCCAGACAATGCAATGTTAGAGGAAGAATTTGCACAGTGAGGAATGGCAAAAAGCCTCCAGTAGAGCAGAGATGGGGACTGTGGGAATGTCCGCCCTAAACCATCTCTGGTGCCATCTAACTAAAACACACTCAGAGCCCCAAACCCCTCCTAAGCGTGCGATCAAGCTGGTGCATGAGAAGCGTGGGATGGAGACAGCGAGTTCTCCAGCTCCACCAGCAGCCTGTCCCCAGGGCACAGAACGAGGCGAAGGAAGGAACTTTACCGAAGGCTCCTGCACAGTGGCACCTCCTCACGTGCAAGGTCACGGCTCACAGCTTCTCGATCCGCCCCACATCCCAAAATTAGAGCAGCTGAAATGCCAGGCAGAGCTTGGCCAGGCTGAGCTCCTGCCACCTGGGGAACGGGCTCACATGCACGCCGCGTGGGCAGCGGGAGCCCCGGGCCCCTCCAACGCCTGCGCCAGCACACACGGGCTGCGTGCTCTGCTACCGCGGCTATCAGCTGCTCACAGACCGCCTGCTGCCGTTTGGCCCCGGCTGGTCTCGGGGGAGCCAGGAAACCTGCTGCCTGGAGAAGGGCCTGCCTGGAGATACCTCGGTAGTTTGGGAACAACCACCGTCAAAAGTGGAAAAAGTACAATTTCTCCCTGCACCCCCAGCCTTGCTTATCCCGTCTGACACCGGAACGGCAGTCAAGTAGAGACAGCCCCCTAAAATCTGTCCTTGAGAAAACAGATTATGTTGGAACGTTAAGTTTGGAGAGACCAGCTGTGCAAGACAATCAGAAAAAGACCCTGTTTCATTGGAAAAAAATGCTTGTATTTGCATGGATTGTTCGATATGAAAGAGCTCCTAGGCAGGGTGCCCAAAGCAGAAGGGTCTCTCTCCAGCAGGGTCTGCACCGCTGACTCCAGCAGGGAGCCAGGGGGGCCTGAAACAGGTTTGCAAAAAACCTTCACAAGAACATTTCTTAACAACCTGACAGCGTGCCCAGCCCTGCCCATGCTTAACGTCACCTATCTCCCACCCCAGTAATGCATGGCAGCAAATACCCAAGAGTTCTGGGAAGGCTAAGGGGTTTTTCAAGTAAAAGGTTTACCAGAAAAAGCTGCTCAGCCTCTACCATCCCTGCAGTCATGTTCTAATCCCATTGCATCATGACAAGGATCAAGAAAGAAGAAATTGTGTAACGATGGAGCATAGCCTGGGAGAGGCTGGTGAAAAGATTTTCCCAATATATTCAGAAATACTTGGCAGCGCCAAGAGAACACTGTTGAGTAAACCTAGCAACAGAAATCTCAGGGAAAAGACAAATCTTATCAATTTAACCGCATCACCTTCTAAAACCATACAGTTAACTCTCAGACCTGCATTAAAACCACCCTATGCTCTTCCCCTCCAGTGCCCCCATCACACAGGTAGGCCCCAGCCAAGCTCCACTGTCAAATCCATCCGAGCCAAATCATCTCAACTAAAAGGTGATCACGTAACCAGGATGAATGGGCTCCTACTGCTGGAAAGAAAGCTAACCCAGGCTGGCAAACAGCACTCTGCCATGCCAAAGCAGGAGCCCTGGGCTCTGCAAAGCAGGATGCACTGCGACCAGCCCCCAACGCCCATCCTCTCCAGCACAACTGACCAAAACACAGGCATTACCGTGCCTGTATTTTCAAAACAGCTAAAATGGAACATATTTCTAAAGGGACACCGGGCCACCATCTGCTCTATGATCAGGAAATCAGTCTTCTAATCACCTTTAAAAACAGCCATATGGAAATGCAGCCTACAAAGAAAACACTCCCCACCCTGCGTGGCTGCTAATGTCCCATAGGAAAAACTGCATCAATTTTCTGTCTTTCCTTCTTACATACGTTCTCAGCTACTCTTTCTATTTGTAGCCTTTCACAACCTGAACAAGTACCAGAGGCATCTAAAGGAATAATATTTATCTTGTGCAGTCCAACCACTGTTCACCATACCCTGAGTGATGCCTACAGCACAGAGCCCAGCTGGAGGCAGACACTGCTTCAAAATCATTTATTCACCCTCCAAAATTCCCTCCAATTTTCCCACTCACCTGCCAGGCTACACCCTAAAAACCTACTTCCAGCCCCTTTCTCTAGGCTGTGGGATGCTCAGACGCCTCTAACGGAACCAACACCTCCCGGCTTACACTGCTGCTGGTTCATCGGCCAACATAAGCAAGTCAGCGCGGTGGGGTTTGTACAGCCTGCATTCACATCAGAGAGCCAGGACACCCATGAGTAACAGTTTTAAAGAAGACGGGACTGACAGCAGTCAGCAAGCCCCTCTTCAAGGGAAATCTACCATTATTTTGACAAAATAAGGCAGCTCTCAAGTAACACAGACCATGTGTAAATACCTGCTGATGGCACCAGCAGCCATTCAGTGCTGATGGGTACCTGCTCAGCAGCAAGGGGAATTCTGCTTCTCTGTGGTTTCACGTTTTTCCTACTCACTTGATACTGAGTAATCATCAAGTCAAGAGGATATGCATTGACTCTATGTTCTTACCTTCTTAAGTATTTTACAACATGGGACAACAGCCAATGAAGAAAAATGACAGCTTTTCACCTATTTTATTTAGAGGAAAGTTTAAGATTTAAAAAAAAAAAAAAAAAAAGGTTTTTTTGAAACAAAATGATTACATAGTGTTGCAACAGAGCTCATATGCAAGACTTATGGAGTAGGTCACCGAGTTTGGCTGACCTCAGCCAGCACTTCTAACTCTGCCAGCCAAATCCACAGAACACTGTAGAACGCAAGAGCTTGACACAAGAGGAAACATTTTAGCTGTTTACCATAAGTCATATTTTCAGAGGAACACCGACTATTTTCACCAGTCCAACAGGACGAGAGCTCATTTCCAGCACAACACAGCTGATTCTTTGTTTAAACAATTTGCAGGCGGGCCACAAAATATATCCTGGACAAAGCTTCTAGAAGTCAAACAGTCAACAAGCCACCTGCAGCTGGGAAACACCGCATTTGGGGAAATACTGCATCTCTGGATGGAGCACGCTGCCCAGTTTTCAAGACTTTCTAGGAACACTGAAAGCCAGGCAAGCTGATTTCAATGGAGGCCCAAACAATATCCATTAAGGACATGACAGGGAAAT
Source organism: Falco biarmicus (assembly GCF_023638135.1). Lineage (NCBI taxonomy): Eukaryota > Metazoa > Chordata > Aves > Falconiformes > Falconidae > Falco > Falco biarmicus. Next base: position 2,776,415 of record NC_079297.1, read on the forward strand.
TAAACTTTTAATCAGATTTTTGGTGGACATTTCTACTTCATGCCTCAGAAACCTCCACGGCCAGATGCCACCGGCTGAACTGTTACCTTGTTCTACACAAGGAACATCTCTTAGAAAATGGTCAGAGGCAACAGGAATGTAAAACATGCTTCACTATCAGGTACTCAGATGTGAAAGAGTAACCAGGAAGGCCATTGATTTCCTTGAGAGATTCCCCTAAAGAAGGGAAGTGACATCTGCAGAAATGATGGGCTTTGAATTTACAGAGAACTGCCAGGGCTCCTGACTTCATACCACACCACATTTCAACATCGGCAACAAGTGATGTGCAGAAATGCAAACAGAGAACCAAAACCCTGCTCCAGCCGTGCACAACAGCTCTGCCGCAGGGCTGGGCACAGGAGGAAAAGGCAAGCTCATTGTGCTGGTGGAGTCAAAAGGTTTTCTCAAAGCATTGGCAATCAGTATTACAGCCTAACAGCTCTGGGCACAGAAAGCCCACTGGACACAACAAATGCCACTACCCACAGGAAAAATGCCATGTTTGGAACAAGCATCCACTTACACCTCTTCTGGCAGAGCCTGACCACTTTGTCCCCTGTAAACGCCACTGCGTGGAGCAAGTCTCATCCACATGGAGCCCAAGTCCTTGTCCGCTTCTGCTCCATTCACACCAGGGTGCCAGAGGAGAACACACAAGCTGTTCACACAATTAAAATAATCAGATTTTCTAGGCTGATGAGTACATTGAAGGCTCTGACCTTCCACATCCTGAATCTATGTAGGAGCTCACCATCCTCTCTGTTCCTAAACTCCATTTATCTGCCCCAATTTCAGCTCTCACGCAATATTGGCATATTGTGAATATTGGCAGAACCCCAGCACCCCTCCCAACAGTAAGCAAACTATTCTTAAAACATCAAGGTGCCTGCTATATTTGCCAGCGTTACAAGATACAAGTTTCACAGACGTGAGAAACTGAGAGCTATTGTCTATGCATGTACACCCCTCGCTACTCCCCCAGGTAGTTATTGGGCAGCCACACACCCAGAACCATGCAGAAAGGCAGCTTTGGACAGGTTATAAGGTGACCTTTTAAGACGGGAGTGCAAGAAACAATTCGTGAAAAATTATTAAATTCCTTGTGCTGAATCAACAGAGCCAGACGCTCTGTCACAGCAATGAGCAACATGAGGAAAAAATACTAAATAAGGACATAAAAGTTGCCACAGGTCTCATTTACACAGCAGTATCGCACTGCAGCACTAGGATGTTCACAGCAGCTCAGCCAAGAGCCTTTTTAAACAAAAACAAAATACCACGCTGGGTCAGAACCAGGGTCCAGTGTTTTGTCTTCGGGAGCAGCAGCAGGAGATGCTGTTTATGGAGGGCAGATGAGCCCAGCCACCACCAGCAGTTCCGTTTCATTGGGGGACCTGCTGCTGGTCCTCAGAAGTGACCATTAAAAGCAAGGAAGCAAAGAGTAAGGCTAAACCAGCTCCATAGAAAGGCAGTTCTTCCATTCAAGGTTAGGCTGTTTTCTTGAACCTTTTGTGGGAAACCCCACGAAGGCAGTCTGAAAACAGCGGTACCCGTGCGCTCAGTGCCACCCGCCTTGCACCCCTGCTGGTCTGCCAGCAGGACTTCACAGCAGCTCCATCACCTTTCCAGCAGACTGCACTGGTCCATGCCCACAGCGACTCCATTCCACTTTACCACTAGGGATGCAAGGCGGATTTACTGGTTCCCAGGACCCACTCCATTGCCCCATCTAGACCGAGTGGGGCTGGCAACCTCCCAGCCCTTGGCACAGTGGCCTTTTGCAATAACACACAGCATACCCAGACTGAGCTCTGCAATTTCACATTCAAGTTCCTGCAGTCCTCTAGGGTGCATGCCTTCTAATCCTGGGCACTTACTGACATCCAACTTGTTTATCTGGTCAAATACTTCCTTGTATTTATATAGATGGATGCTGTATCTCTGCCAGTAGCGACTACCAAGGGTTTCAGAGCAAAAGGCGAGGAGCAAACAGCTCTGACAACCCAAATGAAAGCTGCTCCCCTGATTCAAGGCTGCTGCTGGCGTGTGTTCCATGCAGGAGAGCTTATACAACCCCTCTCCTTAGTGCTCAGCCACAGAGCAACCACCCAAGTGCTGCCTGAGTGCCTTCCTTCTTTACAAATTTGACATAACAGAGGAGGAAAGTCCCATTCTGCTTACAAAAACAGGATTACAGGTTATTCAAGCTCAGTAAAAACTACTTCCAGCGACAATCTTCAATAATGCTGAACTCCTTCCCACGGAGCACCAAGCCCAGGGGTGCTTCTGAATGAGCAAAGCCACAGATGACCACAGGCACTGTGTAATCCAGGGGTCACTAACTTTTAATAGCTGTCCCCTTCCTTCACTGCACCGCAGAGCAGGACAGCACAAGGCTGAGAGCGCTTGCCGGCTCCCTGCTTCTGCATCCTACGACATAAAAGTCTCTGCAGAGCAGGCATGGGGCTTGAGATCTCATCAAACCAACCATCCTTCCCAGCATCTCCCCGCAAACCAGCACGCATACCTGACAGGAATGAGTCAAGCTTTGCTTCAGTCAGCCCTTGAAAGGGAAAACCAATTCCAAGTAACTCCATGCCTGCCAGCTGTCTAATGTGGAGCTCAAAACCCTGACTCAGAGCATCCCGGAAAGCACACCCCACATTTCCTTCCACATGCTGGAAGCCCACAGGACAGTACCTTCCTGAAGAAGGTATTTTGCCGCTCTCACATATCTAGTTCATCCCTGGCACAGCTGCTCACCTGGTAACTACGTGAGAATTCATGAGTAATAAAGAGGACAGAGGATGCAGCACACATGTGCAAGCCATTAACAGAAACACTTGGGACAGAAGAACCTTAAGATATGACAGAAGAAAACCAGTGGATGCCAGGTCTCAGCACACACACACATATAGCCTTCGGAAATCAGCTTCAGACCACAACCGCTGAATTTTCCAGCCCCTCAGGTTGAACCAAGACTCTCCAAACCCTTAAGCAGGCATCACCACACTGCCCTGGGGCAGCACAGCTGGTCTCTCATCTGCAACCAAACCCACAGTAGGACAGAGTGATCACATGAAACCATAGCCTTGCTCAAAACATAGGCTCAAAACAGCCTACATCTGAAGACAGAGACTCCATCCACCAACGGAGAAAAGCCAGGGAGCTACACCTGAGGGCAAGCTACGAGTCCCTCCTGTCCCAGTTTGCACTTATATACAAGCACCCAAACACAGCAGCTGTTTGCACTGCTGCCACAGCACTAACCATACTGGTTGGTGATTGTCCTAGAACTGGGAGAGGAAAAATTCCACCAAAGAAATCTGGAAAGCAAGTAACCTGGACGTGTCTGAGGTACAGTAGCTACTTCCTTTACTCCTTGTTTTAATACCAGGTTTCTATTGATGCTCCCACCATTCCCACTCGTGCACTACACAGAACTCAGAGTCAGACAGGGCTCCGCAAAGCAAAGATGTTCTTGCCCGGAGGTATGAGAAACACTGCTCTACAGCACTCAGGCAATGCAGCCACTTTGGTAAACCCCCTCCCAGGCTGCAAGATTTCACAAAACCCACCAGAAGACAGCTACACTTTCCATGATGGAAAGCTACAACGATCATTGCCCTTGAAGGAGGGTACAAGATCTATATCTTAATAAAATACAAGCACATTCAACGTATTTCATTACCTACTTAGGTGCACCCAATCCATCCAGTTTCCAGAAGCAGAGCACTGTGCTGTCCAGAATGCTTCCAAATAACGGCTATCTGCCACAACCACCAAACTATCGCTCCACTCTCAGCACACACAGATGAGGTGACATGGATTGCTAAGGATGCACCCCAGGAAGTTTCTCCGATTTTCAGGGCTGAGTGGGGCCACCCATGAAGAACCCCCATCAGGGAGAGGAGCAGTGCTGAGCCTGACTGGTACTGCAAGCATAAACCAAACACATGGTAACTCTTTCAGAGCACTTTTCACTGCTGCGGGGCTTACTGAGATCCCCCTGTGGGAGTTATGCCCCCGATCAGCAACAGGGGAACAGCACACTGGGTATGGCTGTTTGGTAGCACCCGCACATAGCTCTGACTGTTCTCAGCAGCCGGCAGGCACGCACCTGCAAATGTGTACCACTAAAAGCAACCTTCCCAGTGGTGAATGTTGGTTCTTTAAACAAACTGTATGATTTAGGGATGTGCTTTAACTATCGGAACAGTGTTGAAAGAGACTGCATCACTGCAAGCATAGCAAGCCATCCAGGCAGTTACCAAAAAACTAAGAGTCAGTTTGGCACGGGACACTGAAAGGTGCTGAAGCCAGTGGGAGTAGCAGAGCCGAGTGCATTGTAGAGGCCTGCTACAGTTAAGCACTTCCGAAAGTCTCAGTGTTAACAGCCAGCATCCTCAGTCACAGCATCTGTGTAGATGACAGTAATGGAAGACTGGCACCTGTGAGGGTATCTGAAGAGAAAAACACAACCCAGTGCTGACCTGGATTATGGAGACCAAGCACTTTATTCTCAGCAGTTCAAGAGAAGATTATTTCTGCAAACAGAAGAGGTCCAGACCTTTACAGCAGAAATACAGCTGAAAGACAGCTTCATCTGGTTTCATTTTTGACTCTGGGGTGGCACATCCCAGAACAAAGCGCTCCATGGCGAGGAACGGCCACCAGACCAAGGTGCACCAGCAGCCAGCAGGTCTTGTTCCCATTTGGCCCCAGCAGCACCTGTACACCAAGCCAGGGTTTGACAATCTGTATCCTCTCTGGAAGGCTGCTGTCCAAAAACTATTTCCAGCTTCCTAATAAAACCCTCCAGAAGTGCTCCGGACCTTTTTTTTGTTTGGGTTTGGAGTTGTTTCTTTTTTTAAAACATACTCTATAGTTGTTGGTTATTTCCTTAAAGAAAGATTTATTGGAAGAAATATCACAGCTACAAGCCCCTAAAATCCTTTACTACATGTAAAAAAACCCAAACCAAACCCCAAGAACAAAAACAAGCAAAACCCCCCACACCACTCCTTCACCATTTTATCTTTGCAATGTCATATTTGTTCTAGGCCCAGAATGGGAACCATAGGCGGTTATTCTTTTGTTTAAACAAAGCCCCAGTAAGCTCTGGCAGCCTTTACTATCTTTGTTTCTCCTTTCTAGATGTTTTATTTCATATGCGTGCATAAGAAAGCAGAAAATAGACACACTCTCCCCAAGATGGCAGAAGACAGCAGCACCCTGCTAAGCTCACGTACCTGGGCTACAGGGAGGCTCAATATATTGCGCCAAGCCCTACCTCCTGCCCCTGCCCCCCGGTCCCTCCAGGCACCACCAATACTGCAGCTGGGGTGACTGGTTTGAGAAACAAAGCCAAGAACCTGGTGCTTCAGCTATGCACAGGTTACACAGAGGACAGGCTTCATCCAGGTACCTTTGCACCCCAGGGTGTAATGAGAGACTTTTGTAATATATGTTTTCTTTTTGAATTCCCACCTGGTTATATTTTTACCTCCACAAGCTGCCCAGGCTGATGTTTATTTATATGAGCTTATTAACAGGCACTTCAGCACAGAACCATTAATTTCTCTATGCGACACGGGTATGCCCGCTGCACGAAGGCACACTGTGCTCCTGCTCTAACTAACGCTACCCACCACAGACAGAGTCCCCAGCACGGCTTCAAGCCCCCTGCAAGTGCCCTCACCGTCCCAGCTGGCTTGTCCAGTGCATTCCACCTGCAAGGCCCGCAAAAGCCACCATAGGTATCTACCTGCCCAGTAAGCACAGTGTTATTGACTTTGGCCTTTCCACACCATTATGAAAGAGATTTCACTTTTGAGAGCAGCACTTTATCAGAAACACTTCCTGGAGCTACTGTTCCTTTTTAGGCCACATCAGCAATACCAAACAGAGAAAGAGGAATGAAAATCAGCAGAAACAGAAATACTTGTAATGTTCACAGGCAGAAAGAGGTATCAAAGTGAAACAGGCAACAGGGAAAATGCAAGTGTTTCCTACCAACTCAGGATGGTCATTCTGAACTACACAGCCCTAACAGCACCAGGAGGACAGTATCACGACAGTAAACGTCACCCATGTACAAGTTCTGCAGCACAAAGTAATCCCATTGTGCTGAAAGAGCAATTCCATGTGACTTGGGGTTAGACCCTCTGAGTGGAGCCAATCTGGGCAGACTTGACTGATGGTGGTGCAGGAACCTTCAGAGCAGCTTGGTTGTAACAAGTCTGGATGAACTGCTCACTCTTTCCAGTCCATGCAGAACCTGAGACAGCCAGTCAGCAGCACACAGCAGCTCTGAGTTTTGTCAGGACACATCTCTTCTCAGAGACGCTCAGCAATGCCTTGAAATATTCTTCACTTTTTTCCTAATTTCTCCCCTTAAAAGCAAAAGGCCACGGTCTCTTATCTTTTCAAAGCTCCCCTCGAGCTGGGCAATCACAGATACCTTGGTATAAGCTCAGCACCTTCTCCCATCTAGCAGGCTATAGACTTTCTCGTAAGCAAGGAGCCTAGGTATTTTAAAAGAATTCTAGTTTTTCCCAGGAATCCTTTGGAGGCGCTCATTTCTTTTTTTAACCTTTGATACAGTGTGACAAGTCTCAAGTGTTTCAGGAAAGCGAGCTCCTTCAGTAGTGTTAAACACGCAATGTGAAAGGACAAGACAGGAGCAATTACATTTTGATATTGAAGAAAAGCATGCACCCAGAGGCACCCACATGCTCCTAGAAGAGTAAAGTTACAATTTGCAACCCCTAGACCGGCTTCCTCAAGCCCTCAGTGCCACAGTTCACAGGTCAGTACTGCCCATGCCATGTTCAGCGTGCCTCTTCCATCCCTCCAACATTCCCAGCTGACACCTCCAGACCTGGCACCCCAGTGCCAGGTCACTTGTGACTGAAGCACGCTAGGAGACTTTATCCCAAAATAGTTGGGGAAACTGTCTGTGAAGGAGGAAGAGAGCCCTTATTTTTCAGCATGACTGACAGACACACACCATTTTAATATCCACTCCAAATTTTGCTCAGCATCACAAATACCCCCAAAGGCTGCCAGAATAACTAACAAGAAAAATCTTCACCAAGACCAAATTAAAGCTGTAGGCTGCTGTCTAGCTGTCACCCAAAGATTTATGTGCACCCACTCCCTCCATAAAAGCTGCCAACACTGGCCTGCCAAATGGCTTTGTTTGCTGGCACACCTGTACCTGAATGAGTTTTACAAAGGAGTTTTCATTCAGAAGCTCAGTCATTTCACATAAGAGCAAGTTAGAGCAGGGAAGTAACTTTCCACCACTTAACACCTGTGTCTTATCAATATGATTATTTGCTAAGCACTATGCTTCAGTGAAAGAACTGCACAATAGCTCTATGATAGAAACTCTAGAATAAGCCCAATTTTACAGTCTCAGCCAGAATTACACTGGTATAAACATATTCCTTTCTGTAGCAGGGTAGCTCCTTGTCACCTTTATGCGAGATGACTGTGGGGGGGCCAACCCTTCAGCTGCACAAAACTACTTAGAGCATCTGCTATTTTTATTGCAATGACAGCAAGACCTCCAGCGGCTCTGCTGACGGTACTCACCATAACTCAACAAGTTATTGCATCCTAACAAGTGGTACATTTAATTGTACTTCCTGTACTGCCACATACAGTCATACTGCTGCAACATAAATGCATGCTAGCTCAAGGGAAACAGCAAAATGCATGGATGAGCCAGACCCTGTTCTCAGTTTGGGGACACAGCTGTGGTGCCAGCTGAGCTAGATCAGCAGGGGAGCATTAGTTCTGGATGTTGGACATCGCAGCTGAAGCCTATTTCACATCAGTGCAAAAATTTCAAGTTTCACATGGCTTTTAACACTAGTAACTACTCTGGTAAAGAAAAATAGAAACAGATTCAGAGAGAGCTGGAAGTTAATTTTTCTTCCAATGATAAGAGAAGCCAGCCTTCCTGAGAGCATCACAGTCTTACACATGTTCAAGTGCAAGGAATCAATATAAAAGCTCAGGTTTTAGTAAAACCTTTCTGCCACAGCGGTGGAACTTGCCAGACCCACAAAACATGAAGACAGGACACACGGGGCTTATTAGCTTTTTGCTCTTGGATGTGAGCTGCTCCTCATCCCATATCTCCTTGTACACTTACCTACTTCACTAGGGAACTGTGGCAATTCTGGAGAAACCGTGAAACTGCCTCCATCCCATCTCTGAAAGCTCTGAGCTTCCAGCAGGTACAGCTGCAGAGCCACAGCTGGAAGCCAGGAGCTCCTGGGCCCCTTCAGCTCATCCCGGGATGGGCAGAGCAGCCCAGGACATGGCTCGTCCCGTTGGCACAGAGAGCCAACCCCGGTCGACCCATGTAAAGGTCCTCACCGGTTTTACCGTGTTTTAATTCACCTGGGTCAACAGTCTTGCCTGAGTTGGCAGCCAACACCGCCGGCACGCTGCGGCACGCTAGCTGCACACCTCCTACCCACGACAAAAACAGGAATTTACCAGTAAAAAGCAACTTTGTCCCCAAGTCTCTTCTCACTGACATTTCTGTCCAGCAGGTTGTAGCAGACGTTGGTGGTCGCCCCTTTCATCCACTCGATGAAGATCTTCCCCTTGGTCACGTCGAAGTTGTAGCGCAGGAAGGGCCCGGCGTGCTGGCTCTGCCAGTAGAACTCCTTCGCGATGTCGCCCCAAAACTCTGCAAAGGCAACGGCCGGCGCTGGTGACGCGGGCCGGGCCGGGGGAGGGCAGCCAGCGCCCCGCGGGGCACGGCGGCGGCCCACGCGTGTGGCGCGCCACGGCCCGGCCGCGCTCCCGCCCAGGGGAGCCGCTCCCCGGCCCGGCCCGGGGGCAGCGGGCACGGCGGCGGCGCTCACCCTGCGGCTCCTCCACGGAGCGCTGGTAGAGGCGCTGGTAGTGCGGCAGCGAAGGGACGTGCGCCGCCGGCAGCAGCTCGGGCCGCGGCCGGTACAGCCGGGCCTGCTCCTCGGGCAGCACCATGGCGGGGCGCCGGCGGCTCTGGGCGGGTGGGCGGCCGCCGAGCCCGCTTCAAAGCGGCGCGGGGACGGGGGCGGAGACGGGGGCGGCGGCGGCGGGGCCCGCCCTCATGGCGGCGGCGGGGGGAGCGCGGCCTCCCGGCGCCCCGGCTGGTCCCGCGGGGCCCGGCTGAGCCCGGCGGGAAGCCCCGGGGCGGCGGCAGGCCCGGGCGGGCAGCGGCTCGCCAGCAGCGGGGCGCCGGGCCGCGTGTCCCTGGCAGCCATGTCACCCGGGCAGCCATGTCACGCTGGCAGCCATGGCCCCCGTCTCGTCAGCCATGTTTCCCCCCACCTGGCAGCGCTGTCCCCTTGGCAGCCATGTCACACCAGGCACCTCCGTGAGTGGTGTCTCCTCCGTCACCCATGACCTCTCTGTCAGCCCTGTTCCCTCTGTCACTGGTGTCTCCCCTTTCAGCTGTGTCCCCCTCATAGTGATGTGCCCCCACGTCAGCCGTGTCCCCCTCATCAGTGGTGTCCCCCCCATCAGTGGTGTCCCCTGTCAGTCATGTCTCCCTCATGCTGGCAGTGTTCTCCCATCGACAGTGCTGCCCCATCAGCCACGTCTCCCTTGTCAGCTGTGTCCCCTGTGACCAATGTCCCCTCAGGGCCAGTCCCCACCACCTTGCCAGGCGCGGGGGAACAGCCCGGGGTACCACCTCGACAAGACCCTCCGTCACTGGCCCCACAAAAGGCCCAGAGGCCATGGCCACGCTCGCTGCCTGCCCCCCTGCCAAAAACAATCTTTGATTCCCTCTGCTTGCTGCCTGCCTGGCTGAGCAGTGAGCCACGTCAGTTCGTTGAGCATTTCCCCCTGCACAAAATTTTATAGATCTTGTATAGTTAGTGAGAAATTAAACCATTTTTTTTCACCATGAAAGCAGCCGAATGCTGGACCAGGGGCCCAGAGTGGCAGTGGGGTCTCAGCCCCTGGGGACAGTCCCAGCTCAACTAGACAAGCCCCAAAGAACAGCCCTGGTGGAGCCAAGGTTGGACCTGGGCTCTCCCAAGGGACTGGCGCGGGCTCTCTGGCCTGAGTGGTTGTACCTCTGGCAGCAGACCCATCGCCACCTTGACCCTTAACTGCCTGTGCCGAGCCGGGCTGCCCCGATGGCGTTGCCTAGGCAGGCTGCTGAAACCGCCAACGTCCCTTCTGCGCTGGGGAGCATCACCCCTTGCACGACACCCTGCTGTGCCTGGGGAGCCACGTGCTCTGGAGCTACAGGACATTTTGGGCCCCAGCCAAGGAGCATTCAAAAAATAAAAGAACATAACCTTGGACTTGGGACAGTATTCCTCAGGCTGGAGAGCAGTGGTCTGGTGTCAGCAAGCAGGTACGGCCTACTCCGGCATCCTTGGTGTTTTACATGGTTGAATGCACTCCCGGGGAGCATGGCCTTGCTGTATGCTGCGGGAGATGCAAACCTGTGGACTGGTGAGCATCGTCTGCCACCTCGTGCAATGTTCTCACCAGCAAAGAGGCACGAAACAGGCCTTTAACAGACAAAAGTGGCTGGTGCTGGTGTATCTTCTGTTAAGGACTCTCCCTAGTTTTGAAGGGCATGTCTATGCTGTAGCTCCCTGCACCGACGTTAGTCTGCTGGCTGCCCACACTGCTCGAGGGCAAAGCTGCTTCTCTGACTCCCTTGGGGAGGACATAGCTGGTTTCCTCCAAGATGAAACCCAAGAGTAGTTCAGATAATACCTCCCTCCATGGGCTGTATCCTGCGGCCAGCATCACTCCAGGGATGCTCTCTACACATCTTCAGGATGACCTCAGCGGGCTTTACACCTCTCAAATGGGTCAGCCGCCCTCACACCACACTGTAGCACATGTAACAAAGATTTCTTAGCCATATGGTATAAAACCACTGTCCTGGAAAGCTGCAGCACGGCCTCACATTATTAATTTCATTGTTATTAAAAAAAAAAAACAAAAAAAAAACAAACCACAGGAAGGGATAGTCAGATCTTAGGGCTCAGGGATTCAGTCTCTACTAGTAAACCACATGGATGAAGGCAAAGTCTCCAACACAAGTCCACATCCACCCAGATGCCCAATGTTAGCACATTCCCTGCTGGAATTTCAGCCTGGGACCACCAGCCTCTGAGCCCAGGCTCACTCTGTGGGCAGACACAATATAGATACAGCCAAACCCTGCAAGGTCTTTCCCTCCACCATCCAGCACATTACTTCCAAGTTCCCTATTACAAAAAGAGGTTTTTGAAGAAAAAGTCTATTTGTTCATTCAGCCTGGGCTTTCTGGCATGGGTATTTTTCAAGTTCCCCAGGGACTATGGGAGTTGCACTCCTCCAGCACTCCCCTTGGAGTCATGCTCCAGGCACAGCCCCATGAGTTTTGGGGTACATGAGACACATCATTTAACAACCCCAACTGGAAACCACACTGATCATCCCCTGAGAAGCAGGACAAACCCAGAAGTTCTAAAGTCCGTCAGAAGCCCCCTCGCACTGAAAATTTTCTATTACAAGTTGCCAATGCTTAGTTTTAGCAGCTTCCATCTCAAGGATTTTGTATTTACCAGAAGGGCTTAGCAGCTCACTAACAAACCTTCTGTCCCCCGACGTGCCAGGCAGATGCCAGTTCACCCACTGCTGGGAAAGAGCTTCATTGCTCTCCTTGTCACGGGACAGGTGCCCTGGCGCCAGTGGAGAGGTGGTTTGCAGATCTGGAAGGCGCTCTCTGGTTTCCTTCTCACTGGCCATTTGCTTTCAGTGATTTGTCCAGCTGAAATTCTCCACCAGACTCTGTGACAGCATGATTTCTCTCCAGCAACTGTTGCCTGCTGTGGGCAGGACATACTGAGCCACAAGGCCAGGACAGCACCATGTCCCACTAGCCCACCTGCTGTCCTCTGTACAGCATTGCCCAGTATGGGCTGCTGCAGCCAGGGGATTTTGTTGTGCTTCAGCTGTCCACAGC